>NC_047056.1:18447750-18764139 GCF_000738735.6 Corvus cornix cornix
ATTATCATATATTTTTTTTTTTTTACAATGGCTTGAAGAGACTTGGAAAATAGAGGATAACTTGCAAGCTTCTGTCATATCAGTCGAATTTGTTCATTATGCCAAAGTGTGATATTAAGCCTTATGTAAGCAGTTGAACACTAATGTTTTAAAGCAAAAGCTGCTGTTGGAGCAGTTGACCAGCACTGGGTTGGTGATGGGCTCTTAATTTTTCTTGGTCTCTGTTAAGGTAATGGGAATCTGTCTGCCCAGTTGATGAGAGCTAAGAATAAGACTTCTGCTGCTGCTTAGAATTTGCTGGCATATTTTAGGTACAAAACCACTCTGATTGTTTAAAATGAAATTAATCTTAAATTCATAGGTGTTAGTCCAGCAAGGCAGAGCAACATCTCTGTTGAGGGATAACACAGTTCTTATGTTTCCTGGGCAAGATTAGTGTTAACTCACCTGTGGAGACAAGGAGTTATTTTAATTGGACACAAGGGTTGATTTTCATCTGGCTGGAGGTATTCCTTGTTTCATTGCTGTTTAGCTCTGGATTCTGTAAGTGTGGCTTTTTCTTCTCCCCCTCTCCCCGCTTCCTTCTTGCCTTGACTCTGGAAAATATGGATGCAATCTGGGTCAACTTTCTCTTTCCCCATGGGGTTTTTGGGGGCTAGCCTTGGTTCCTTGACCATTAGGACTGGGATTTATGTGCCATCAGAGCTTGCCCTGAAGCTTGTGTCAAAGTGGGGACTGGCATGCACTATGCTAGTTCCAGTAGTTTGCTGCTTTTATTATGGACTGTGTGGCACTGGGCTATGTCAAGACAACACCCTTTATTTTCTCCATTTTTCTTTCATGTGCTTTGGAATACCGTGCTGGAAAATGTAAAATCAGAGCCAGATAGTATTATTTCTAGCTAGGAGGGTAGAAATTTTTCAGTCTAAAAAGTGTTTAAATTCATCAGGAATAGATGGTACTTCCAAATGGTGGTGTGGTATATCAGCACCCTGTTTTCCTTTCATATTAATGTGCATGGTGCTGGTGTTCCTGATGTAGAGGAACAGTGGTTTGGACTGGAAAAGAGTCTGTGTTATCCTCAGGAGAAACAAAGCAGCCTGCTCTGTTGTTAGAAAGAAGCTGTCCTGGAGAGGTTGCCCTTAAAAGGGGAAAGAGAATAAATGGATGGCTGAAGCATGAAAATGTCAGTGTTCTCTAAAACACGCAGATTAAACAGAAAGGTCCACTCCTACGCATCCAGGATTACGGATGTCTGAGACAGTGCTGGGATCCTTCTCCCTCCTCAGACATGCTGAGCCACAGCTCCCTGCATCCTGCTCATGTGCTGGCTCTTTCCAGGCCACTTGCTTGAGATGCATATGGTGATGGCCAGGGAGGGAACTGGTAATAGTTTAAAAAACAAATGAAACTTGGTGTTCTGGGCAAATCTGCTCAGCTCTACCTCTGTCTGGGAAAACAGACCCATAGCTCTTTGTCAATATAAAACCATTTGTGGTATTTTATTGCATTAAAATAGTTTCTGTTCCCTCCCCCCTCACTTCCCCTGCCTCCGTTGTACATAGCTTTAGCATTTCTTGATGACCTTTTTGTTAATATGATTTCCAGTGGGAGCATTTCACAGTAGAAGTATGTATTCCTTCAGGGTTTACGCTGACATTTCCAGTGATTATTTAATTGGACTTCATGTTAGCCTGCATCCCCACGGGAACACATACTTGTGCCATGAGAAGTTGTAATGTGACTAATTTTGAGTTTCTGCTATAAACGCTTGCTCTCCAGGGAGGGTAAGTCCAATCCCCCTCGGTGGCTGCAGAGTCGTCACCATGATGTGTTTGGGTTTTGGGGTTTCTTGCCTTGTTCCTATTTACATTCTTGTGTTGTTTAGTCCTTGTACCGAAATTCAGAGCAGGCCTTCTCCTTCCTCTTTCACCTTCCTGACCGCTCCCCAAGGATAACGCAGTGCTTTGAAGGATGCTGGCTTATTTTCCTGTGAATACTTGAGTTTTTATTTTGAAGTAATCAGACTCAGCACTCTCATAGCATAGGGTAGATTTCCGGTTACAAGCTGGAACCACTGTCTTGAATGCTGATGAGTAGTCCAAAGGTTAGTAGCATCTCTTGGAAAAGCTGGCAGGTAAAGGGATGATATGGATGTGATGTGTGGGTTTGCATGGGTGTCCAGGGTCTGAGAAAAAAAACCCTAAATTTAAGACAAAAAGGTATAAAGAAAAAAAAAATTAAACTGAAATCCAAGAAAGGTTTTTTTAGTGACAGGTCAAGAAAAAAAATGATTTCTTTCTAATTGGAATGAATTTGGATGATCTAGTAGTCATGAGAAGAGGAAAAGTGAAGGGGTGAGAGCTGGAAAAAAGCAAGTCATGTGTTGAGGTGTGAGAGGCTCCTGGGAGTGATGGTGTGGTTGAGAATGGGTGGTGGTGGGATGGGAGGAGCTGAGAGTGGAGCTGGGCAGAGCCAGCAGCTCTGGCACAGCCTGGCATGGGAAGAGGCTTTGGATGACCTCTCTCCTGCCTCCCTGGGATGTGTCCCTAGGACAGCCAGCTTTGCTGTGCCTGGTGTCAGAGGAAAAATATAAAAGTAGATGAGGCTGAGGAACTCAAAAGCCAGTGGGGAGAGGATGTGCTGCGGCAAGGGGTGTGAACCATAGTGAGATAAAATTAGAAATAACAAGCAAACGTGTGCGCACGTCCCTCGATGCTGAGGGGAAACCTTTCCTCTTCATCCGGCGTCATGCTCTTGACTTCTAAAGGGACCTCAAAGCCATTGTGTCAAGGATGTGCTTGTGACTCCTTTAAGCCAGAATTCGTGTACAAACTGACCTCTCGGGATAGTTCCCACATGGAAAAAACCTGACCTTGCAAGTTCTTCGGAATGCAAAGTTTTGCCTTTATTTTGAAGTGCCGTTGGCAGCTCAGTTCAAGGGAGAGACTAGATTAGATTGAGTGTATCGAGGTGGAAGCTGTTCTTTGTGTGTGCTGTTTACTTTTACTTTTTTATGTTTGTTCAAAGCTTAATCTTCTGCAGCACGGCTGGTGCTGAATGCTGTGTGAGTGAAAGGCAAAGCCCCATGGCGGGGTTTCCTTGGAACATCCCACAGACAGGTGAGAAGTTCACTAATGTCACCTGGCTGAGTGTGGTCCAACAGGTCCCCACCCCCCTGGATAGAAGGGAGTTGCCCTTCCTGCTGTGTGGGCAAACACAGTATTTCCAGCCATGTCAAGGTTTCTGCAGCAGTGAGGGCAGCCTTGAGCACTGCTCTGGTGTAGCTGTGGTGAGGAGAAGGACATCTGCTTGGAGAGTAGGAACACTCCTACAATGATCTGCTTGGATTAGCTCCATTGGTCTAGCAGAAGTGTGGGAAGCAGAGCCCTGCTTGGACAAGGAGAGTGTGTGTCTTGTCAGGAGATCTGAGCATCCCTTCTTTCAGTGCTTCAGGATGAACAGAGCATAATCCCCAGGACGTACCAGGAACCATCTTTGCCGTGGCTAAAGTCTTGCCAGCAGCATTTGTGAGCAAGTGTGGTGGCTGCATCTTCTACTGCAAGGTGGCCTTGGCTCCTGTGCCCTATGGGTGCAACCCCAGTGCCTCCATGCCCTCCCTGACAGTGCCCTTGGAGCTCAGCAGACCTACACCTGCAGCTGTAGCCATGTTGGTGGTATGAAGGGATGGTCTAGGTGGTTGTCCATACCCTGGGAGTGGATTTGGCCTATAATGGCAGAATTTTGCTTCAACCTGTACAGCAGCATCTTCCTTGGTAGAAGGCCCATGGTACAGGAGCAGCCCAAACAGTGGCATTGCAGTGCTGGTGGCTCAGCACCACTGTGCCACCCTGCAGCAGGACCTCCAGACACTGGTGGCAGCGTGGTGGGGGGTGGCCATGGGACCTGGGCCCTTCTCCCCAGGAGGCTCAGGAAGGGGGAGAGCACTGGGTGTGCATCTGGACAATACCTAGCTTCTATTTTTACATGCTGGAGTCACGTTTGCTTAACCTTGAGGCATCCTGTGCTTTTGAATCAACTTGACACAAAGTCATCTGTTCATTAATAACACAGGAGCAGTTTAATTGTTGTCTTAGTGGAAAAATACATGAGACTGTCATCAGCTGTTGCTTCTGGCAGTGCTTTTCTGCAGTAATGTAAATAAATGAGGTCACAGGTTTAAGGGAACAGGCTGTACTTGCACAAATTCAAAGCGTTGTCTTAAACAGATACGCACCAATTGTTTGAGGGTCTCCGTCCTGTGCCCCAAATGCTCTCGGTGACATTTCAGCCCTAAACTCACTCAAACACAGCCTCAGGGTTTGCTGTGGTGGTACTGACAGGGCACATGCTGACTGGGTGTTTTAAAGCTTGGCTTCATTCCTGAGGGAGTAACGCTTCTGGTGGCCAGAACTGTGGTATCGCCAAATTCTCTGCTGCGCACCCCACAGGAGCCCAGCAACACGAGAGGAGGGGAAGTTACAGATCAAACATCTCTTCTGCTGATAGCTCCCAGTGTCCTGGGATTTCTGCTCTTGTTGTGCTTGTATGTGTTGCTTTTCATTTTTTTTCTTTCTTTTTTTTTTTTTTTCCTGAGATGGCTGTGTGGTATTGTAATCGAGGATGAGCAGATCCAGAAATCTGCCTGGACAGCTTTGAAAGCTGTATAAAAGGTCTGGTTGTCTCCCTGAGACCACGTGCTCTGTCTAAATGTGGCTCCCACATCTGCAGTCTGTCATGTATAAAAGTATGTTCCTGTTTGCAGTGGGAGCGGGAACACCCAGTACCTGCCACACTCAGAACAAAGTATATCCACACCGATGAGGTAATGCAAAGGTGTTGCTTTGTGGTGGGGATATTTCACTGTACCTGCCTCTCTCTAAGCTCTCCCACTGGAGAAGGAACAAGGTCATTTTCTCCCTTAACTGTGGGGTAAGAGCCTGTTTCCAGATAGGAAACACATTGCAAATATGCCAAAGCATATTGTAAACCTACATCCTAGTTTGCATATAGTCACAGAGCCAGAGAGCAGCAGTGGTGGCTGAAGGAGATGCCAAAGGAGAGACAGAGGAGGGCAGGTGTTACTGTACTCCTTGTACTTTTAAATTTGCAACATTCTTGAACAAACAACAGAAACCCCAAACTAAAAAGCTGCAATGGAACAACCAACCAACCTCCCCCAAACAAAATAAGCAAACAAATCCCCAACCAGCCAACCCACTTTCATAAATTTGTGCGGGGTAAGGTTTGTTCTTCTTGATTTCTTTGAGGATGATGCTATTGCAAGGTCACAGTTCTTCATAAAAAGCTGGCTGCCTCATTCCTGCTGTATCTTTTGTGTCTGTTTTGCATCATATTTTCCCTCCTCTGTTGGCAAATGACAGACACTGTGTTAAGCATGACTTTTATGCCAGCACCATGCTGCTTGTCTTTTTTTATTTGTTCGGAGCTGCTTTGGCTGCTGTCCAGCTGCTCACCTGGTCTTGCAGTCCTGATGTGAGCCCAGGGCTCCTGGGTGGCTTTGGAGCTGGGAAACCTGTGTGCAGCTGCTGCCCGGGAGCTGCCTGGTGGGGGAGTCTGAGGAGCATTAAGTGAGATGTTTATGGGCAGATGGCTGCAGAGAACTTGAATGAATGAGAGGGAATAGCTGGAGCACGTACGGTGCTGACTTGAAACTTCCCAAAAGTTTTGAGGTCTCAGACACTCCAAAGTCTGGTGTCACTCACTAACTGTTCTGGCAGGGCAGGATGTTGGAAAATGTCATGCAGTTACAACTGCAAAAATGGTTCTGCAACCTGGGTCTTGCATCAGTAGTGAGCAAGAGCCCTTGGTGTTCTGTTGTATTCTGCTAAATACCAGGCAAGGCCATCTGCCAGCAAAGGTTCTGCTTCATGGATTGATTTCCTCATGGAAGAAATACCTCGGGTTCCTCAGAGTGCTGAGGGTCTTTGTATGTCCATCTCTGTTTTGGTTTGGGTAGGTTCAGCCCTCTGAACGCCTGCCCAGCAGCCATTCTGGAACAGAGTAAAAGCACTTGGGATGTTCTCTGTGCCCATGCACAGGCTGCATGGCACTGGCTGGGTGTACTTCCCCACACTTTCCCCAAGCTTTGGTTATTGCAGCTCTGTGGAGTGTTTAAAGCCAGGAGAGATGGTGCAGGGAGGACATTCTGTTGAAGTGGACGCAAGTGGTTCATCTGCCTGCTGGCATTTTGGTTTGTCACTGAAGGTGGCCACACTCCTGAGTCCAGGCTCCATGGCTGTGGTTTTAACAGCACAGCCATGCGTTCCCATGGGCTTTCTTGGTGGATCGATGATATTGCCTCTCTACTTGGGTTGCCTCTGTCTGATGAAGGCTTTTCCCATATTGCAAATGGCATCTGAAAATCTGCTTTTAAAATGCAGCTTCTGTGCTAGTGAGAGGCTTCTGCTAAGTTGTGCCTCTTGGTCACGGGTGCTGTTACTGCCCTCTGTAATGCTCCTTCATTCCTCAGGTTTGGAAAGGTTTGGGCAGGGTCAGCCACAAAACAGCTTTTATTACAACCCTGAGTGGAATCTCTGCATCCATGCCTCAAGCTTCTTTGTGATCTGGAGTTGTGGTCAGTAGCAGTGATAGGTCTTGCACCTTACTGAGTTTAATGAATCAACTCTTAGACCAGGCCTGCAGGAGCTTTGTGTTGGCCTCCCCTCTGGGTACAGCCTCTTCTCTCCCACCTCTTCTACCCTTCCTGCATGAAGACTTTAAATGCTGAAATAGCAGCTGCTTGACAAGGGAATACAAATACATTTGATTACCTTGTACGTTGTATTTACCTTCAGTAGGAGAGTCCATCCCTCTCTTTCTGACTGATCATTATTAACTTTGCTTGGACCTGTTTTGGGAGATAGTCTCAAACGTTAGAAAAGCCTAAGCATTATGCTTGCATGAGCTCCACTTAAATTACCCTAGAGCCTCATAAATCAGGTTGTGCAAGGATCGTGTGTGGTGAGAATGGAACAGCACTCAGGAGGTGTCTGGGTCCTGTTTTGGGACCTGCATGACTCATATGACAGTACAGATCCAAGCTAAGCTCCTGCTGTTGGCTTAGGGCTCAGCTTTCCCTCCATGACTGCATCTTGCTGCATCCTTTCTGGGTACCAGTGTTCTTGTCCAGTCCTCCCTTGCTGACATCTCTGAGCCAGTTCAGGTTAGTAATCCTCTCACCAGTAACATGTTCTTCCAGGAGCATTTGCTCTGAGAGTTGCTTTAAATATTGCTTGAACTGATTTTTTAACTCTCCTCCCACATGTGGAGGTGAACAAGGAGAATGGGGGATGTGAACTGACATTAGGAATGGTGACACTGGCAAATGTCTGTAAAAAAATTGTGGCTGAAGGTATTATATGTTTGGCTACTCCACTTGTTTGGGCATCATCAACATGGTGTGTTTGGGGTTTCTTCCCATCCTGTGCCCTGATGCTCTGCTGTGTCTTACAAAGCAGCTGGTGAAGCAGGATGGTTTCTGCCACACCATCAGTGTGTCCCCACCTGAGTGATGAACCAATGGGATCCTACCTCCACCTGGGGCTGCTTGTTCCCAGAAGTCTGCAGCACAGGTGGACAATGAGTGTTGGCTCTGGGGTCACTAAAACAACTTTTTCAGGGGTTTTCTTGGGAATCCCAGCATGCTCTGGTTATTGTTTAAACAGCAATATTTGAGCTGAATGGGTTGCTTGCCCATTCAGTAAGATGGGAATATGGTTTAGGGTTTAGCCTTTAGCCTAGGCTATAGGCTGGGGTTGTTGGTTTAGATGAGACCTCAAACATCTTCAGCTTGGGGACCTTCATCTTGTTTGTTTTCTTGGGTGGACTGAGAAAACTTTTCAGACCCGTTGAGGCCCGGTGGTGCAGCTGAGCTCAGATTTTTGCCCTTGCTCTTCTTTCTATCCTGATTCCCTGTTGTAACAACTTTGACAATAGAGATCTTTAAGGCAAAACTGTTTGCTCTGTGTCCCGTAAACAGCAGAAATAGCTGAAGACACGCACACTTTTGAGGCAGGGGAAATATTCTGCACTTTGTAGGCATTTCAAGGATTTCTGGGAAATTACGTTACTAGCAGTGTGTGAAGGACACGAGTTTGGATGTGGAAAAGGGCACTTGCATTAGAGGGGCTCAGATGATTGTAACCTAGTCTGGGTGCCTCATGCTCATGGAATATAGCACAGGACACCGAAATGGCCCTGGGTGGGTCCCACCCCATGGGCAGGCACGTCATGGACACTCGAATTGGACATTTGAATTGCAGCACTCAGCAGGAGGCACTGAAACCCTTGCTGTGTCTGATCCAGGGCCTGAGTGGCAGCATGTTCTGCTTCACTTTAAAACTGTCACTAGATCACTGTGAAAGAGCATGGAAAAGACAAACAGCCTCTCATTTATTTTTTTATTTTTCTCTTTAAATAACATTATTGGGATGGCGACACTCCGCATTTATTTTGGCTAGTGTGGCACTTTCTAGTAACTTCAGAGTAGCTCTCCCCTCTCCTGGGTTTTTTTTGGCTTGCAGTTAACAAAGTGCAATTGAGCCTGAGCACTTGGCTCGTCTTGATGCCGAGCATGACTTCAAGTATCCTGGTACAACAGCAACGTGCATGAGGTGGGGGAGAATGCATCCCTGCATTTCTCCTCTTTCTGCCTTTCTCTTTCGGAGGAGCCACCTGTTAGCATTACATCAGCGGCTCCCAGGAACGCCACCGCCTCCTACCAAAGGCTTCGCACAAAGTAGTAGTTCGTGTATTGTTTGCACTCAAAGAGCTGATGTCATGCCAGCTGATGTCATTGTGTGCTCTGTGTGATCGCCATGGAAACGGGGCAGGTGGGGAGCCTGCCGCTGATGTCAGTGCAGAATGAGGTGTAGAAAGAAGGTCCACTTTGCTTGCTCCGGCTCTGCGAAGCCACTCTCCTCAAAAAAAAAAATTGAGGGGGAAGGGAAATGGTGCTTGAAAAAGCTGGCAATAGAGCAGGCAAGGCACGAGCTGAAAAAGTGACTTTTCCCTCCCCCCTCAGATCCATTTCCCCGTCCATATTAATGTCCTAAAAATAACTCTTGCCATATATTTTCAGGTGGCCGGGGCAGCAAAAGGAGAGCTGTTTGCCACATGTTAGGCAAGCACCTCAGTCACTGTGAAGTTACAAGGAGTGGTTTTCTTTTGTTTGGGAGCACAAACGGGTACGAGCTGTTCCCTGGAGCGATGCCGGGGTGAGCTGCTCCTATCCTCCTCAGGCTGCTGGGTGGGGAATGCTCAAGCTGGGCTGCTAAAGGGCAGGTAAAGCTAAGACTGTCCCAGCTGGCTCGCTGCTCTGCTTTAGTGTGCTGATAGCCCCTTGGCCCCTGCCTTTAGTGATGTTTTCCTTCTTGGAAAAACACCTTCCTTGTGGCACAGGATGGTAGGTGAGGCAGCCAAGCAGGCTGATGTTGCACAGAGGCTGTTTGTCTGTGAGCCCATTCCTTGGCACCGTCCGCCACACACGGGGAGGACAATGCCTGCTGCTGATTCATGCCACCCTTGCTGTTGACAGCCCAGTGACACTGCTACAGTGGTGGTGGGAACAGTAGAGCCAGCTCCAGCCCTTGTGGCCCCACTGTGTGCTCTGAAGAAACCTCGGGGTATCTAACCAAACCATCTGCTTGGTCTCTCTTCCAGGAGGACTCAGCGGTTTCAAGCAGAACCACGAAAACCTCTGCGACAACTCCCTCCAGCTGCAGGAGTGCCCCGAGGGGGGAGGAGGGGGCGGCGCCTCCGCTGTGCCCCCCGTGCTACCTCAGTCCATCCCCACCACGCCAGACATCGAGAACGCTGAGCTCACCCCCATCCTGCCCTTCCTCTTCCTCGGAAACGAGCACGATGCTCAGGACTTGGAGAAAATGCAGAGGATGAACATCGGCTATGTCATCAACGTGACCACCCACCTGCCCCTGTACCATTACGAGAAAGGCATGTTCAACTACAAGCGGCTCCCGGCCACTGACAGCAACAAGCAGAATCTCAGGCAGTATTTTGAAGAGGCTTTTGAGTTCATTGGTAATTACCCTTGCCTGGAAATGCTCCAGTTTGGTTTTTTTTATTGTTATTATTTTTACCAGTTATAACCATTTAGAGTGGACTTTATGATTTGCCAACAACTCCGAAGGCTGGTTAAGGCCATGTTTCCTTTTGTTTGGGTTGTCAGAAATGCTGAGCACCTCATATTTCTGTCCTTTCTCATCTCTGGCAAACCCGGTTAAGTAGCCCAAGGTTACAGTTTTTATCCAGTGATAGTAACGCCTACCTCCAGGTTTCTAAATTCAGGAAACCCCACAAAACTGAGACTTTCGCCATCCCCTCTTTTTGATTCCTTTGCATTCCTAGTTTCCACACAGTGGCTTCCAGCCAGTTTCTCATAGTGACTATTCTTAATGGTGTCTCAGTCTTTGCTAATTTAATGAGAAAACTGCCAAACTTTCACACTTGGCTTGTTTCACCATTAGATTTATAGCTTTGGAGTGTACGTGTGGTTGAGTGGATAGTGATGAAAACTTGCATTAATAAGCCTCTAAACCCTTTAGGCTGTGTGAGAGAGTTCACCACAGACATGCGGCTTGTTGTGGAGATTGCTGAAGAAGTGACCCAGCAGCGTTGTTCTGGACCTCATTACGATCAACACAGCACTGCCCTCAGCCAAGTTTAGGGCCACACTCAGCTAGGCTAAAGCCAAATGGCCACCTTAAGCTGGGCTGGTCAGAGAGGACTTCAGCATGTGGTACTGAAAGCTTTTGAGGACCTTCCCTTGCCCCTTTGTTGATAAAAACCCTTGTCTTTGTGTACACTGCTTTTGTGGCATAGTAAAGGTGCTTCCCCAGCACAAGTATGTGTCCTGAGATGTTTTCGGAAATAGGCTGGGGGGATTGCTGACATAATATTCTCTTTTCTTGTGTTGAGGCTGAGCTAGTCCTGTTACCAGTACTTCAGGCTCAGTGGAGGAGTGCCAGACAAAGGAAGAAGTGTGCTTGTGTGCTGCACCGCAGTGCAGGTCCTTGACTGACCCCGTACTGGAGTGGGTGCAGAGCCATGTTCCTCCCTGCCCTCCTTTGTGCTGGCTCTGCACTCAGGTGCACTCGGGCTCGGCAAGGACTTGGCCCCAGCTGTGGGTCTGGGTGCCAGGGCAGGAGGGCCAGGCTCAGCATGTTGTTAGGAGCCCATCTGCCCCTGCTGCGTGCCGGGCAGGGCTGGCAGCTCTGGAGCAGACGGCTCCTCAGCCTCGCCTGGCTGTGTCTGGCAGGGGGTCGTGGTGTGTTGATGCCTGTGCTCTGTAGCCACACTGCTTTGGTGGAGTGAGTAGAGAAATCACTGCTAATGCTGCAGTTCAGCTGGAGGGCAGGATTAAACCTTGAGTTTTACCACTGGGAGCCCTTGGGCTTGTCTTCTACAGTGTGAAGGATCAAAGGATCTCTACTTAAACTGAAATTTTCCCGTGTGTTGCTAACCCAGCCCCAGCTCTACCAGTAGTGCTGTCAGCTCCCCAAGCTGCCCTTTGCTGTGTGCCTGGGAAGGTGAACATCCTTGTTTAGGTGAAGGGCAGGGCAGAGGGAACCTTGCTTTGATCCTCTGGGGAAAAAAGCTGCGTCAAGAAATCCATTAAAACCTTAGACTTTGAGTTCAACAAGATGGGGAGGTGCAATAGGCTAAGCTTAGGTAAAGAGACTGGGAAGCTCCACAGAGGTCCTTCTGAGGTAGAAGAGAGAGATCTCTGTTCCCCTCATCCTCGTGAACTGCAGGATTAGAGTTCTCAAAACCACTGAAAGATAGTGTTTGGCTTGTGACCTTACCACGAGCAGAGAAAGCAGCTCTGCTCTGGAAAGGTTTAGAAAGAGTTTCAAAACCCATTTTACTTTCCTTAATAATTACAGCTTGAGGGTCTGTCTTTGTTTTTAATAAACAAATATTTCTCCATTGAGAGTTTTTCTCCATATCAAATTTAACCAGCTGGGGAGGTAACCAGTCAAAGCTTTCCCTTCCTCAGGGTAAACTTTAAATTGCATTTGAGAAGATTTGGAAATGTTTAAACAGCAGATTGTTGGCCTGTGTTTCTTTAAATATGTCTTCAAAAAACCACAACCAATCCTAGGTTTAGCTAAGACTAAAGCCATAGGAAGTGAAATCATCAGAAACGCTCTGGGAATGTGTGTCAAAATGCGTTAGAGAGTTTCAGCTTTCTGAAATACTAACTGGCAAAAATGTCTAGAGGGAAGTTGGCTTCATTTATGCTTTCACAGTACAGGTTGAACATGTAGGGTGGGTTGAATTGTACTTGTGGTAGGGTTGGATTTGTGCCAAAACCTGCAAACTAAATTCACACTCCTGTGGATTGAAACAAAAGAAGTCATTTGAAGTGTCACTTCCTAAAAGTTCTGTCTCCTGGTTTAAAAGCAAGCTGTGGCAGATGAGGATGGTATGGTAGTGACTCTCCTCTCTCATGTCCTGTTAGCATGTGGTTAGAAGGACTCTGTCCCCCCTAAATGTTGCCCAGGGTACCTCCCTCTAAGTGATGGATCTCGGTGGAGAAGGGTGTGTGTGTGTATCCAGCTCCTGCTTTTGCAGAGGCACCACAGCAGAGAGCTCCACTGAAGGTCATTTCAAGAGTAGTTTTGTAAAGCTTCAGAGAACAGGGTTTTGAAACAGATGTATTGTTTTGAATTGAATCTGAAAATACCTGGTTTTTAAAAGAGTGGTGCCCTGCTTTGGAAGACAGGGAGGTTGAGATGCTGACATGATGCGGTGGCATTGCAACTGAGGTGGAAATGGAGCCCGAGATTCCTCATCATGGGCCTTGCCCTCCTCACAAAATGCTCCCTGGCAGTGCAGCAGCATCTCTCAATGCATGATTCCTCTAATAAAGAGATGAGAGTGGACGTGAGGATTTTCAGTGTCAGACTGGACTGGGGATTTCACATTCAGTAGCTCAGAAACCTCAGGGGAAGATGGGCTGGAGGGGAAGGGGAAGAGACGCCGCTGTGCTTGTAATCAAATCAAGGGACTTTTCACATTAAGTTACTCTTAATTGCACTGAGCTTGTTCTAATTTACAAACTAGCAAAAGTCTTACTTTCTTCTGTCTATCTCGTTTGCAGAGGAAGCTCATCAGTGTGGAAAAGGTCTCCTCATCCACTGCCAGGCCGGTGTCTCCCGATCTGCCACCATCGTTATCGCGTACTTAATGAAGCACACACGCATGACCATGACAGATGCCTATAAATTTGTCAAAGGCAAACGACCAATCATTTCCCCCAACCTTAACTTTATGGGGCAGTTACTGGAGTTCGAAGAAGACCTGAACAATGGAGTCACCCCGCGAATCCTCACACCAAAGCTGATCGGTGTCGAGACTGTCGTGTGACGGCCAAGCTGTGAGGGGGCGGAACCTGTTCTTCACCTGATTTGGGGCAGTGATGGGTGGGTTGTGGGGTTTTCTTTTTAGCTTTCAAAGGGGAGTTTTGTGGCAAACTTTTTGTGAATAAAAACCTTTTTTTGTAAGGAAAGGTTTTTAAAAGATCCGAGAACTTTGCTGCGTTTGGGATGCTGTTGTGATTTCCTTCTCAGACGCTGGCAGAGCAGGGAGGCTTCAGAGCAAAAGGAGTACTTTTTAGAATAAAAACAAGAAGAAGAAGAAGAAACGTTGGGCTTTTTTTCTTTTAATTTTCATTTTTCCCTCCTCTCCGGCTACTTGTAGAGTTTATGGCTAAGTAGTCTGTGCAGGTTCATAGACTGAAGAAACCTAAGTTGAAGACGAAACACAAATAGCCAAAACAAAGCAGAAAAAAAACCTCCCTGAAACAGAAGGGCCTTCGTTTTGCAAAGGCTTTGCTAAAGATAACCTGGCAAAATGCTCACTGATGCAAAGGAAATCAGAGCAGCTTAAAAGTCTGCAAGGCACTTTTCGCACTCCTGACTCAAACTAAAGAAGAAAACAAAGTTTATTTGGCGTGTTTCATGTTCCAGTTCTATTTTTCTATTTTGGGGTGTAAGGTTTTAACAGTAAGGGACTTCGATCATTCTATGCCATATGCCTTCACTGGCTTCTTGTGCAATAATAATTTGGGGTTTGTTTTGAGTGTTCAAACCAATTAAGAGTTGGCTGCCCACTAATAATAAGATAATAATTTTTAAAGTCTAATAGTGCAACAGCAGCCAGCTTGGTTCAGAAAGGATAAATGAGAGCAATTATTTCGTTCCTTTATATGATTTTGATCCTGGTTACAGTGCCGTAAACCTTGTTACATATGTATATCAGAATGTACAAAAATCTAGAACGAGCAAAGTTTATTTAAAAATATTTTTCGCACAAAATATTGGTGTGTTTCAGTTGTCTATGTAGAAGAAATTTGATTATAAAACAAAAAATCTTTTGGAAAGTGTGTGTCCTTTTATTTCTTTAGCCATTTTCCATTTTCTTTCTATGGGTTGGGGTTTTTGTTTTGTTCCCTTTGGTTTGTTTTTTTGTGGCATTGTAGCTCTGCCATGGACAAAATTGATCTCTCTTGTTTGGCATCTCCCCTTTAGTGTTGCGTTCCTGTCCTCTGCTGGTGGAACATGTTTTCTTTACTTTCTGCTGTACTCTTGCATCTCTCTGTAACCAGATTTTTCTCTCTGGTTCGATTGAATTAGCACTATTGGTGAGGGCTCTTTGGAACAGACCTGTTATTTCTACAGCTCAGTAGCCATTTGGAAATATAAGAAATAAACAGTCTCCACTGATTCCCTTCCATATTCCTGTAGTTAACTTACCTTCTATGTTACAAAAATGTCCAGTTTTTAGAAATACGTTGGTCATGTGTGCTTTTCCCTGGTCTTTCTATAGCCCCCTTGTTCAGCACTTCCACAGTTCCTGGGAATCATCCTCCTGGGATTTTCCCTTCCCTCTTGCCCCTCCTTTTCCAGCTGTGTCAGTGTTGTGTGGTGTGTATTGTAGGGCTGATGTTTCTGCCTGACAGTGTCCCTTGGGCAGCTGACTTTTGCTTTCCTTGTTTGTATTCCCTTTTTTTTTAATTATATGGTATAATCTGATCTGTGCTGGACTGTTACCACCTCTAAAGTTTATTTGTACGAGCCTAAAATGAGTTAGAAAACATTTCTCATATGATTCTGTTGTGCAAACCGATCTGTCCCAGGAAGTCTGACAGCAGTGAAGACTTTTCCTAGACGAAAACCTACATGGACTGAACCAAGTGTAAAACAGGACCTGTTGGAAAACTTAATGTATAATCACATTAGACATGTATATTTTTGTGGACATTTTACTTAAAATGTTGTTACTATACAGATATTTTCTTGAAACTTATCCCTTTATTAAATTATTTTTCTACTGGAGTTGATTTTTT
Organism: Corvus cornix cornix; assembly: GCF_000738735.6. NCBI lineage: Eukaryota > Metazoa > Chordata > Aves > Passeriformes > Corvidae > Corvus > Corvus cornix. Next base: position 18,463,145 of record NC_047056.1, read on the forward strand.
AAAATTTATTTTCTTTTCTATGATTATTATTGGCCCTTTCATTGAAAACACCCTTGGCAGTGAGTGTTGCCCAGGCAGCAAAACCTCTTGGACTGTGACTGCTCCTGGAGCTAAGGAGAGAGTGGCTGGACAGAGAAGGTGCCATTTGCTGGTTGGGAGCCTTTGTGCTTTGGGAAAGAAGGAGTTCTCTTAGCAAAGCTGCTCTGCTTCCCTCCCTCCCAGCTTTTCTTGTGTGTGGGCCCAGCCTCTTCCAGCTGTTCTCCTTGAGCTGCAGGTGCCCCTTGTTTGGTAGGAGGGAGGAGATTAGAAAACCCTTCTTGCCAGAGGGCCAAAAGCAGCAGCAGCAGGGCTGAGGGCTGGCTGAAAAGTTGGTCCTTGCAGCCTGTTTGTGGCCAGAAACACTGTGTGATAGTGCTGATGCTCTGCTGGGGAAATGGGTTATTCACCAAAGGGAGCATGCAAGCTGCATACCTGGAGCCCAGCGTGAAGGGAAGGAGGACTTGATTCAAATTTGGTCTTCCATGTTACTGCTTTTCTTGTTCCTGTCGAACATCTTGAGAGGGAGGAAGGTTGTGCTGCGCCAACACAACTCAGCATCCTCTCTGGTTCAGCCTTGGCTGCCACAGGCTGAGTACATTAGGATGAAGTTTGCAGCCATGTGAGTACTGGTGTTTAATTCTTACTTGAGCCAATGAGTCGCTCCTGCAGCCTTGAGTGAGTTACTGACAGCAGAGGATCTGATGTGTTTGCCTCAGTCAGGCTCAGCAATTTGGCTGCTGCTGCTCCGTGCATGGATGTGGAGCTGGAGTTTCTGCTGCAGGAACCCTGTCAGCCTGTGCTTGTCACTGAGGAGCAATGCTTGATTTTATTCTCCTGTGTGATGGTCTTGGAAATGATGGGGCAGAGCAGTTCAAGGCTGTGAGTGAGTGGAGTTTGCTGTGTGTTTGTTGATGGTGGAGATGAGATGACCAAACCCCTCCTTTGTGCACACCATTCCTTGGAGACACCCCCCAGGAGGGGACCTCTGGAGGGTTATATCTCACTGAAGGCAATGCTGGGAAAGCTTGGGAATTGCTTCACCAGGGAGCAGGTTGGAGGGAAATGCTGGTTTTATTAAGGCAGAATTTACTGAAGCTAGTAAATGATCACTTAGCATCTTTATGCTAGGGGCAGGAGAGATTCAGTGAGGGTTTGAGGAATCCTGCCTGTGTGCACTTTTTGCATCCTTTTCTGCTGCCCAGTATGATGCACAGTATGTGCCTGCATGGCAGTAGAAAGCCCCTGCCTGAGCACTCCATCCTCCTAGCCAGGAAAAAAAAAAAAAAAAAAAAAAGATCTGCCCTCATTTCTGGGAGGGAGCAAGGCTGAAGGGATGGGGGCCAGAATTGTGATGGGTTTAAAAAGGTGGTGTTATTCCTGTGGCACAGGAACACCAGAAAGGTTCTTTATGACTTTAAGGACAGAATTGAGGCTTGATCACCCATCTCCTGCTCTTACTGCTGGCTGTAAAAACCCCCTCAGCCACTCCAAGATGAGGCATGGTTAAAAAAAAATGGGAAAATCACTCAGTAGCCTTTTATTCACACATGGGTGGCAGTGAGATCAGGACCTGCTTTTCCCTGCTTGGCGTCAGCATTGTGCTCTTGCGTGAGGTGTGTGAAAATAGGCACAGTCCTGTAAAATTGATTGCCTCATAATTCATTTTCCATTTCTCCCCTGAGTTCTTGTTTCTGAGAATATCACCCAGGTCCTGTGAGTGGGTCCCTGAGAGCCACCTTGCAAAGCAAGGTAGGCAGCATGTTGGGAGCAAGTGCTGCTTCTGGTTGGGAATTTGCTTTCTCTTTACAAATGGTGACACAGCAGTGTGTGAGACCTGCTCTAAAGTTCTATTCAAGCTAAAACTGTTTGATTCATCCATCTTGCAAGCTATTCTGACTTTAGGGTTGGACTTCCAGAGCCAAGAGATTGTTTAACTTTCCATGCTAAGCAGCTCATACACTTTTTTCTTCTTGGTCACACTGGGGATAACTGAATCCCCCTTCTTGTTTTGGCAGATGATTTTCTGAGGCTTCCTATGGCTTTATCTTTCACAGATGTGGCAGCATCCTTTGGGAAAAGACAGATGGAAGGTCCCTCCCCTACCTTCTTGACAGATACAGACTCAGAGTGTTTTGAGCCGAAGCAGTCGTGTGGGAAGTGCAGTGGTGCCTTCTGGTCACAAGATCTGCCAAGGACTCCTTGCAGGGAGGTGTGTTCAAAAGCACAGGCAGGAGCTGACGAGACTGATCCACAAGGGGTGTGGGAAAAGGCAGATGGGGGGAGTGTTTTGGCCTCCAGTCCTGTTTAGCCATGATGAAGTTGGCTCCCGGCATGTGTACTACCAGCAGCAGGAAGGCCTCTGGGAACTGAAGATGCTGATTCAGTAGGGAGAACAAAAAAGCCTCTGGGAACTGAAGATGCTGATTCAGTAGGGAGGACAAAAATAAAGCCTGCTATCTCTTGGCTGAGCGAAGGAGGGAATCAAAGAGAGATAATAAGTAGCTGAGGGCTGGCTCATTAGCAGGTATCTGCTTTCCTGTGGCCTCTTTGTCTGCCATTCCTGTAGGTACCACAGAGGAGTTACTGATGAGCAGGTTCCAAGTGGTTTGAGGCAGCCTGAGATCAGGAGCTGGTAATCAGAGCCATTTGTTTTCCCAGTGAGCGTACAGCTGCTGGAAACAAAGTTCAGGTCCTGCTGTGTTCCCAGGAGTGATCCTGGGTGCTGCCAGCCCCTGTCATCCTCCCACTGCTGGGTGCAGTATTAATCTCTCTGCTTAGTCCAGTGCTCGTTTTGCTGAGGGTTCCTTTCCTCTGCTGTCTCCCCTCCTTCAGTTAGGCTCTTGTCCCAGTGGAGCATGAGCTGGAAGAGCAGGCTCCTTTCTTGTCATGCTTTAGCTGTCTTCTGCATCTTTTCCAGTCTTGTCATTCCTCTGACTGGAGGAAAGCAACTTAAAGTCAGTAATTTTTAAGGCATATTGCAGCAGGATGAATGTTTCCAATGACCCTGATGGGCTCCTGGTTAGATTTGGTTGTTATCAGGCAGCAAATCTTCTTGGGAGCCCAGAGCCCAAGATGTCCTGCAGCAATTCCAGCTTGCAACTGGTTCCTTGCTAGAAACAAAGGGCACTGTTGGGGTGGCAAAATTGCGTATTTCAATCACCTGCTGAGCATCTCTAGTTGGTGCTACCCGGGTGGGGAAGCCTGTCATGTGAGCTGTGAGCTGGAGAGAGGAAAAGTAGCAGAACTTACCAAGGAGCAGCCACAAATCCTACTGCTCACTCAGTGACTGAACTGCCCTGCACTTGGCATCTTTATGGAGTCAGTATCCTGCAATATGTAGAGATGCATTCCCTGGCCTTGGAAGATATCTGAGGTCCTGTTGAATTTGGCTGGATCCAGTCTGGCTTAAACCCTGCCCCGTGAGATGCCCATCTGTTCAGTGTCTTCCTGGGCTGTGCCCAGGAATTTGTCAGACTGAGCAGAGAGCCTGTGAGCTCCTGCTTCAGGGCTGGGTTCATTTCAGTGGCAAGGAAAAATGACCTAAAGGTTTATTCCTGAGGACAAGGATGGCTGTATCTTGGAGGGGAAGAGTTCAGCACAGTACAGAAACTCTTGAAAAAACCTTCATTTGAATCAGAGAGTAAAATTAAAAATGTAACAAACTATTTCTGTTAGATAAATCGCTAAACCAGAGGTTAAATATAATTTGACTCGTATGCCTTGTCTTCACACTTTTGTACCTTAGTTTCTTTGATTGTCTATATATAAGAAGTGACATTGGAGAGCATGGGTTTATCCTGAAGATTTATTTGTCATGGAGAGATGAAGGAGCTGTCTGGCACTTGCGAGTTTCATATCAAGTTGCGCTTCTGGCAGACGGCAGTGGAGCATTGAAAGAAGATCGCATTGTAGAGCAGCACAGTAAGTTGCTATAAGGATGGGCAGAGGTTTGTCTGGGATGCAGGGACTCTGGATAGAGGGGCTGCTGGGTTGTAGGATCTTTCTCTGGTCCATGACACATGCAGGTACAAAATGTCTAGTCAGAGGATTGGCAGCAGCTTCAATGAGGGCACGTTCAGGTTGGTTGTTAAAATCCAGTGGGGTGATGGAAGAGGAGGCTGGTGTGAAAAACTGAGATACTGGCAGCTGGCTGGGGAGCTGTTTGTGTTTTCAGAGGTCTGAACAAGGTCTGGCAGTTCTGAACCAAGCTTTGGCCTGCTAGCATTCATTTGGAAGCTCTTTTCAAGGGATCTAGCTTTGATGCAGTGTTGTGCATCTGCCTCTATGCTTTGCTCTGTCTTGTAACCCTTCAACACCTGGGACTGAACTTTTGCAGTTACTGACAGCAGCTGGTAGGGACTGGTTTCCAGTGTGAGGCAAGCAGGTGCCGAGGGGCACACTGATGGTTTATGCCTCTTCTCCAAATCCTCCTCAGTTTTCAGCTGTGCTCCCTGAGTGGTGAGGGCTGTGGTGACCATCGGGCCAGGGTGTGGAGTCCAGCTGTTGCTGGATAGCAATCTAGGGTGAAACCCCACTGTGCTGGGGTCTGTGACAGCATCTGGGAGGGAAACTCTGGTGCCCTGGGTGAGCTGTTCCTTCCAGCTGACTTGGCTGAACTCTCATGTGTGTAGCAACAGTAACAATCTTAGAAAGTTTGAGGAGTCCAGTTCCTACTCTGAATTTTGAAGTATGAGGATTTGATGGACAGTCACAAATATGTAACCTTTGTCAGGGAATCTAGGAAGATAAGAAGTTTACAGCTCTGTGGGATGTGTATGAAAACAGTATGTTGTATTTAAGAGAGGATTCGGTTTATTTGGAAGTCCTCTCTGCCTCGAAGTATCACCCACACTTGTAAATAACAACATGGAAGCAGGAGGCAAGACATGGTCCCTTAGACAGGTGTTGTCTCTCCCATTCTGCAGCTGGGGTGGATGAGAGTGATGTCCATGGTCACAGGCCAGAGTGGGAAACAGAGCCCAGGAGCTGGAATTCCTCTTCCTTGACTAATGTCACAACGCCATTTCTTAAACCTTCATTTGGTTGCTGATAAATGTGGTGATCAGCTACAGCTTCAGACACTGAGGGCCTTCTCCTTACAGCTGGAGCAAATTAGGTGCTCATTGTGTCCAGCTGTCCTGTGAGCACTGAAAATGCCAGAGCGATTTTAGCTGCCACAAAGTGACACAGAAGGCTTGTTAGTGCCATCACCCAAACCCCTTTCTCTGCTGTACAAGCATTAGCAAGTGGTCCTCCACACCTTAGCTCCAGGGGCAGAGCAACGTGTACATATGGCTGTTCCCCCCCTATATTTAACAAAGCCGTGATTACATGCCAATATAGAAGGGGCTGATAAGCTGTTTGAGTGCTCAGCAGAGAAATGTCACCAAAATAGTTGTAGTGTTGTTTCTAATTGCAACGGATGAGCAGCCTGGCTCATTAATCCTCCCTATCAGCAGCACATAGCCTGTCTGCACCAGAATAGCCCTGATCTCAGCAAACCTGCATCCAGCCCTGGCCTTCTGTTTTCGACGTATTTGGAAAAGACCAGCTTCCAGCACAGCCCCGAAGGGACTTCCACTTGGCTGGGTTGACCATCCACGGCAGAGACGACCCAGGGTGTGAGGGGTTCTGCGGTGTTTCGGGAGGCTGCCAGGGTGCACACACATGTCTGTGTAACCCTGACCTTAGGCCGAGCAAGAGTGCTGCTTTGGCAGGTGCTGTAGTGCAGGCACTCAGAGAATCATGGAATTGTTAAGGTTGGATAAGTCCTCTAAGACCAAGTCTGACCATCGACCACCACTGGCAAGGGATGAACCATTGCACCGGCATCTCCCATGGCTGAGAGGGTGGTGGGGCTGCTGCCTGTGCAGCAAAAGCACCCGTGTGGTGGGAGCTGCTCTCCCTCACCCCACTGAACAGAGCTGGCATGGCTTTACACTGTCACAGCCTCTGCTTTAGAGCCAGGGGATGCAATTCAGAGAGAACTCTTGGGCAAAGGGCCCATGCTATTGTGTTTCTCCCTTCTCTTTTCCCCCTTTTCTGTTGGACACCTGCACAAAGCTCTCTCAGGGGCTTTAATGAGTGCTGTTGACAAGCCAGGTTTGTGTTTTCTTGCTGTCCTCAGTGACTTCAGTCTAAGCAGTTCTTGCAGAAATTTTCTCCAGAGAGATGTGTGAGCTCCTCTTGAAAACTGCACCTGAGTCTTTAGCAGCACTCAGTTCTGTTGCAATCATCCTGAAATCCTTGTGGTAGGAGCCTGGAGTCAGGAACTACACAGAGCAGAAAGGGAAATCTGGGGTGTGACAGTGGCTCAGGAAACATTACTGCATCAGGATGCAGAGCTCTGCCCACCTGGCGTGGCAGGAGGGAGGAAGGTCATGCAGAGCAGGGCAAGCACAGGTGTGATGGCACCACTGCTTTGGCTGCTAAATGGGGATTTAGTCTTCTGCAGCCGTGTAGTGTGCAGGTCACCAAGTGTTATGCAGGCAGGAGGTTTGCTCTGGGGACAGGCTAATTATGCCTGTTGAAGGCTAGGAGCTTTTTCCTCATCCTTTTTCTTCATTTTAACTATGCATGTTGTGTTGGTTGTGAAGGCTGCAGAGTGGGCAGCATCCTACAGCACACTGCTGAGGTGGGAATGGGTCAGCTGAGTGCTGGCAGCTGCCTGGGGCCACTTGGTCAGTGCCAGCCCATCTCGAGGTGGGCACCTGCAGAGCTGAGCCCTTCTCCACTCACCACCTTGCAAAGAGCATCTTGCAAGCTGTCCAGCCCAGGGTATGCTCAACCTCATGCCCTCCCAGCTGAATTCCTGGGGTGGCTGGGCTGGATGTGGCTGGAAAAACCATTGGGGAATTGAGTAAATAAACTCTTGCTACCTTTGTCCCCCTTTTGCTGGGATGACCACACATTGAACATGATGAAGCAGAGGAACCACGGCTCAGTGCAATCTGTCAGAGTAAAGGTCATGTATGGGGAAACTGGGCAAACGGATTTCTGGATCATCCTAACATCCCAAGGAAGTTTAGTATTTTTGCTTCTTCAGCCTCTCCTATTCTACGTTTCTGTCTGCCAGGTGCCTCCAGTAGCATTCCAGGCACGTGGTGTACACCCACAGAATAAAGATGGTTTGCCTACTGAAATTCTCCTTTGTGTTTCAGCTGGAAACAGTGTTTCTCTTTGCTTCCTTTTTCACCCCTAGGGTGAAAAAAAAAATCAGGCTTTTAATGATTGAAGGGTGAAAAAGATATAACCACCTTGCTGAAAAGTAAGGGAGATGTTGAGAAGCAAAGGATGGCATGTACAGGGAAAATTGGGCACAGAAGTGAGAGTCCCCCCTCACATGGATTTGAGGGACAATGACAGGTCTCTGCCAAGTGCTAGGGATTTGGGAACACCACGTTTGGCAGTTCATAGCAGGACCTCTTGACAGGGGATAGAAATAGGTCCTGGGAGCTGGGCTGGAGAAAACCCCACTCCTTTTGCTTCACCCATTTGTTTATGATGTTGGCCTGATTCAGAGAGATGGAAAGAGTGACCAGATAGACAGGGAGGTTCTGCGTGGCCAAAAGTCCACCTTAGTCCCTGCTCTGGGCTCTGGGGACAGCTGGGCTGAGATCAGACACCTGCAGAAGGAGGTGGAGTCATTGTGTGCCCATCCAAGGGTCTGAGAACCTGTCAGATCCCCAGCTTCCCAGGATGGGCGTGGGGCCAGCTGCCTGAAAGCTGGTTGGGTCCAATTGGCATCCTAATGCTGGGAGACAAGGCTGGATGCCCAGATATCGGCAGCTTTTCCCACCTGAGGTCCTTCTTGTCTTCCCTGCAGCCCTTTTGCCATAAAGGTTAAATTCTGTTTCCTCACGGAGGGTGCTTGGGCACTTTGTCATCACCCTACTGGCTCTGTCTCACTGTGGCTTCCTTGCACTTATCATGAGAAGGCTCAGCTTTCAGCTCCTTGTAATTTGTCTGAACCTGAGCTATTTGAGGCTAAAATTTTCCATGCTGGGTAGGTGCCAAGGCTGAGCACCCCTTTATGAACATCTGAAGCTCATTTAATCTATTTCCATTGTATTTGTAGGTAATTCTCTTTTAACTTTAACTGGTGAGAATGCTTGGAATAAGATGTTCTGATTTTATTCATGAGGAAGATTAAAATAATTTAAATTTCATTAGGAAAACTATTAATTTCATTAACAGCAAGACATTGCATAGAATGCATAATTCTCCTAAGGCTTTTGTTTAGAAAACAATTGAAAAGAAACCTTTTGATAAGGTCAGAGTTTGTCACTTTGACCTTTTTGGTGATGAAGCCGCTCAATTGCTCGCCCCAAAAAAGGGCTTCATCTTCTGAATGCTCATCAAAAATGAAATGAAGTTGCTGGTTGAAAGAAGTGCTTTGACTTTCCTCAAAACATTGTGGTCATCTGTGAAGGAACCATCTCTTAAATGGCTTGATGTAGGTAGTTTTTGAAAAGATTGTGTTTCTTCTGAAAAGGAATGTCAATATTTCCTGGTGGATAATAATCCCAAATAGTAAATGTGAGAGAGAGGGGAGCTTTGTCTGCCTGACTTGGTTGTTTCACAGTCTTTGAAGCCCCCTGAGGGTGTGGAGGTGCCTCGACAGGGGCTTATGTGGGTGGCCAGCAGGAGCACTGGGGCACCGCCCCTGCCTCCACTGCCCACATCACGAGTGCTGACATCCTGAAATGTGGCTGCTGCTCTTCCAGCAGAATCCAAGGTGTCACTTGTAGTTGGAACCCAATAGAAGTGTCCAGCCTGGCCATGGTGGGAGGGAAAACACAACAAGGGGCTCCTGTGTTGGGTTTGTATTGTCTTCAGGCAATTCGTCCCACAGCACGGGCTCTGCAGTCATACTACTGCTAGACCAGACTTCATGGGGCTGTGGGTGGGAAAGGAAAAGGGGAAAATCCTGTGTCAGTGCTGGACAGCACTTGCAAGGCTGCTGTGCCCTGCCTGGAGGATGTTGGCAATGTATTTTTTCTACCATGTCTATCTGGTGGCAAAGGGGAGTACAAATAGACACAAATCTCTGAATTGGGTCTTAATGTGTAGGCGAAACTCTCTTTATGGAAAATAATGATGTATTTTCATGCTCATGAGAGATCTTAAAAATAATATTGACTTACAGAGGCTCCCCAGAGTTTCAGGATTTCCCAAACTACTACTTCAGTCTCTTTATTCTGCCAGCCTGTGAGGGAAGTGAAGCTTCCCTTTTAGATGACGGTTTCTAACAACAAACTCTATGCAGGTATTGCTCTTCTTCCTTCCTAATGCTTGTCTGATCCCCTCTGGGGGAGCACTTAGACTGGAAGCACTCAGCTGTCTTTGCTGGGAAAATCCTTCACTTCATACCCTGAAAGTGCAAGAGAAGGGCTTATGGGAGTTTTGTGTTTGTAGTCTTGACAAGTGAACTGCTCATTTGCTGTTGAGCTGAGACATGTTTGGAGCTGGACATTCCGTGTTGGATATCCCTGTGAGGGTCCAGCCCAGCTGAGGGGCCTGGACACTGTCCACTCCAAGCCAATATCAAGAGCAAAGCACGGAGCCAGTGGTGCTGCTGTGGTTGTAGCAATGCTGTGCTCACACTCTGAGGGATGTGAGCTCCTGACACACGTTCTGAGCTGGGGCTGCCCTCCAGCCAGGGTAGTAGTTACAGCTGGGGCTGGTCTCCTTGACCTGGGAATCTCAACTTGCACCTATGTCAGGGAAGGGTTTCTTGTTTCTGCTCCTCTTTCTGGGCAGAAAGGCATTTATGTGCTGAAGTGTGGCCTTAATTCTCACGCTCAGCATTCCCTCTGTAGGATGAGGGAAGGGAATTAGATCTCAGGGCTCAGTTCTGCTTGCAGAAAATGTGGATGGAAGAAGATAGTTTGGAAGTCCTTCAGGAGAAGCTGTGGCCTAAGGAGCAAATCATGGAACCACAGAATGGTTTGTGTTGGAAGGGATGTTAAAGATCATCTATTTCCACTCCTGCCTTGGTGCACTTCTCTGGATTCACCCTGAAAACACTTGGTGTGCTGCATGTGGTGTCAGGGTGGGAATGCTTGTTGTTAGAGCAGGGACATTCAGAGATGCAGCAAAGGGGTTTAACTATTCCCTAGGGATGGTTGGTGCTGAATTAAAGGAGGCTTGGTGTTTAACATAGTCAAGAAGGGAAGAAAGCAACACGTGGAAGTTGGTTTCTCTGTGATAAAGGAGAACAAGCAGTAAAAGCTGGTAGAAAGACCCACAATACACTGTGAGAAAATCAGCCCAAAATGCACTGGAAAGAACAAAATGGCAAAATTGTTCATAATTATGGTAAGACCATTACCCTGTGGAGAAGCTGCCATCTAAGGTTGAGTTAGAAGCAAGCAAATTATGCCTCAAAGGGCTTTTAATATTTTAGTAATTCAGACATATATCTTATTTAGTTGGTAATTTACCTCTTACTTCTTATAAAAGCATCAGAACCTTTTTTGCAGGACAGGTATCAGGGACATTGGTTACATTTCACACAGATAACTCCATTGATGAGGTAAAAGGTATTATTTTAAACAACTTTTCAGCAACTTTTCTTTATTAAAATGAAAATTTCAGAATTTTGTGTCTTGTATGCACAGTTTCAGTTCTGCATGGACAATACCAGGGTTGACTCCTCTGAATTATTTTGTAGAGGTTTGTAGCATTTTTTGAAAGTTGCTAGCAAAATTTTTACAGACCTGTGATCACAGCATTTAAACAATCTATTTTACTCAAAAGCATTCTTGCAATTAGCAGTTTGAGCAAATTTTTAGGGATAAACCCACTTTGAAATGTCATATTTTCCTTTTTACTGCCTTGGGGCTGAAGTCCCCAAAGTTTCTGAACTTCTGCAAAGTGAAACCCTCTCAAATGGCTGATCTCAAAGTCCTGTGGATGCTGCCTGAAGCAAGGACCTGGAAATTTTGATTCTCTTTTCACACACCTGGTTCCTCTTGCTCCTCTCCCCAGGTTCTCTGTTCTTTAAATGGAAACTCTGAGATAAGAATCTTTCCCTTTTCCCTTTTCCCTTTTCCCTTTTCCCTTTTCCCTTTTCCCTTTTCCCTTTTCCCTTTTCCCCCTTCCCCTTCCCTCCATATTATGTTTTAACCACTTGACTATCCTGTTCCAGGCAGGATGCAGTATTTCTCAGAAAAGGTGGTCCTTTTTTTCTTCCTTATCAGCCCCACTTTAACCCAGAAAATAAATCAGTGAAAGTTCAGATTCCAATCTAGTTATCAAAATCACAGTGTTGGAGTTATTACAAAATATATCTGCCTCTCTGTACCCATGCTTTCAAAATTATTCACTAACGTTGGCAGTTCGAGCCAAAATCTGTGTGTCTGTTTGAAAATGGATACTTATAAATCCAAGTTTTAAGCCTTACCATGTTTAGCACCAGCTTTTTATCACTTGCTTTTAGCCCCTGACTCCATGGATGGTGGTGACCCTCAGTCATGCCCACAATTTGACCCACCTCAATCCACTGACAGTGTATTTTTCCCACTACTGGAAGTTCATCCTGTTTATTTTGCACTTGCTCGGCTTTCTTCCTTCATCATCTTCTCCTTACCTGATCCTGAGGTTGGATGCCACAGAAATAATCCTCCACAAACACTTAGCCAGCCTGTTTTCTGTCCTCCTAATCACAGACTAGCTGGATGATTGACTAATTTTATTTCAAGCTTATTCAGTAAGCCTTTAAAGGATTTCTTTTCGAATGCAAATAAGGGGATAATTATTCAATGTAATTATTTTATTAACATACTTTGCAGCATTTTTTACCTTAACTGTTTTGAGGTTTTCTTATACTTACTGCACTACAGTCCTGATGGCAATGCTGGGTTTTGAAATTCCAAAGAATAACTTAAATTAACTTCTAATCAGAAAGAAGTAAACCTTATGCCTGACTTCTAAGCTACTCTGACCTGACAAATTCAGTTTCTGAAGCACCTTGTTCCTATGCTCTCCTCCCTCCCTAATGGACGTCATGGTCTTTAAGTTTCTCCCTGAGAAACTGATTTGGTGTTGAGTTGGGGTGTTAACTCTGGATCTCCTGCTGACCATGTGGCCCAGCAGAAGGGTGGCAGGGTAAGTCCATCTCTATTATCAGGTCACTTCTTAGATCCAGTCCAGCTAGGTAGTTTCCCAAAACTGAGAGATACCTGTGGCATATGAGAAATATGCCAGCAGTGAATGGATTTCAGCACCACTAAAGCGCAGCTGGAGGCTGGAACTTGCAGTCCTCTACTCAAATACGCTTTTTTCTTTTTTTAATGTGTAAGAAATTTAATGATTGGCAGCTCAGTCTTCACAGTTTCAATTTAAAGGCACTGCTGTTCCTGGTCTGTATGCATGGGCAGGGAAACTGAGCTACTGCCAGCCTGAAGGAAGTTCTTTAGCAGCAACACTCTTGCAGTGATCACTTGCAGTCTGAGTATTCCATAAAAATAACAAACAAATCTGCTGCCAGAATCTACAGAAGCCTTTTCATAAATCCTGAAGCAAACTGGGGCCATAGTAATTGCTGCCAGGCAGGACTGAATAGTGCTTCTCAGTGGCATAAAATTTGGGGTGAGAAAAGCTGAATTAAATACCTCAAAAGAAGCAAATTGAAGACATTTAAAGAGTAAGTAGCCTTCTGGATAATAAGCAGAACCACGATACTCTCTCCTTATCTGTCCCTTGTTGATAACAAAGCGGGGACTTGGTTATGGGAACATAGGTTATGGCTGAGATTGCTCAAGAAATAACATTTTCTAACTGATCGGAAAGAGAGGAAGTGGGCAGTTGTGAATGGAAATTCCCATCAGAGGAAACGATGGGTTGATAGAATTGTTATGCAGAGCTTACAAAGTGACTCGGAAACAGCCTTGAGTCTGGGACATCTGTACCTTGCCCGAAAATGTCTGCACCAGATACTGTGATAAATGTTCTAGTTCATCCTAACGTAATGTTGGGTCTTCCCAAGAGATCCTGACATTCCCAATGCTTTGCCTCGCAAAGGGGGGTGCTCAGTGAGGATGAGATGCTGTTTTATGCACATATGAAGTGTCAATGCTGAGTTACCAAAGTCTGTGTCACCATGTCCTCAGCCTGTTGTTCCCTGCCAGGTTTGAGGACATTCCTGACTTGAACCTCGGTGACACCAGAACGGTGAGATGTGGCTCCTGTGCTGTCTCTGCTCTCGGCAAGCTGTGTTCCCCAGGCCTACAGACCAGGAGCCCCAAAGGCAGCAGGAATCCAGCCTTTCATTAGAAATGTGGTATGAACTTGGTGTAAAGATGAAATTAAATGGGAATTAAAATGCTTAAAACACTGGATGTGACGTCAAACTAAATAGTCATCGAGTGGTGTGAAATACAGTCTCATCATAAACCCATGTCTTATCTAATTAGATGTAATAGGATCAGAATATAACAATATCAGTAAATTACAATAATTGCAGGAAAGTGTGAATCATAGCACAGCTAAAGCTCATGAAACTTGGTGTCAGTTTTCATGCATTCATTGCTGGAAGTGGCTAAAGCAGCAGCTGTGGTGAAACACTCCTGACAGAGAGGGATGGGCGACTTTCATGAGGCTGGGTTTGGGGTTTTGGTTGTACACCAGTTCCCTGTTTCCAGAAAACAGGGAGCTGGCTTCCTTGGGAGGGTCTCCAAACTGACTTTTTCTTTTCCAAAGCATGGGTTTCTGGCTGTGGCTAGGCAGAGCTGGGAGCATCCGTCATCTCCCTTCAGGTTCTCGTGATCCCGAGTCCCCGTCTTCCCCTGCTTGGTGGAGACCAAACAGGTAAATATGCAGGGTGAAGCACCCCTGAGCTTATACCAGGTTTTCCTGGAGGGTTACAACAGGGTATGACCAGAGAGTGAGGAGTACTCACCTTCTTCTTCCCCTTTCCTTGGGGGGAGGAGATCCTGCTCTTCATGGCAGCGGAGCTGTGCTGTTTCCAGCTGGAATGCCGAGAGTGCCTCTGGCTCCACATGTGCCAGTATCCATGGTGAAAGTGCTCCTGTGAACAAGATGTGTCAGGGCTGATGGTACAGGCATTTCCCACCCCTGGGTGGGTGAGGCAGATGCTGGCTGGAGGGAGCTCCGTGTGGAAGTCACTAAAGCAAAATTTGGGTGATGGCTGCTCCCTGCTGAAGAGGCAGGGAGACCTTCTGACCAAACACCAAGTAATGGGGCAGAAAGGTCAGGATATTATCTTTTCATTTCAGCAATTGGTAGCAAAGTTTCCAAGGGTGAGAACACTTTAGAAACTTTTTGGTGAATATTTCTGTTTTGGCTTGCTTGGTGGATGCATTTGTTCAGTTCCTTCTTGCTGTCTGAGCTCCTAAAGGCTTGTAGGGCCTGACTAAGGAGGAACGAGACAGATTTGTGGATGCTGGGACTTTTTCCTAACATGGTGGTGTGATTGTGGAGCAATAACTTTGGAAAGAGTGGATGTCAGCATTTGGCCTTGACAGTTATGTGCCTGTGTGTGAAAAAAGCAGCATTCTTAGGGAAAGAGGAGTGAGAGAACCAGGAGTTGTTAAGGAGAACCACAAAGCCAGCAACCAGAGTGATGAGACCATTATGTCTGAGGGTAATATGGCTCCTGGGAAAGGTTTCAGCAACTGATTAATTTTCTGCTTATGCAGAGATGGCTTTTGGGTCCTGCCAGTGGTCGATAGAACACATCCATTGCTTCGTGAAGCCGAAGTTTTCCAAGTCTCTGAGTGAGGCTCTGTGGGTCTGATGTGTGTTGGGTCATGTGGGGCTCAGTCCATGTGTGTTCCTGCTGATCAAGACATCCTGCATTTCATGCACTCAGGCTGGCTTATGTCCTCAAAGACACTCTGAAGCTGTTTGCTCTTATTCAGAAGGACGCTCTCACAGCGGGTAAAGAGGCAGCTCTGAGAATCAGTGATTGAATTACTCAATGCCTCTGAAGTATTTGTGGGTAGAGGGAAGGATGGAAAAGCGGAGGAGATAATGACTGTGCTCTCTTGGCAAGAGCAGGGAAGGCACAAGGATGCAGAGGAAGACTGACTTGTCTCTAGGATACATTAAGACACTACATTCTGGTCTGTAAAATGTTTGAGCTTCAACAACACAGAAATTAGAGGGATGACATCCCTAATAGTAGCCACTGGCATACTTTCATTTCATTATGACCATTAAAACATGGCATGTCATGAAAAGCTGTGCCTCTCCATCTGCCTGTGCACACGTCCAGTTAGACACAGCATTTATTGATGAGCAAAGGCAATAAATGCCTGCAGGGGGATGTGTGTGGCTTCCTGGGTATTAGTAAATACTCTGCTGTTGTCTTGCAGAAAATTAATGAGATCCGAGCAGTGGGAAATCAGGGCTGTGTTTTGGCTGGCAAGCAGCAGTGTGTCGATTTTCCTCTCCTCCCCCCACCCTCTGCAAATTATGAGGTGCCTGGATTAGTGACATAAGAATGAGTAAGGGTTTTTCTGAGTTTGCTTACATAAAATCTAGTCCAAGTACATTTACTGAGGGGATACAGTTTTTCCTAGCATTAAATTACAGCCTGCTCTGGCAGTGATTCCCAAGCCTTTCCAGTAGGCAAAGCTCCCTTTCCCACCTACCAAGAAGGGCACGCTCGGCCCCATCTACCCCCAGGCTCTTAATGAGTCCCAGGGGAGAAATGTATGTATTTTATGGATGATTAATAAATTCTGTGGAGACGCAATCCTAATATTGCTCCAGGCTGTTCTTATGAAAGTGCTGCTGCAAATAAATACAGATGCCTCTCATATTTTTTGTCTTCATGAAAAAACTGTTCATCTGTGAGGTGTGAACAGGCCCCATCACCACCACCCAGCAAGAAAGGGACATAGCCCTGCTCTCCAGGCTTTGTTAGTCCGCTAGCTGCGTCTGAACAGCCTCTTTTAAAATAGTTCAAGATTTTGACCTCCTTAGGTCCAAACAGAGAGTGTTATCTCAGAGGCCATCTGCATAAAGGATCCTCATGTGTTTCATGCCAGTGAAGCTGTCAGCCAGGTCTCTGAGCCATCTGAGACCCCCTCTGGGGCAAGGCCACAGACCAAAACTCTAAAGGAAGGTTTTCCTGTGACACAGAGGAAAGCTATTTCTTGTGGTCCTCTAGATGAATAGGAAATAGCTAAGGAAAGGGACTGGACTGTAGGATTAAACATAGCAGCACTGTAGAGAAATAGATTTCTGGGGACAGGGGGACAGTAGCAGTAGCTTGGCCATGTGCTGTATGTCCTATAACATGGAAAAATGCACTGCTGTTTTGGGATCTGGGTATCAAATGCTAAAAAACGCCATGGTGAGCGGTGAACAGCATGGCAGTGCCCCGTGTCCCCCAGCAGAACCTGGGCAGCAGGAGAAAATAACAGGAGGGCATAGGGTACTCCCTCCATCCCCCAGTAAGGGAGATTATAAAAAGGGTACATTTGTATCTGTGCACCAAATAAGAAAAGAGAGGCATTAATTAAAGCAGAAGGTTAATTTCATTAGGACATGAAAACCCCCTCACTCATCCTGGCCTCGAGCGCAGCTTGCAGTGATGAGGGAGCCGCTCTCCTCCCAGGCCTGGAAGATGGGGAAGGACAGGAGCTGTGGTGCTGCAGGGGGAGGACATAGGTAATACCAAGCACTTGAGCCTAACTGAACCTGCCAGGGGCTGTCACACCGATGTGCAGGGGCACATCCGAGGGAACATTTATCTGGCAGCTTTGGATTCGACTTGCGGAGGCGCCTCTGAACTCCAAGTTCAGGTAGTTCAGCGCACGGCATTTCCCACTCGTCTCACAGAGGAGCTGGAGGATGTGTGTGTCCCTGGCACCAGAGCATTCCCTGCCTGTTTACAAACTGTGTGCTCTGGGATTTTGTGTACACTACTGCTTGGCAGCTTACATAAACAGGCTTGCTGCTGATGCACAAGCTGCAGTGGGCTCCAGCTCTCCCAACTGCGACTGCTCTGCTCACAGAAATAGAAGGCGGTGTTTAAGTCCTTCTGACTTTGAACACTGCACTGTGAGCCAATCTTTTATATTAAAAACAACACTTCCTTACAGAGTCTCTTTTGGAGTGTATCTCCGCTTTCCTTTCTTCTTTTGTACTTCATATAAAGACTGATTAATTAATCAGGCTTTTCTCTGCATAAGTGATGAGGATCTCTGCAAGCAATCTGATACTGATATCTTCATACTGTCCATTGAAATATAGGGAAAGCAAACTACATGCAAATCACCATCAGTGCTGCAGGACAGTGCTGTAGGTTTTGAGCAGGGGAAATAGTGCATAAAATATTAGATAAGGGCTTTATTTGAATGAATCTGATTTTTTAAAGACCTGAATAATTATGTGTTTGCTTCACCTAACACAAACAGATCAAGTTTTGCTCCTCTTCAACCTGTGTGCTGTGTAAGGCCAACACAAAGTGTTAAATTTGACCAAACCAATATGGAAGTTTTTAACTGTGAAACTGAATTATTCCTTTTTATTTTGCAAGGACTGTGCACCATTTCATTTTTATTTATGACTTGGGGAGGTTCCCTTTTTCTTGGTTCATTTTGCTTGGTTGTGGTGTTTTTAACCTCCGTATCAATTGGAATTTGTGTCGGAAGCTTTTGGAGCTCATTCCTGCAGGAAGCTCTGCCTAGGAAGATAAAGAGGAAAGATTGTTTGATATATCAGTAATAAACTAGATCCTCTTATCAGTGTGACTTATCTAATAAGAGACCAGTGTGGTGTCAGGAAGCCTGTGCTATATTCTCATTTCTGTACTGATGTAGTAGCCAGCCTTGCTAATCATTTTGTTTCCTCCTGCCTCTTCTTTCTCACTTGTAAATTGAGGCTGATGATGCTTTCCTGCCTTCATAACGTGCTTTAAAACCCACAGAAGGAGATTGCTATGGATGATCAAAGGGGAGCCTGATTGCACTGTTCAGTACATCAAAAATGGGGTTTATTGCATGAGTTCTACTACTGGAAAGCTTGAATTTACATTTACACTGGTGTGAGTCTGACTGAAAGCTCACTGACGTCAATGCAGGGCTTTACATTGGTTTCAAAGGACATTAAATGAAGCTTTATATAAAAATGCATGCTTCATCCTTTTTGCTGACTGCTGTATTTTCCATTTGTAAAATGGGACTTAATTCTCTTGAACTATCAGAGGATATACAGTGCATATTTTGCAGCAAGAACAGGGAGAAGGACTCCACAAAAATTTGGAACAGAGTTCTGTTTGTGGTGATCTTAGAAAGTAATAGCTCTTTCTCATCTCTGAAAATAGCAGAAGCACAACTATAAAATGGGGATTGGAATCCTGATCTTCTCCCTCTTCAGACTACAGAAATGTCTGCTGGGTCTATCCAGGCAAATCCCTCCCAGTGACTGAATGGCAGGCATTCAACCTGCTAAAAGGAGAAACAACATATGTGGGCACAGAAAATAGATAGAGGCACCTCATCAAGAAAAACCAACATAATGTGTGCTCTTGAATTAGTAGTGCAAGAAGAGATCAGTGATTACTTATCCCCTGTCTCTTCCCCTTTGTTTGCAGTGTCCAAGGAGTCTTTTGTGCAGTAGGCCAAGTGTGTACATGAAACCTCTGCCCTTGACATTCACACAGTCCATACCTGACCCATGGTAGCAGTGAGTCATGTACATATCAGTGAACACACCTCTCTTAAACTGGCAGCCTTTGAAGACCCTGCTCTCCCTTCCACACATGCAAATAAAGCAGCTAGAGTCTTCTTTTCTAGCTTATTCCTCCTGCCAGCCAAGCCTTGATTTTTCAGATCTCCAATTATCCCTTTAGAGGCAAGTAATAATCCTCACAATTTTTATTGTTTTTACTGATTACAATTAGATGGTAGCTTTTTCTGCAGCTATTTTCTCCTATTTTCTGCAGCAACCCAAGGACAAATGCTCAGCTGAGTTATTTCAGCAGAGAATTAGATCCAAAGAAGGGTAGACTGCGGCTGGGACTTGGTCTGCCAGGGACAGAGGTATGGACAAATTTGCCATGAACAAATCCATAACTGTGAAACAACACTGCCTTGTCAACATCCTTGTGGCACTTTTGGGGATAGATGCTCACCTACTTGGTTTCTTTTAGTGTGTTCTCTGGTTCTTGACTCTAACCTGAATCTGGGCTCTGCCTGGCTGGAGTTGCTAAATGAGCCTCATTTCCCTTTCCATTTACCTTTCTCAGAGTCAGCCCACCTGCAGTAGTCTGGTGGTGAGCCCTTTTCCTCCTGAAAGGTAGTTTATCCAGCCGTTCCTTAGAATGACCACACTTATGGACAGTTGCAATTATGGATAAGGTTTGATAAATATCTGCAGCATATTCTCAAGCTCTAAAACCAAATCGCTCTTTGCATCATCACGCTGAGGAATGTCACAGGTTAGAGACAGGTTAATATACAGCCTGGCTTTTAGGTGTATGTCTTCTACTTCCAAGAAACTACTCTTTCAGAAATCAGCATAACAGATGTACAAACATATATCCATATGGAGCTATTGTGAGGTCATGGGATAGCTCAGAAGCCTTAAAATGAATGAAAAGTATCTATTTGGGGCAACAATACCAATTTCCATTTTAAGACTTTAGGTTTACAAACAGAATTGTTTGGAGAATATGTAGAGATGTAAGTAATTACCAGCTCTGGTGTTTCAAAAGTCAGAAAAATTCCCCAGATTTAACTATAACACAAAGTCCACTTCAAAGCTGATCTAGAGCATAGCTTTCAGATGATGTTTTTTTCCTTGATTGAAGATCCATCACAAGGTATGGGATATGTAATCCTAATGATCAGTCATTCCACTCTTGCTATGTGTTTTATTTCTAAGATCAATTGGCCTCAATTCATCTTTCATCAGTTGATTCCCACTATATTTTTGTTTGCTGAATCTAAGAGCCATTAGTTATGGCAGTTGTGGAAACTGGTGATTAAACTGTGAAGAAAACATTTGTACTTTTTTTTCCTGTAAGTGCTCCAGACTGAGTTTTGTACATCCCTCCATCTTTAACTGTTTTCATTATCCACCGAACCTGTCTCAGTTTCCTGACTGCTTTCTAGGCATGTGGATACCAGAATGCAGCACAGCAGTAACTGCAACAGAGCCAAATGAAAGGTTGTTTGGCTTCTTGATATTCCCATTTTCATGCTTTGATGATGCTGATCACAGGAAGTCACAGTGGATTGATAATTGCCATCAACATAAGCCTTTTTTAGTAGCTGCTGGTTCCCTGTGAGTGTGGCCTGGGTGCCTCCCTCAGGGGTACAGAGCCACTCAGCCACCTTTCCCAGAGCAGGAGATTGTTCTTGGCTAACCAGCAATTCAGGCCAACAATTGTCACTGCCTGTTCTTCTTCCTTACTGATCCTCAGATCTCTCTGTCATTTGTAACCCTGGATTGAGAGTGATTTTGTTTGTACTGCAGCTGACAAAAAGTGGTAAATAACACTGGGTGAGGACCTTTTGTTCAGAATCCCACAGAAACCCACCTGTGTTTGGAAGTGATCCTTTACTGCCTGCTGGAGATCTGTCTGCCCAGGTTCAGAGCCACTTGGTGAGTGCCACATGGGTCACTGTTGCTGTCATTCTTTGGTCCAGGAGGAAAGTTATAGCAGAAGAGTAAAAGCTGTGACCTCTGTTCTAGTCCCACACAGCCATCCTCTTGTCTTGGTCAAAATTGTGCCTTTCTGATACAATATACGTGTTCTTGCCCTCTCCTGGAGCTTCAAAAGTTCAAAGATTCAGCTTCAGTGATCTAAACAACTCTTTGGACAGCTATTTTTAAAACTTGAATCCACATTAGCTTTCATTAACCTTCGCCTGTTATTTTTATAACACAGGGTATTTCATCACCGTATGATACCAGATTTCATCACCATATGATATGAGACGGTGCTCTCTTACCTATTTCTGTAGCAGAGAAATATCTATCAACTACTACTGTATTTTCTTAATTTTACAGGTAGCTCCTTTCTTAGCATACTCAGAAAAACTCGATTTCCTTTATTTAGTGTTAATTTCTTTTTTTTTAATCATCTGTTATTTCAGATTTAAATTTGTGCTATTAGCTAACAACTTCTGCACTTGTGTTACAGCTTGGGGTTTTGATGTTGTTTCAAGGGTACAGTTGCTCACTTCTCCTCTTGAACCCAAGGGGTTTTAGATTTTTTTTTTTAATGGGGAGTCTTCATTACTGGGTTACTTAGTAAAATACTATTAAATAATGATAGCTCATAATTTTATGTGTCTTTTTTTCCTGTCACTGTCAAATATTTTTAGCTGTGTGAAATGGCAGGAAGTAGATTTAGATCAGCAGTTTGGGCTGTCCATTTGTGATGTGCAAAATGAAGAGTCAAAGCACTTGCGTGTACCAAAGTGTCACCGCTTGGCTTCTGGTTTGATTTTCTTTCTCCTTGCTGTGTGCTAGATTGAGCCAAGATACAGCCTCTTTGAGTCAGGAAATGGTTGAAACTGTTGCTGATAATGTAAAAAATATGGGTGTATTTTAGTTGTGGCAGTTTGACACCTCTGAGACAGGATCCTGGTGCTGAAATGATGGTCACGATGCTGAAGGAGAAAGCTGTGTTAGAGAGGGAGGCTTCAAGAGCTGATCTTCTCTGATCACTTGCATGATTTTGGAGGTCTGTAGGAGATAATGACACATTAATCTGCCCTGTATTTTTTTCAGAGCATTGACTCATGCATTTGTATTTGTTGGTGGGATGTCAATGACAACACAGGGCTGTATTTGACAGAAAAAGCTACTTCTTCCAATTAAAACCTCTCTGTATACACAGTTGTAGCCAAGAACAGATTTTACTGGTCTCCCCGTGCTGTCTCAATTTTTTTCCCATCTTTCTTTATTCCTTGCTTTCTCTCTAATAACCTGTTTCTGTCTTGTGGTATTTACATGCTGCTCCCAATAGCATCTATAATTTATGAGCCTTACTTTCAGTGCACTGGAAGATCAAAACAATGTCCAAAGAGCATGACGCAGTAGTCTCAGCTTTGATATTACTTTATTTTTAGTTGTTCTCCCTACACAGAGCAGCATGACATTTTCTGTCAGCTCCTGCTACAAATTTTCTAGACTGCATTGCCTGAGGCCCAAATGATTATAAATTTGTATTTTTGAGGTGGACTGTTTTAGATTTCACTGAGATGTTAGCAGCAATCACTCCTGAAACAGCTGGGGGTTTTTACCACTAAATATTTTAGCTGCAGATTAAGGCAACAATTTTGCTTCAGCCTTTTTGCATCTTATTCAAGGCTTGGGAGATGAGGTTGCCTTAAAAGCGACAGGGCAAAATAGTAATGGAAGAAATATTTTCTTCTTTCTTTCTTTCTGGTACTTGTTCCAGTTAGCACCACACTAGCTCTCATTGCACATCTCTTATCAGAACTCAAGGGCTTTCCAGGGAGAAGAGAAATATCACCAGTGAGGAAAGCAAGTCACAACTTTATACAGCAGATGAGTGGCAGAACTGGAAACAGGGCCAGATTTTCTAACTCCAGGGTGTAAAACACTGCTTGATTTAGCAGGATAAAATGTATTTTTCTAACATAACGTGTTCAATGGTTTCAGTATCTTCAGCTCCTCATTATGCTCTCCAGAGCTACAGGGAGGGAAGGGTCCACTGGGGAATGTGCCTGGTTGCTGCCAATGTTACCAGCTGTGGGGAAAGCTGGGGTGCAAAACTCTACCTGCCCCACCCTAACTTTTCCAAAATCTGCTTTGTGTGGTATTTCTGCAGTCCCCAGTCCCAGTTTGAATTGTATGTGCAGGAACTGAGTGAGAAGCTCAGGCTGCTGAAGGACAGCATTTATCACAGGACACTGCAGGTGCTATTTCCATGGGAAGGGCTGAGCCTTGTTTGTGTATTTCTATTCTTACATTCTGTATGAAACCTAATCTGAAGCACTTTAGTAACAGCTGGAACTGCCAGAAGATTTCTTTGAAAACTTTCATGAGGTCAGGTGTTTTTTATAGATAAAACACCTTATGACTCCATTGGAAATGAGAAGTCCTAATGATTATGCCGTGGACTCTGGATTCCCAGGGGGAAGTATTTTTAGGCCTGCCATTAGCACTGCAAGCTCTAGCCTTTCAGCTCTCCAGCAGGCATTTAAGCTTTTCTGGAGGCCAGTTGCATGTTGGCTCCACAAGCCCAGTGAGGTTCTTGGCTTGGTGCGCCCAGCTCTCGGGCTGGTTGGCCAAGCATCCCCACTGCACGGCTCCTCCAGGCACCCTCACTGCATCCAATGCCAAGCTCTGCTCCATCTCCTCTAACACAGCCTGCTAGACACTGCCCAGGTTGGCTGGCAACTCAAAATGCTCAATAAAAATGTCATGGCCTTCAGTAAGCAAGGGCAGGTGGGTTGGAGTGGACAAGGGAAGAGAAGGCTCAGGGGAGACCTTAGAGCACCTTCCAGTACCTGAAAGGGTCTGCAGGAGAGCTGGAGAGGGACCTTCTACAAGGAAAAGTAGAGCTAGGACAAGGAGGAATGGCTGTAAACTGAAAGAGAATACGTTTGGATTGGATATTAGGAAGAAATTCTGCACTATGAGGGTGTTGAGGCACTGGAACAAGTTGTCCAGCGAAGCTGTGGATGTCCCATCCCTGGAAGTGTTCAAGGCCAGATTGGGCTTTGAGCAGCCTGGTCTGGTGGAAGGTATCCCTGCCCATGGCAGTGGGTTGGAACTGGATGATCTTTATGGTCTGTTTCAATCCAGACCACTTTGGGATTCTATGATTCCGTGTGTGGCAGAGGTTTTGGGAAGCTGAAAGCAGTAGATCCATTGAGAGGGAAAACACTTCAGGGACTTCCAGGAGAGAGAAGGAAAGGAGAGAGAAAGAGTGAGGATTGTGTATTTTCTCCTGAATTTGCAGTAGAAAGAGAAATAGGATAGGGTAGTGCTGGGAGGATCCAGAGAATGTTAAAAGGATTAAGTGTGAGCAAGGAACGTTATGGAGAGGAAGGGACTTTATACTGAAAGAGGGCTAAAAGGCTAAAAAAACTCCAACAAACCAACCAAAAACCCCCAGAAAAGCTGGGTTTTGGGAAGGGAGCTGTGAAAAGGAAAAGAAGCACAATGTTTCTGCTAGCCTGGAGATGAGAGATTTGTTTCTTAACCTCTTTAATATTTGACTACATGTGACACCAAGAATTCTTTTTATTTTACGATGCCATCCTATGTAGGGCACTTCCTGCTAAAGGAGGGACTTTCACTCAAGAATTTGGGGTAGTAAAGAAAAGGGATGAGGATCCATGTGCAGGATAGAAGACCTATGAGTCCATAAAATGCAATACAAATATTTAGGGGGTATGAAGGTCCTGCAATGGGTTGTTTGTGAGCCACTAAGGCCTGTAATTTTAGAGAAGCTCAAGTACCCTTATCCTCCATTTCCAGTGCTGGTATCCATGGCTTATGGGAAATCTCTGTGCAGCCCAGCTATCTATAGTTCCTACGTAATATGTAAAATTTAAATGCCTAAGGAAGACTTTCTTAGAAACCAGAGTATACTTGCCATGTTATTTAGACAACCAGTGTTTCAGGGTAAGAATATAGAGATATGGACTACAGCCAGGAGGATAAATATATATGGCCACAGCACGATGTGACTGAATCCCATCTGAGAGTTCCCAGTGCTGTGTCAGTATAAATCTGCTTCCCTCAGTCAGAGTTGGCTTCAAGGGATGCATCCCATGAAGGGAAAATGCTACTGCAAACTCTTGGAGCTAGGAAGGTGTTAAAACCTCAGCCAAAATATGAGGCTGTATTACATAAGGTTTGGAAAAGTCCAGATTGCCTCTCCTTGGCTAATCTGTCATAGCCATCTGCTGGCTTGCTGCTGTCTCACAGCATACACAAGATGGTTTAAGTTAGTTTAGTGGGGTTTTGGTTGTGGTTGGGTTTTTTTTTTAACTAGTTCAGTCACTGTGTACTGTTTCAGGTGAAAACAGGCCTAAGGAAAATTAGTGTGCCACAGTGCACTGTGTTGGAGCCCACAGACAGCATGCTGGGAGCTGCTCATCAGGCATAAAATAATCCCTATTTTGGCAGATTATAACCTCTGAAGTGTGACAATATTGGTATTTTTAAAAAAAAATTTTTAAAATCTGGTGGATGCAATTGTTGCCCAGTCTCTAATGACTCCTCATGTGAAAACAAACCAGTGGATGAGAGTAGGTGGCTTCCTGTCCAACACACCCCACGAGGCACAGAGGATGTCTTGGCTCTCCCAGCCCAGCCATCACACAGTGGGTGACAAATGTACTTCTCCCAGGAATGTCTGAAGTGGGGTACTGAGCTGTGGCTCAGAGCAGTGATTCAGGGAACATGCACCCTGAGTGCAAGGCATGGGTTTTTATGGTGTAAACGTGGTTAAAACTATGGGGAAATCACTTTTTTCCCTCCCTTTTTAAATTAAATTACTTATGAGGAGGCATCAGAACAATTTGCACAGGCAGAAGAGATGAGGATTAGATTGAGCAAATAGATCAAACGCCTTCATTTTCTGTCCCAAGTGCTCTTGGGTCTTTCTCTTGCACAGCTTTCTGTGGATGAGCAGCACAGGCTTTGGCATTGGGTACAGGTGTGCTGTGGATGTAACGTTCCCTGAAAGTGCACCATTTTACACAGAGTAACTTTCCCCCATCCTCACACCTTCCATTTGGTTTGCATGTGTTCTACCACGCTTCCTTGGCTGGATGTGCCTGTTGCTGTCTTGCTTTCTCTGCCGGCACTCAAAGGGAAGCTGCTGCTGCCCACTCTGCAGAGCCAGTTATTTCCAGCCATCAAACCAGCTGCAGCCAGAAACTTCATAAATGTCATTAATTTGGAGTCCTGCTCTGCAGCTACAAGTCACTCCATCTATGTAGGTCCTGCACCTATTTATAACCTAGCAATCTGTCTCTGGGGGCTTTGTGCAGTTCTTTGCTCCGTGCCACGTGGGTGGTAATGTAATAGCTGGGGATACTATAAGATTTCCTCTACCACTTTTTAGAAGCAGCAGGTGCAGTGTCAGCAGACTGCTCTGGTAATAAAGCGCAGGTGAGGTGGGAGCTGCTCTGTGGAACTCTCCCTCCTGTCTCTGCTGCACCATCTGATGTTTAGACAGTGGCTTGTTTCCTGCTCCTCTGTGCCTGTGAGCTCCCAGCTGGAACAGACTACAAAAGACGAATTATAGTGATGGAGAGGTGTCACTTTTGCAGCAGTGAAAAGTTGCAGTGTTCCCTGAGAGTTTTTCCTTGCAAAACCTGGGGAGAAGATGCAATATCACTGTTTGCTTCCTACCCAGAGCATGGCAGTACTGGGTGCTGTGTGGATGAACCCTCATTCCAAGAAACTCCACAGTTTGAAAGAAAATGGTTCAAGGTATGCAGGAGACCACAAAGAAATGGCAAGATGACAGTCAGCATCACAGACAGAGGTCATAGGGCAATCAACAACCTACAGTCCATGAGGTTGTCTGTGGACAAACTGACAAGAGAGCACTGCAATGGAGACACTTTGTGGATGTTTACAGGAGTCTCTCAAAAAGAAAAAAGTTTTTCTCAAGACACAGTAGCCTACAGGGAGTACACTAGGGGCTTTGGGAGTTAAACATCCAAATAAAATCAGTCTTGGGGAAAAAAAAACCACATGGACAGTTTGCTTACGGAGGTTCTTGCTTGTGTGTTTTATCCATAAGCCGGTGAGACTGGAGCTTGGAGAATTGAGGTCTTTTTTCTCTGCCTGCACAGGGAAACCGAGTGGAGCGAGAGAGGAAAGGATGTGATCTGGCCACTAAAGGGAAATCCTCTGCTGTCTGCAGCGATAAGCTCCTTCTTATCCTCAACTGCTTCTTCCATGTTGTGCCCGTGGATCTGAAGCTGAACAAACACCTGATGTATGGGCTTGCTTGGTGCAGCCAGATGCCTTCACAGCTGCTTTGTGGCACCTGAGATGCTTAAAAGTGGTAGATTGGAAAGGCAATATCTCACATGTTTCTTGGGTGAGATATGCCATACAGACAGGTTAGAAAGTGCTCAGGTTTTGTGTGTGGGGACAGATTCCCCAAACACTCAGCATTCACCCAGCAGCACATACCTCGTGTGGGTTGGGGTATGGGGTACAGAGCACATGCTCTGGGTGATGGTTTTTGTGCTCCTGGTGATGGTGGTTGTGCTCTGGGAGCCCCTCTGGTCTGGGAACAGCTGAACTCGGATCCCGCTCTCCTGTTCTGGGTACAGCGCTGGGAAAGGGAATACACTGCACCTATTATTGGAAGTGACTTGAAGGGAAGCCAGGCTATCCCACATGTGAACCTTTGAGGATGAAGGAAAGGCTATTTCATGCAGTGCTGGCTGAGGGACAGCTGCAGCTGCCTGTGCCTGCTACATTACCTAAGAAAAGCTTCTCAAAAAAAAGCCCCCCACACCAACACTTTTTGGTTTATCTTTTCATAAGCCAAAACTATAGGATAAATGTCAATTCAAGAGAAGGCAAAGGCTTCCTCTAAGAAAAATGGTTGAGGTAGTCCGGGGTGAGGACCTGGTGGGGAAAGCACAGAGACAAGGATGCTGTGGGGGAAGGGGGACAGTGGCACAGGAGTGGTGAGCTTAGAGAAAATGGAGGAGATTGGGAGGGAGCCAAGTGCATTGGGGAAAAACTGAGACTGGAAAAAGAGCCAAGATAAGCGAAGAGTCAGCAAGAGGGGCAGAGAGTAAAGAAACCTGCTCTAGGAAGGGTCTAGGAAAGAACAGGCCAGAAGGACCTGAGCACTAAAGCATGTCCTGTGCAGGGTCTAAAATAGGGCTGAAACTTTGTCCTCCACTGCCAGAAAGCAGCTGCAGAGCCTGGTGTGAGGACCTGGGCCTCAGCATCCTCTGCTTGCTGAATGCATTGGGATGATCCACTGAGCCCCTCTGCAGCTGAAGGGAAGAGATCTCCTTTTTGGGTCCCTACCTCCTGCCAAATCCCACTGAAGGGACCTGATGCAGGGCCCCACAGGCAAACAGTCACAGCATTTGGGACCTGGGACATGGGATATCCAGTGTGTGGGAGAAAAGGAAGGTTTGTCTCAAAATCTTATTGAATAAAACAGTCTTGGGGGGAAAAAAAAGTAGTATGGCATCATGTAATTAAAGTATTCTTGTAATAGACAAGATTACCTTAATTTCTTCCTCCAACCAACTTTTTGAGTGCTTGACTTTTTAGCCTCGATGCCTTTTGGTGGATATTTGGGGATGTAATGTAGTTGTGGAATTCCATACAACAAAAGAGGGCAAAACCTTTTTCCCACCTTGTAAAGTGTTCATGGGATTCACAAAATGGTGTCCAGTTGGCAACCCTCTGTCTTGGCCTTTGAATCCCCTGGTGACTATTTTTCTAGCATGATGCAATTCCGTTTCAAAAAGGGAAACACGGGCTTTGAACCAGGCAGGCAGATTTTGCCCCTTTCTCCCATAACATTTTTCCAGGAGAATATTCTTATAGTTTGGCCTTTCAAATTAGACAAAGGAATCAGTGAAAATGTGATGCTTCTTGGGGGTGTGATGTCATTCACACTGTGTCATAAAATGTCATAAAAGGGCAGTAATTCATGGGGCCCTGTCTGGTGCTACAGTGATGTGGACTCCTCTTGCCTGCAAAATGTGTCTGGGGATGATGAAGTTGTTGCAGGCTGGATGCTATGGAAAAGGGGCATAGGCAAAAATTTTTATGAGCTTTAACACAGTTCTTATGCTCAGCTCTGGCATTCTCATTGTTTTTCATGGTCTGCTGGCACCTGAACATTTTGTCCTTTAGAAAATGGTCAAAAGCTGGTCCTGGGGCTGAACACCAAGGAATGAGAGTGGAGGCAGGACATGGATTGCTGTGTACCAGTCCTGCCTGTGAGTTCTGGGGGAATGGATTTTGACAAACACTGGCTGACTGGAACAGAGGAGAGGTGGTTTAATCCAACACATGTGCCTGCTGTATTTAATCAGCATTACAGAGAGATTGAACCAAGATCCCCATGGGATGCTGCTCAGCCAGGCTTTCACACACAGGGGGATGTTCATGATGAGGTTTTGTGGCAGGCAGGAACAGTGGAAACAATGCCCTGTAATCCCACCTCTGCCCACATTTCCACCCACAAGCCTGGCACAAGAAACCTTCCCAACCATCCAAACAATTGTCATGTCTGAAATGGGCTGCATTGTTTTCAAAAACTGGCTGAAACACCCTTATTTTTACACAGGATGATCTACATGAAGA
The DNA here is from genome assembly GCF_000738735.6 of Corvus cornix cornix. Taxonomy (NCBI): domain Eukaryota; kingdom Metazoa; phylum Chordata; class Aves; order Passeriformes; family Corvidae; genus Corvus; species Corvus cornix. The sequence continues at coordinate 18,492,464 of NC_047056.1, forward strand.
TAGTCGTGTAACCCTGCAGCTGTTAAATTCCCTACCAGGAGTGCAGCAACCCACACTAAGTCTCAGGCTATGGGGTCCTACATGTGATAGTTTCCATAAATCATAATCCAGAGGGGAGGTAAGGGTTTAACAACAACAGCCAGGAAAAGGGCTAAGTGCTTAAAGGCAAATCTTGCTGCTTTCCTCCTGCCAGATCCACCACTCACCAGGCAGCAGCAGCACCAGGCCATGGTATGCTGACATGCTGTGGGTTAGAGTTATGCTGTCTGCTTGTTTCCATTCACAGGACAGAGCAAAGTTACAGAACTGCATAAAATGAACAGGCATTAAGTCTGCACGTTTTTACAGACCTTATTCTGAAAGCCTGGGCGATGCAACAAAACTGGTCTTTCACAGGCAGTTCCTGGTGTCCTTTCCGTACTGGTTCCTAAGCCTGCTAATTGGAATTGAAATTATCAGCATGGTTAAAAATCCTGTGGGTTTATTGCTGCCCTATAATTTCCAGAAACAGAAATGTAGGGGGTACCAAATAAAACTGGATAGGTGCTTGGTGTGATCCAGAATGGCTGCTCTTACTGTCATTCTCTGTCTCCTTCCCTGGGAAATGGGCTAATGGCTGTGTCTGCTCTGCAGCTGAAGATGTAGCTCAAGCCACCCCACGTGTCACAGGAGGCTTCTGGGACTGGGTAACCCATGCCTGCATTCCTTGTCCCAGGTCCAGGCTTGTCCCAGTACCTGCTTGTTCTCTGTCTTATGGTGTGGACCAGGTCAGAGTTTTGTTAGGAAATGCTTTGGGTTTCAGCAAAGAATCATAGAATCCTCAGAATTAGAAGGGACCCTCAAGGATCATCCCAGTCCAACTCCGGGCCCTGCACAGGACACCTTGGCAGTCACACCAGGTGCCTGAGAGCATTGTCCAAACTCTTCTTCAACTCTGTCAGGCTTGGTGCTGTGACCACTGCCCTGGGGAGCCTGTTCAGTGCCCAGCCACCCTCTGGGTGAACAACCTTCTCCTGATATCCAAGTAAGAAAAAATGCCCTTAACAATCAGAGGCGTAGAGGGAGATGCTTTGTGATGGCCAACCCTTCCCAAAGAGATGAGTCAGCCTGACACAAGTAATTGTGTTCAAACCAGGATCTCCTCTTCACCCCTAAGGGTGTCAAGTGTTCCCATCAGAGCTGCAGCTCACACACCTCTGGTTTCTGTGTATGGCTTTTGGGGCAGCAGTCACAGATCTCACTCTCCTGCCCTCAGAAGGCTGTAAGGCAGTGTCACCGTGGTGGCTGCAGTGTGAGGGACATGTCTCACTGTGGGAGAAACTTGGGGCTGCTGCTTCTTTTCCTGGCTAAGGAAGTGATGGCTGTGACAGATGTGCCAGAGGCTGCATTCAGGGTAGAGATCTGCTCTCAGCACTGCTCTCAGCACCCCGTATTTTCCCTCACAAGGACGTAACTCATTCCCAGAGCCACCTCTTTGTCTCAAATCATCACTCAGCTGCTTGCATACAGGGTTGAAGCAAATGCAAGTCCCTTCTTGGTTTTCTGTATGACCTGTTGGCCTATTTCTAGCCTTATAGACCAGTGTCAAGGCAAAATATTAAGGGAGTTGTCCAGATCCTCTCTGAATTATACAAATAACAATGGATAGCCACATTGCACCAACGTTACCTGAAGGAAAGTCAGATTTGTGTCTCTCAGCTGTGACGAGTGACCCCCTCTGCCTCTTGTGATACTTCTGTGATGAACTGCACTTTCTGTAGAAGGGAAAATGTTCTACTTAAAACTGACAAATTTTGTGTAACCATCCCTTAGGCTTGCTCTTTCTGTTCTGGGCTTTAAAAAATACACTTTTAATTACAAATAAAAATCTTTATGTCTGGTCATTCCTCATTAGCTGTTTTAAGGCTATCCAAGCTGAGTTCTAGTTCTCCTAACCATCCTGCTCTAGCCCTTCCCACCACATTTCGCTGTTGCAATAGAGCACTTGGTCTTTTCCTCCACCCGTCCTCGTGCTGGGAGAGTGGCAAAGTAGCAGTGACTTCTTCCCTGGCCAGTGCACTGGGAGCTAGCTGTTCAGAGCCTGCATTAGAAGACTGCCTGTCCAAATGCTACCAAAGACATGACCTCCAACACAGCATCAAACTTCAGCTGAAATGCAGGTCTGACAATGTGTGAAAATACAGTAACATAAATAAGATGTTGGCCACAGATCTCCTGATGACAGATGTAAGTGTAAGTATGAAGTGTGCTTTCTAAAAATAGCCTGCATGGAGAAGGTGCTGGAAGTGCTGGCTATTGGAGAGGCTTAAAAATAGGTCATAGATGACCAAAAGAGTAAAATAGCAACATCAGCAACATTCATTGTGCGAGTCCAACATTTCAGGGCACCTGGACGCTTGGGATCAGCTGGGGGTGAAGTGGCACCTGTGTGTGATAGATCTTGCTGCAAAGGCAAGATATGGGATGGACAGTCAAACTGGGGTGACATCTGAAATGCACACCGGTTGTCCATTTTATGAAGAGGAGACATGTTTTTTCCCCCTTTAATTCCCTATAAAAGGGGCAGAGTTTTCCAAAGATTTCCTTTTTCTTTTCTACTCTGTTCTTTTGAGACAGTCCTTCATTTGCTACTGGTCTGTTCCTGCTCTGGGTAGTGCTGTAGATGTGTTTGCCCAGTGATCAGTCTGGTGGAAGATGTGACAAGCCATTTATCTCACCAGCATATGCCTCCTCTTTACAGCTAAATCCTGTTCTTTGCAGCTACATTTGAGGCAATCCTGTGGGTTTTGGTGGCAGTGCTGGCAGAGTACAGGAGTGATGGGACCCTGTGTCAGTGAGTGCAGAGCTGGCAGCTGAGGTTCTGAGAGGGCAAATGCACACAAAAAAGACTGCATGAGTGTGCCTGGTGCAGCCTGAGGATTTGAAGGACCTGGGCTTGTGCAAACCTCTCAGTTAAAAGCTGCACAGAGTGAAAATAAAAGCTGAAGCAGACTAAGAACTAAACAGAGCCTGACAGTGCTTGATATGTAATTTTACCTTACAGTAGAAGATATGAGAGGTATGAGTTCAACCTTGAAAATATGCCCCAATAACCCCTTCATGCTCCCCATCTTTGCATAATGAATACTTGAAAGATAGACGTGACCGTGTTCTGCACCTTGCTCTCCTCTGTGGTACTTACTGAACTGATGTGTAACACACAGATCTGCCACTGGAACAAGTGAGCATATTCCAGTGCTGTCTCCTGTTATTTCAACCATAAGAAATTAGATTTTTGCACAATTTTTCATGTCCATTTTACCTTGCACCTGTATTGAGACATTGTAAGGATTCTTCCATTCCCTCTCGCACCTCCAGTGAGACCTTCAATCTGTGAGAAACTCCAACCAAACCATTTTCTGCCTGCTCATAAGGCTTGTTTCATTGAGCAAGAGCTGCAGCATTTCCCTCAGCTAGAAGGGGCTAAAGTATTTATTAAGATTGGATATCCTGTGTTATTTAGAATCATAAAAGTTAGGAGAAAATAGGAGCTACCTTTTTGGACCTGAATGTGCTCTAAAACTATTCTTCTAATATGGGTGTGGTATGCAAAGAAAGCATGAATGGAGGTTTCTTTTGTGGTCTTTTAGGAATTTCTAGATCAAACAGTGTTACTTGGCAAGTAGACAAATAGGTTTTATTTTTTGTAATCAGCAGGTCTTAAAACACTGTGATCAACAGCCCTACAGTTACTGAGGGCTGAGCAAGAATAGACATTGAGTTGCTTTTTTTAGGGCACAGCAGCACTCAGATTAACTCTTTCAGTGCCCTCTGCCACACATCCACTCAAAGTAAATGATTGCAATGTAGCAAAGGATTTCTGGGCTGATGTGGTGGTAAAGTGCTGGCTGGAGATCATACACAGACTGTCAGGTGTTTGCTCCCAGCCCCCCCACATCTCAGTCTGTCAGGGAAGAACGTATGGGTCCCTCTGTAGAGGCTCAGTGAGTCTGCAGTTGCTGTGCTTATGCCTACAAAGGTGATGAGCATGGGAGTATTCATTCTTCAAATGATAAATCCTGCCTGGCTCTGAGGTTCTTTCTGTGTGTGAGAGAATACAGCTATGTTGAGTATAACTGTGTAGATGCCTGTTTGTCTGCATAAATTATTCATGTAGAATGTGAATATTTTGATGTTCCTCCGTGGAACAGCCAAGCTGCTCTAAAACAAGTTGTCTTCTCTGCAACACCCTTTGCAGTCCTCTGCAGGCTTAAATTATGTTCCAGGGCACTACTCGGCTGCCTTGGCAGCAATGCACTGTTGGGGTTACTGGGAAAAAGTAACACAAGGAAGTGTAAGTAACAGCTGAACTGAGGGAGAAAATTTTGTGATGTTTTTCACTAATGTGCTTGGAACAGTGTTGTTAGGGAAGATCCTGCCAGTGGAAGGGTTTTTCTGTTTGCAGTTGTGAGATATCAAGTTCATTCATAGTCACTTCAACCCCTGCTGTAGAAAGTCTTTAAAAAATGAGGAAGTGTTGCTTAGTGATTCAGCTGTGGGTAATGGTGGTTTTCATATACAGCATGGCCAATATTTCCCTAGGTGGGTCTTTAAACCCATCTCATAGTGCTGCTGGACTACTCTGGAACTTCTGGAGAGGTATGGAATACTGCAGATACCATTCTTTGTCCCAGGCACTAAATGTTCAGTTGTGATTTTGCAACAAAGATGTAAAACAAGAGAGCTGAGTTTTCTTGAGCTCGCTCAGCTGTGTGTTTAGCTAGCAAAACAGGAAGTGATATCTGCTGTATGACTCTTCAGTGGCCAGCATGAGAAATGCGGGCAGAAGAGTTGGGCCATGTGAGCTGGAGGGCAGCATCCCATGGCTTGAACAGCACTGGCCACATCCAGGGCCTCTTGTTTCCCCTTCAGCAGTTGTTGGAACACTGGGCCACATGGCTGCTCTGTGTGGGTGCAGAGCTGCAGTTAAACTTTCCTTTCTGCAGAATTCAAATGTAATGAAGCAAGGGGAAGTACTTCTTCACGCAGCAGTGGCATGAACCTATCAGATTCCTACATCAGTAGATTGACTCCCCTGAGTCTTCCTGAGGCTCACCATCAATAAATGCCCATCATCTCTTAGGATGAAGGAGAAGGAACAGCAAAAAAACAGCACTGACCCCTGTTTCAGACTTTTCTTTATTTGTCTATTTTAAATTATGGGGATAGAAGAGGGAGGACTGGGAGAGGAAGTTGAGATGAAGAATCCTCTTTCAAGCCTTTGGGGAGCTGCAACACTTACATCTCCTTTTTGAGGTCAAAAACCGGTCCATGGTTGGTGTTAGAGAGAGACCAAGCTGCAAATACCCCTGGGAGTACCTCTCCTGAAGGGTTTTCCAGTCTAAAGGAAAAATCACCCCTACATTTCTCTAGTACTCAGCTTCCAGGAGATTGCTTTGAACAGTTTTGAAGTATCAGCTGGTATAGTAGTGCTGAAGCTGATACTTTGATCTGCAGGGAAGTGATGCTGAGCCATCGCTGGAGTATTTTTACTGCGGGAAAACTCCAGTTTAGGAAAATGTCATAGCAGGCTATCAGTTCTGGCATGAAACTGCCAGCAGGTGGATATCGTGATGGGAAGTGTTAAGTGGGTTTTGCTGGCTCACTGGTGCAGCTGGCTTGTTCTGTCGCTTACATAAAAGAGAAGTGGGACCTGCCCTCAGGCTAGAGTGAGAATTTGGTTTTGGTGTGGGGTGGAGAACATATAACGGGGACAACAAAAGCCTGAAGTGAAGCCTTAGGCTGAGGTTTTACACAGTATATCTAGAGAAGTTATGGCAATATTATTTTAGCTTTCCAGGCCTGATCCTCAGCCTGTGTGACTGATTTCATGCAGCTGTTACAGAAAGTGTAAGAAAGGATGTGGAAGGAACTCCAAAATGTCACACACTGGCACAACCTGGAACTGGCTTTTTAAGACCATCTTTGAAAATCAATTGTCTTATCTGCTTTTGAATTCTGAAGCAGCCTCCTGCTGCCATCCTTGTAATGCTGCATTGGGATTGGCCTTATAGGTCATTTTCTCTCTCCCTTCAGTTTTAGACTGCCAACTCTTGGTCTGACCTGGTCTGGGGAAATGGCTTTCCTCTCCCCCTATGCAGTGATTCTTTACATTCAAATGGCTTTTATCCTGAATTATCCCATTTTTCTGGGGGAATGGGGTTAGTGAGGAGTTTTTTCATTATGTTTGCGTTCCCCAGCCAAGTCAATGCTCTCACATATGTGGAATTAAGAGAAACATATATGGAATTAAGGGAGTTTGTGTGCAAACGGAGTGTGGCCACCTTTTACTGAAGTATTTTGCAAAAGTGGCAAGATTTTTGATGGGGAAAGAATGAACACAGCTTTGGCTTGGGCAGAAAAGCAATACATCCTGGAGATCCATCCTGGAGAAATCCTTGGCTATGCTGCAGGAGAAAGCCTACAGTAGGAAGATTCAGTTTTCTGCTCAGAGTAAAAGAGATGAAGTGATGTTCAGAGCCATAGATCTTATCTAAACCAAGCCCTTACTACAAGCAAACAAAAAAGGAAATCTTAGAATATTGTGTTTAATTGGGTATAAGTTCTTTACTATTTATCTATTTCTGTTTCCTCCATTCCTCTGGGCATCCTTGTAAATTAAAATGCAGGGATTTCCCCAGAGCTATAATTTAATTTGACCTTCTTGTGAAGGAATTTTAAAGTGACATTGAACTTCAAATATGAACATATTCCCTTCAGCACTGCCCCTGTACTGACTGGGGTGGGAGTGCTCTCAAATCCTGGATGCAAAACATCCACTGGCCATGTGTGCCTGTCCTGTTCCTGACCCCCTGCAGGGTCAGTTCCTCAGGAGTAACCACTACTCTGCCTTCTTCCCTGCTGCTTCCATCCTCACCATTTCCCAGTGCAGCTTTAGTGAAACACTGGCGGGGCTTTTGCTGTGGATGTGGATAGGGGAATACAAAAGCTGAGCCAGGCAGTGGTGGGGGCTCCTGAACTACCTGCCTGGCTTCTTCCACAGACTTTGGGCACTCCTTTAGGCTGTTCTATAAACAATTGATCATTTCAGACATAAGCACCAGGTGCTCTTGGCAATACATTAAAATGATCATCCCTAATCTTGGACCTGACACGTACAGAGCTCTTCACACATTTGAAAGCAAGGCTATTAATTAGTTCTAACAGCTCTAGCTGTGAAACATGATCACTTTGCTGTTGAAAAGAGCATACTGAATTAAGTAAACGATGAGACAAAGCAAGGGCACTTTTCCTACAGCCTTTTGAAAACATAAATAAGTTCTGACATTTCTGTTTTATGGGGAACTTGAGGTCTAGAGAGGTCAAAAAAGCCCGTAGGTACTGAAGTCCCATTCATCTTCTATTGTAGGTACCAAGTCCACACTGAAAGTCTCTGCAAAACTGTGCACTGCCAGAATCCAGTCTTGCTTTCATACCAATTTATTTCTGAAAATATCTCTAGCAGAATAATCTGCTGTGTAACCAGATGACAAACCCAGTTTATAATAAAAATTAGTCTTGAGTCTTTGCGCACTGTATACATAATTCCCTCTTTGGGATTGTTTTTTTCAATTTGCTTCCTTTTAAGTTTTTCATCACAATCCAGTGAGGGAAAAGTAAAATGAAGTTGCTAGTCCTAAAACCAGGTTTTAGGCAGGGCTGAGCACAAGAAGCAAGTTGTAGGGACAGAGTGTAGCTCAGCCTTTCTGAATGAATGAAAGCATGGTTGAGGCAGAGACAACAGCCATCCACTTGCTCCTCCATGCAAGGTGTTGGTCATTATAGCACCCTCTGTGCTCTCTGCCTGTGCAAACTCTCCAGGGTGTAGAGAAAGAGCTTTGAATTCAGCTGTGGTTGCAAGGAGAATGGTGTCTCACACCCCTGGCAAGCGAAATGGTGTGAGTGAGCAAAGGAAGACCTGCCACTGTAGATTTAAGGTTCTGGCCTGTGTTTCCACAGCAGGCATGAATGCATGGGATGAAGCTCAGACCACACTCAAACTGGCAATTCCAGCCTGCTGGATGAAATTCTGTACCCAGGCAGAGCAGCTTATGTCCCTTTGCTCACTCACTGTAGCTTCAGCACTGTGAATTCATTGAGTCCATTTAAATTAATCTCAGTTTATGTCAGTGCTCTGGGAGAGAGGCACACAAAGGGTAAATTCTGGTCGGCTCTTAAGAGTTGAGGTGCTGCCACACACATCAATTAGATGCAAAACAAGAACAGAGACGCTGCCAGGTTTCCCTCAGGTTGTGGGCAGTGGTGGTGGTGGTCATTGAGCTGCTGTGTGTCCCTGCAGTGGAGCAGTTGCACTGGAAAGGGGAGTTCAAATGGGGTAACTCATACAAGTTTTGTTCAGCAAGTGGAGGGTATGTCAGACCCATGTCTTCCACAATTTCCCAGAAGTGTGAATACCCCAAGGACATATAACCTTAACCAGGTTCCCCTGCTACAGCTGCAGAGGTGCCACCAGTGTCCTGCTGGGAGGCTTCCTGACACCTGGATCCCACCACCACCACGGCAGGGCTTGAGGAAGCCAGTGGTAGCAGCATAAGCAGAGGAAAAATGAGTTGCATTTTTATTCAAATGAGTGCAATGTGATCTGTGTATTTGGCTTAACTGTTGCTTACATCTCACAGGGTGGATTTCAAAAGCAGCCTGTATTTGCTCTCCATCAAGGCAATACATGGTGTTTATTCTGCTTAACCAAGTGGCAGAAGGAGAACACAAGTTTGTTCCGTTCACTCACCTCTAAAAATGTGTGAATGATGCATGGCTGAAGGGATGGGTGATGTATCTCGCCCAGTCTGTGCTGCATTAACGTGCTCATTCACGGTCTTTGGCTGGTGCTGGGCTGACCAAACTGGGTGAACCAGGAGAGATGACAGAGAGAACCCTGTCAAGATGTTTTGTCTTTCCTACAAAACTGTGACCTCACTGCAAAGCAGACTACAGTGTGAATGCAGCTCTCTTCCCCCAGCACTTCCATGAAGGTGGGTGGGTTGAGAGGTTAATCCTTTTGTATCCACATGCAGGTTATGCAGCTAAGGAGTGGGAGTAAGCAGAGGATTGCCTCCAGGTTAGAGCAGAAACATTTTCTGCCAATCTGGAGCCACAACTATGCTAAAAAATGCACTGACTTTAGAAAATGGAGGCTAATATTTTGAAGATGGTGGCTTTCATCTCCTATAGAATCAATATTTTCCTTGGACGGACATGTGCTCAAATTTGTTTTTCTACTTCCCTATTTAAAACAAGTATTTTCTAATAGCCAGTACTCTAAATAAAGACAGGTTCCCAGAGCAATAAAATTCCTTTAAAACTTATATCTTTGGGCTTAATTATAATTTTCTCCTTCAGAAACACATGGCTGGAATAACACATTTCCCAAGCAAGTAATTCCAATTGCTGCTTGAAAAAGTCACAATGCCAAAATGCCCAAAGCCTTCACTGTTTGGAATGAAATAGCAAAAATCTCTGTCTTTCTTTTAGTTGCCTGTTGCCATTCCAAATATGCAGGTGACCCTCTACAACCCTTTTCCCAAGTATTATAATGGAGCAGGAAAAGACAAAAGGGGGGATGGGTTTTGAGCCATCTTTAGCCCCTGGTGAGTTACCTGTTCCCAGAACTGCTGGCACTGCACCTCCCACCTGGGAGCCTGGCATCCGGTGCACCATCATCATCTGCTGTCAGCAAGCCTCCAACGTGCCTGTGACCTAGAAAGATAAAAATACCCTGATAACAATAACAGGGCTGCTGTGATATGACAGACCGTGCCACGAGCAAGAGACAGTTTTGGTGGGGACCTGAATGAGGAGCCTTGTAGGGTCTATAGCACCAGTGAAACGAGAAGCAGGAGTCATGGGGTGGTTCTGTATCCAGAACTGTTCTGTGAACGCACCCAATCTCTTGTCTTTGCTTGTGGTCCTGTTCACTCCCCTCTCCCAAAACTTTCGTAGGTATCGAGGTAAAAGTTGTGGTTGTACAAGATCTAGCCAAGACCAAACGCCTCTTTTCGAAGGTCCCTGCTCATTACCAAGAAATGTCCTGTAAAACATCATAGTAATCCAAATGGCCTGTCTGGCAGATCTTCTCACCTGGCTCAGGCTAGCAGTTAACTAGAAAAAGTCAGAAGGAGGTAATGCTGAGCCCTGAAAAGCAAGCCTGATTTCTCATCAATCAATCAATCTATCAGTCAATAAGTATCTATCAGGAGGAGATGGACAATACCTACAGCTCAGCCCTACAAGGCGTTTTTCTCTCAGGAGGTTCCTTTAAGTGGGTAATACGTCATCCAAGACTTACTTTTAAAGTTAAAATGGCATCTCTGCTGCTGTCAAAAATGAAGAAAATGGTGTCAACCTTCTTCAGATACTTCCTAAAAGCTGGTAGGAAAAAAACCCTTCTACACATCGTACAACATCGATGCTCCTAAAGCATTCTCTCAGGGGCTGTATGGAGGTACAACTAAAGCAGAGAATCAGTTCTCTGTCAATGCACTCTGATAAGAAACAAGCACAGGTGGAGGGGAGATGTCCCTTGAAGAGGGGATCTTTGACCTTTGTAATGGGTCTTCATAATTGTGTACAAAAAGCTAAGTAAAAAAAAAACCCAAAAATTATTAAGATCAGGAGCATCTTAACCTCATAATATGCAACAGGAGCAGGAAATGATTCTCAGATGCAAAGAACAACCAGGTCCTCTCACCGAAAGGTGTGTTTCAGGAGAGGACAAATAGCAAGTCAGGGGAAAACCAAAGTAAGCTTTTGTTTTCCCAAGCCTGTGGTCAGCTTGGGTTGGGGTCAGGTAGAGAAACTGCAAGTGTGTTTCATCTGTTGTACACATCAGCTTTGGGAAAAGTTGTTTTCTATCCATCTTCCTTTGCAAAATCCAGAAAAAGTATCTTCCTCTGTGTAAAGCCATCACCAATAAACTAACATTTCCCAGAGGAACTCTTCTCCCTTAGGAGAGGCAAAGTCACAGTCTTCCTTCCATGTTTCTTACCACCCTTTTTTTCCTCTGTTTTTCCTTTTGCTCCTTTCAACCTCAAATTTACTTGTCATTACTCTTTCATGAGCTTTTAAACTAATATGCTGGTATAGGAAATGAGGTTTGAGAGTGCTGCCTGCCAGTTCTCCTCCTTGCCTTTTCACCATCACTTCTGAAGCTATGCTCATTATCCGTTACATTTAATAGAGAAGAGAGCTGTCAAAAATGTTATTCCCTAAATAAATTAAGTTTTATGAGAAATGGAATCTGGGGAAGTACTAATGAAGAGAAAGTAGCTCTTGGACATTTCGTCATTTCATTTGCAGAAGACAATGCTGCAAATGTATATTCTTTGAAGCCATGGCCTCTATTGAATCTGTTTGCTAAGGAATGAGGAATATACACTTTTTTCTTCTTTCTCCAGAGAGAGCTATATGACAAGGGACAAACAAAAGGGAACTGTACTTTTGCACTAGCCCCTCTTCCTTTTCTTTTGTTCTCTTTGCCTTCTCACAATGTAGTTTTCACATGCTTTGAGCTCTTTTTTGCTAGAAATTTTGCCAGGAAGTTTAGTAGTGATGGAGGTGATGACTCCAGAAGGAGCAACTGGAACTTGACTGAGCTGTCCACACTTTTCTCTTGGAATTTTGGATCTAAACTGTTTCTTGGTAGTGTTAGGAGGGCAAAGACTGGAGAATCCTCATGAAATTCATTTTGAAAAGGTCATATGTCCTTTACAGGTTCTTTTTAAAAATATTTTTTCTTGTTTTAACTAAAAGGAAAGGAAACTTTTGAAAAAAATGTATTTCAGATTAAAAATTCTGAATGTTTCACTAAGGAAAGCTACACGTTTCAAGGGAAACATGTAAAGATATTTGCCAGTAAATAATTCAGTAAAATGAATTCAAGCTGATGCACAATTGCTAAACTTGCTCCGGAATTCATGAAAGGAAAGATTTCCCCAAAGCTCTTGCCACAAAAAAATGTGTTTGGTCACATATGAACCTGTTGTTCATTTCCCTAATGGTGCCATGTTTTCTAGATGGTGAATTAAATTAATCCTAAGATTAGCAGCCAAGAGTTCACAAATCCGTTTCTGACCTTAATCTTTTTGGGGAGCAAGGTTGGCCACTTGCATGAAGTCACTTACAATAACCCTGAGGGTCTGCCTAGATTTAATCAGCAAGATAAAGGTGTCCATTGGTTGGTGTGAGACTGAAATTTGTGCTCTTAGATTGTGATTTTAACTGATTTAGAATAACACCTGTGAACTTTTGGATATATTGTTCTTGCAGTCAGGAAATTTGGGGCTTTGGTACTGATTGGGGAAACACTCCCTTTCCCAGTCTGCCCAGGCATCCTCTCTAGTTTTTACAGGGTACTCCAACTTTAAGTACTCCAGGCACATCAGATATACTTCTTTGCATTGTCTTTTGAGTAATAAAGCATTTATTGCATGGTGGTGATAGCACACCACCAATTTTTCCATGCTGTTGTTGAGTTCCAAACACATGTTTGAGATATGCTGAGAAGCCGCTAGCTCAAGAGCTTTCATTTGTATAAAGCATAGATCTGTGATTCCCCCAATTCCTTAAGCAAACAGATACTGAGTTTTGCAAGTGGCTCCTTCTGCTCTTCCAGTCTCTCCTGCCCTGACCTGCCAGGAGAGGAGCCCACACCTGAAGCAGAGGTCTGCAAGTGGGAGGTTGAGGCACGGAGTTCCAAAGATGCATTGGAAGCAGCACAGCACAAGGTCAGAACAAACAGTGTGTTTGCAGCTGGTGAGGCTTGCTGAAATACATGCAATGTATTTCAGCAAGCATGAGATCAGTGATTTCATCCTTTTTTAGGATAAACTTTCTGCAGGCACTCCTAAACCAGTCTGTCGGGTGAGTCCTGAACTCCCAGGCTCATCATAGCTTTGAAACCAGACCATGTGAGGTGGATGACCGATGTACATCAGATGTTGTGGGGAGGGCTGGGTCATGCACAACTCACAGTCTGAGTATTTTTCATCAGGATTTGTTGATGAAATGTTGTGACTAATGAAAGAAGAATTCTCGTGTAAAGCAGAGACAGGGAAAAGGCGATTTTTCAGGTGCAGCTGGTTGGAAATGGGGATATTGAAAGGATTGGTAGAGCTCCTCAGCTCAATAAATGAAAAAAAAATCTATTCACGAGCAGCTATGGAGGGCCAAGGACCTTGTTACCATGTAGGAGGACGTGCTGGAAACCTTCCCTAAAAGCTCAGGCACTTTGAAAGGGACACATGTATCAAAAGACGTGAGATCAAGTCACAGCTGGAAACGCTGTGTAGTCACAGTGTCTGCACTTAACTGGAGGGATTTCAGAAAGGCCTGTAAAATAGTGTAAAGCTCTAGGGATGTTCCTTACAGTCAGGAAGCAGAGTTTTCACTCTACTAGACCTCTCTAAGAAAAGGGTGAAAGCCAAGTTTTTACTGGTCTTTTTTTTTTTTTTTCCCTAGTCAACAGCTTGTATAATTAAACAGGGGAAAAAAAGGAGAAGGAGGCCATCCAGTCAGGGGATATTTAAACTAAAAGCAAACAAGAAGAGAAATTCAACCTTTAATGCCAGAAAGGTCTGGAATACTTTCTGAAGAGAAATCGGCTGGATGGACACTCTTGGAGTGGAAACTTGAGTCCTGAAAGACCAAGGGCTCTTAATGGGTTTAATGTTGTTCATTCATGCAGTTAGGAAGGAGAATAGTAGTGTGGTGAAGTCATATGGCCTGCTAAAAGAATCAGAGTGGATAGCTGTAGCAATATTTCTCAATATTCTTCACCAGTGTATTAAATTCCCTGTTGACTGAACTCTCCACAGCTCTACAGGCCCATCACTGTTGTTTGTATTGATCTGTGGTGCTCAGCAGGAGTTTATTTCAAGAGTTATTTCTCTTGCACAGTTGAGAAGTGTTGATTCATCTTTTTGCTGCAAAAATGACTAATAACAAATGCTTTCCAGGAACGAGCCCCAGTAAATCAGCCATAGACGTGTAGCTCAGATTCAATTAAGTTGATAGGGCACGCAGTTCAACTCCAATTTAATTATTTCTCATTTTATGTAAATGAGATTTCTTATTGCAGTGAAACAAATTATTATTTTCTCATGACAGTGCCTCATTTGCATGCTTTACTTCTTATTCTGCCCTTAGTTTAACTTAAAAACAAAACAAAAGGCTCCTCAAAATTCAGAGGCTGAATTGAAGAGCTAATCTTTCATTAGCATTCTGGAGACAGTAGTTCCTTTGTGATCTGGTTGTGCTTGGCCTTCCTATAACACTGCCTGATTAGAGCTTTGTGTTTGACAAAACAGATTAAGCATGACATCTGCCAGGTATATAACGCCAGAGGCAAGCACCCCAACCTTTGGGAATGTTCATCCAAAAATCCTCATTTGGCCAAATTTTAAGTTAACTTAGGATCCTGCTCCTTAAACAATATCTGATTTATATTTCAGGGATGAAAACATATTTTTTCAATCTACTGCCTACCTGCTACCTCTCTACTACCTTCTACCATGAGTAATGCTCACTCCATTTGGGAGTAAGCACAAAAACAAGTGGAAGCTGCAGAAGTTTTTCATGCCACTCTTTTTCTCTGGCACTAAATCACAATGAATTTTTCTCTGCAGAACCTCTGTGACTGGTGTCAGGGCAGCCTCCTACAGACAGGGAGCTGGAGCATACCAAGAGTAAAGGAATTGCTGCAAGGCACAGGCAATGCCAATGGTCAGGAATGAAATTCAACCTTCTTGCATCTTAACCCAGTGCCTAAGCCACAAATCTGTTCTGTTTTTCCTGTAGATTATGCTTCTTCAGGATGCAAAGCTCTTTGGCCTGCTATCCCCTGTGCTGAATGTCAGAACAGGGATGACATTTTTTTACCAGCCATGTACATGAAGTCCTGTGAGTTGGGCAGAGCCTGTTTTACTTTGAGAAAAAGATAATGGAAGAAACTGTGTGTAGCCAGTGAAAAAAATCCTGTCCCTCCCACACACCTGAGAGAGATTTCCACTAGGAAAGACAAAACCATTCTGGAGTTATCTGACTATCCAGCACTTGCAATGTAAAGTTTTTACTGATGTTAAATTCAGCAAAGTAAGCAAGGTGCCATATTTATCATCAGTAACACCCTTGCTCTTCTCCTGTTGGGAAGCAAGGACATATAAATAGTCAGGTGTCTTTCCAGGCCGCACTGACCTCCGTAACAGCTGTGAAAAATAGAATGCTTCTAAAATACCCAACTAGAGTGTGTGCTTTCACACAGAAGGAATAAATCAGCCTTTCCCTTCCTGGGCTTTCATTCTGCAGTAATTTTTCACACTTCCTCGCACTGAGCCATGACTGCTAAAGTTCATCCTGGAGTAGTTTTACAACCTATGGGAATGGCTTAATGAAGCACTATCAGTCCAAATGCCAGTCTCCACTGCTTAGGTTTGTTGAATTCCTTGCTGGTTTAGCAGCACAGACACAAGTGTTCTCAGGAACTGATGTTGCCAGTGTCCTGGAGACTTCTGAGGGGAAAAAGCTTCATTTTGCTCAGGCAGTCCCAACATTTCAGACAATCTAACTCTATTGTGGCAGCATACACGTCCACTCAGGGGCGCAAACAAGTCACTGTGAAGTGAAGGGTCTGTGCTGGTCCCTGTTGAAGCTTGGCAGCTGCAGCCAGGCGTGGGCCAGGGTCTGCCCGAGCCAGCAGGGATGGGATAGGGCTGCCAGCTGAAGGGGAGCAGAGAAGATGGCTCTGCCTCTTCATCTCTGACCTTTTGCTGGGGGCCATTCCCTTGAGTATCTGCCCACTTCTTACACAAAGGCAACAGCCACATCTCTTAGGGGTTTCATGGAATTTGTGCCGTTCCCTCATTTTTTTTTCTTGTTCCAGGATCTCTTAGGATTGGTTGCTTTCCTTTTGTGGCTTGAAGGAAGAATGGTTAGATTTAGTTTCTCTGTCTTGTAGTCAATGGCATAAGGACTTTGAGGTTCAATCCAGCAGGGCTCCTGGACTGGGGGCAGCTTGTGGAAAGAGGAAGGTACTGCAAAGGCTCTTCAAGCCGGGCTGTGACTCCATTCACCTGTGCCTCTCTCAGAGGCTGCTCCTTGTGTGAAATGCTTCCCCCTTTCCCAGCCATGGCCCCTGAAGCAGGCTCTGACTCGTGGGCACACTGACCCCAAAGGCAAGAGCTGTTCTCATGGATTATTAAGCCAAATGATAACTCTCTCTTGGTCTTATCATAAGAACTGATGTCATTCACTGTGCAGGGAAGGTGTTTGGGAGCCAGCAACAGAGAATACCTGCATGAGATGGGTGTGTGTGAGGGGACAAGATGTGGGTGCCCCGTGGGGGCAGGCTGCTTGCCAGAGGTCCCCGCTCATGGCATGGCAGCAGTGAGTGTAAACACAAGGCTTGGAGGAGGGGAGTGGGAGATGGCAGTGCTGGTGTCTCCTCACATCTCCAGGCAGAGAGAGAGGTGTGTGAGAAATCAGCGAGCTGCTGCTGGGCTTCGGAGCGGAGAGCCCCTGCAGACTGTGACCAGAGCAAAGACAGACTTTGGTCTGACAGAAGGAAAAGGGAAATGTGGAGCTGCCTTTGCACCAGCTGCTAATCTTGCTGTTGGAAGCACATTTTCTTTTTTTTTAAGATGCTTGATGAAAATGCCTGTGCATAATTTACATTTGTATCTTTTGTGTTCTATAATAAGTAACTCATCTGCATGTAGAGAAGAGACAATTCTTATATACAATTGTCTGCTTGGCATATGATCTGCAAAGCCAATGTAATGGTTTTCTGCTTCTGTGAGCTTTTATTAACAAATACAGGAAGAAGAGCAGAAAAAAAGAAATTTGGGGAAAATTGCATAGCTATTATGAATATTAAGTTTCTGGTTGTTGTTGGGATTTGGACATAACTTAGGCCAAAGCTTAGTGTTTCAAAAGCTGTAACAACAGTGACTACTTTTGTTTCCAGCAGTTTATTATCTTTCATTCTTTTTTTGGAAGCAAAATTAAACAGTTTATTTTTGCTTCTACAGAACCACAATTTTGGCAAAGTGTAGACAGCTTGCTATCTAAACTTTGTTCAAATAAACACAGTCCATTTTTTCTGTACCTCTTAAAACTCAAACTTGCTGATATGCTCCAGAAAAATTTCATAAGCTCCAAATGATTAAATGAGGAAAATGATGTACATATTTCTTCAATTGTATCCCAGTGCTGTCTTTATCTGTAGGATTTGCAAGCAAATTGACTTTCAGTCCTATCCTTTTCTGGTATCTTCTGTGCAGCTGACGAGAGATTTGCAAGCAAATAGACCTTTTTGAAAATTTAAAGCAGATTTGCTATTTCACAGTTTGTATCTCTTTTGCATAAATACATTTTTTCCAGAAGGCTTATAGGAAGTGTTATCTGGCAATCCCACTGGCCAACTTCCTAAAGGTTTTGTTTGTTTCCCGGTGATTTAAAAGCATCTAATGTCTTCCCACCCTGCCTCGCCATTTCCCCTCTCCCCAGAAACCTTACTTGCCTCACTTCATGTGCGTTTATGACATCTCTATCATGTAAACAGAGTGTTTAAAGGGGAGTGAAGTGTATTTAAATCAAATTGTATTGTTTTTCTCATGGGAGTCATGCACCATTATCATTAGGGCTGTTGTCGCAGTTAAATTTACCAGATACTTTGCAGTGGGAAACCCTTCATTCATTTACTTACAGTCTGCCAGGCTTCAGCAGTTTGGGATAAACTCTTCCCTGACAGGGATCTGTGTTTTAACTCCATGTCACTCCTTTGTTACAGCCAATATGTTCAAGAAAAAAAAAAGTAAGTTCTTTGCAAAGTCTAGGATGTATTTGAAAAATTTATAAGGACCAATATGCAAGAAAGGAGCAAAATAAAGTTTGAATGGTCCATTTAATGCCAGCATCTTCTACCATAAAAAAACTTGCCTTTGAAAGTGGGCATCGGTCTCCTCTCCCAGGTGACAAGTGACAGGATGAGAGGAAACGGCTACAAGTTGTGTCAGGGAATGTTTAGATTGGACATTAGGAAATTTTTTTTGCAGATGGAGTTACCAAGCATTGGAACAAGCTGCCCAGCAAAGTGGTGAAGTCACCCTGCCTGGGAGTGCTCAAAAAAAAAGTGGATATGGCACTTGAGGATGTGGTTTAGTGGTGAACATAGTAGTGGTAATAGGTCGACAGCTGGATTTGATGATCTTAGAGGTCTTTTCCATCCTTAATAATTCTATGATTCTATTAGATTGACTTAAGACAAATTGTAGGGAGATGGAAATTTTCCAGGATTGTTTTTATTATTAGTTAGGCCTAGGTCTTTAGCTTATCATATACCCAACACCGAGCAGCCATGCTTGCAGACAGCTCCTACTTCTGTAGGTAAGGGGAGAAGTTTTCTTGTCGTCTACAATCCCAGCAGCGAAATTTGCAGAGTAGCAACACAAGGCCTACACAATAAACTCATCTGGAGGCAAGGTGTAAGGTGTATTGCTCCTGCCAGGGGGCATCTCCCCTCTTCCTTGCCTTGGAGAGCCCCAGTTCTCCTCTCCCTGACAATTCCAGCCATCCTACGGCAGATCCTTATTGTGTGTGACAGCACCGGGAGATGCGCAAGTAACGCGGAGCACAGATCGCACACGCACCGGGTCTCAGTGGGGAGATCAGCCTCACACCACTCACCACAGGGCTGTCAGGGCCCATCAAAGGGAAAATGATCAGATTTATGAGCCAATGGGAGTGCACCAGCACGCTGAGCTTGTGCAGCTGTAGCTGGAGTGGGAAAATGAAGCACTCCCGATGGAAAGCTGCAAAGGCAGTAAGGAAGACTAGGGAAAATATTCCTGTTTGAAAGTTTTCATGGCAAGTCTCATTCTGGGACAAAACACAGTTATTTTCTTCCTTTCTTATGTCTTCATCTTTTTAGAAAGCTCCTGTCTCTGCCTCAGTGCTGTGGCCCCACACTGAACAAATTTGTGGGGTTTTTTCTCATAAAAGAGTAGACAGAGGATTCCAGACAGGCAAGATTTTCTGTGTTATGTGCAGGTGGGTCTTGCCTGCCCCTGCCCTGGCAGTGTCTTACTACCCCAGCACAGTGCTTGAACATCCCCAGTGCTGCCCAGCCCTGCATTTCCCATCTCAGGCAGCTTAGGGGGAGAGATCACAGCTGCTTAGAGAAGCAGAGAGGTGCCAGAGGAATGCACAAACTGGTTTCGTGAAAGTGCATTGATTGCTGCAACAGTTCTGCCCAGGAAAAATATCAGAAAGTCATACCAGATCAGTCTTGAAAATTTGAACTGAAATATATGAAGTGAGAGAAATGAGTTTGACCTGACACCCTCACCTGCTCACAGAACAAGTCTTGGGTTGTTTATTTGGAGTACAGCAGCAGATATGGAAAGCTGACACTGCAAACTCATTGTATTTATTGATAACCTGCAAGGAATCTTTTTGAGCAACAAAGTAAGTGGTCATGTAAGTACCAGCTGTGGGCAATTGATACACAAATCTGCATGCTGGCTTGATTTTAGCCAGATCACACCAGAATCCCTCCCTTCTCCAGCTGGTAAAATTAAACTTCAGAGCTACATAGGTGTGTTTAGCAAGTATCATCCATTGTTTTAGAGACTGAGCATTCTTTATTTTTCAAGAGTGTTTTCCTGCTGTATACTAGAAAAGAGAAATGGAGGAATTAATGCTCTTTGTTTCTGTCTTGTTGTTGCTTATTGCTAACACGCTTTCTCTAGGCAAGTGGAACCTGTTTCCCAATGAGCACATGTTGGGCACTGAACCTCCCCACCATCAGCAGGGGTTGGGCCTGTTCAAGTGGTGTAGTGTCTCCAGGGTAGCATGGGGGTCATCTTCTGTCTCACTGGAAGGATCTTTCTTGGGATATGCCAAACTTGGCTCAGAAGGAGCTTTCAAAAACACAGAAGAAGAAACACCTAGGAAGGCTTTGTGCTAATTCCAGCTGTGATTATAACTGGGGGAGTAAATTGCAGATTGGGTACATTTTAGTAATAAAGTGGGTGTGAGGGGCAAATTAGCACGACCTCCTCTGATGAGGAATGAGTCTTGCCGGCTAATACGACAAATGTAGTAGGAATAACAGATTACAGAAGGATGAAAGACAGCTCTGGAGCCCTCTTCCTTTAATTTCTGTGTCCCTCATATCTGCAGAACAACTGTAATGAAAACAACAGCCATGCATGTCAGGGCTGAATTTGTCCCCAGGGTAAGTCAGGTAAGTGATGGGGAGGGTTATGTGTTCAGTAAGGTGCCAGACTGCTCTCCACACTGGCTTTGCCCTGTGCAGCAACAGCAGTACGTGACTGGCAGTGCCCATATCAGCATGAGAACTCTGCTAGAGGAGGGAGGAAATGGGTTTAAAATAATTTGTTTGAAGAGAGATATTTAATGTGCTGCTCACTTTGTTCACTTCTTCCTCTGCAAGAGCTGTCAGACAAGGCTTTCCACCAGGGTGGCTTGGTAGGCTTTCAAAAAGTGTCTCATTCTTTGAGAAAGCACGCACATCTGAGGTTGGTGAGAAACAGAGGCAATTGGGAAGTGTTGTAATTGCTGAGAGATGAAACATATGAAAGGATGGCTTTGTGCTGAATACATGACCTGCTGAAAATAGTCAAGTCTGTTCTGGTTGCCAGCACATTATCGTCTCCAGGTCACAGTATCTGCACAGAGTACCTTTGGGGGCCCAGAACTGAAACAGAGTCTAAGGGCTTGTCTGTGCTGGACCTTTGCTAGACGATGAAACCAGGAAAACTTTGAGCCATGCCAGTAACCACATGCTCTCTTATGTGACCCACAAGCTATCCTCCTCAGTCCTGCCAAGACAAAACCTTGTGCCTTTAACAGTCCATTTTGGAAAAATCATCCCCAGCCACTGCTCTATGATAATAATCATGTTTCTGGATGGAGATCATTTAAATACAAATATTTTTGTTTTCCAAGTGCTCTGTTTAACTGTAGTGTCTCCTTGACACTGCTGAGCTCTGCAAAGTCACTTTTCTTACTGCTTTTCTAAGACAATTGCTGAGAACATGGGAATGGCCACTGCCATCACTCACTGGTCCTTCAGTTGCGACTGTACCAGCAAAAGACAGAATACATCTTAGCACAGATTCACATAACACATAAAGGAACTTGTTAATATTTCAGAGACCAGCACATCTGGCTTTTAGGGACAGATGCAGCTGGAGAGCAAAAACGAGCATGTAAGAAAATGTTCTGATTTTACCCTTACAAGGGGTGGACAGAGCAGATGTTTACATCTGGAGGTCAAGCTACAAGTACAGCAATTCACCAGCTGAGAAATATCTAACATTCTTATGGAGAGCAGGAGAATGGCTTATAAATCGTGTCTTTAGAGTGACTTCACTAATCAACACTAAGCAGAAATGCAAAGACTGACATAAGTGAGCATTAAAAACATTTTTCTTGGGGATGCTCTTCTGAGTGAGATGCACTAATATGGCCAGCTGAGCAACCAAACTAAATTAGGCAATTTCCCTTCTATTCAGCGAGAGGAAGAAAGGGAGAAGGAAGAACAGAAGCCCTAAAAATAAGCCCCCACTGTAAACAACATTCAAAATGAATTTTACAGGTTTTATTGTTAAGTGCCTAATTCCTTCCCTTTGTGAACAAAGGCAAAGAAAATACTTAACATAGGCAGAATTCCCTTTCCCTGCCTTTCACTTTCTGCACATAAAAGGAAACCAGTTCTTTGAAATAGTTAT
The DNA here is from genome assembly GCF_000738735.6 of Corvus cornix cornix. Taxonomy (NCBI): domain Eukaryota; kingdom Metazoa; phylum Chordata; class Aves; order Passeriformes; family Corvidae; genus Corvus; species Corvus cornix. The sequence goes on from NC_047056.1 coordinate 18,514,273, forward strand.
ATTTTTGACATTTGACTAAGCACCCGGAGATGCTAAGAAAAATATGTTCAGGATTTTATGGCTAGCCTTTCCATAGTGCAGCGAGTGAGGAACAGGTGGTGGGGCAAGCCAGCAAACAAGCAAAAAAAAAAGTCCAAACCTGCACGCTGCTGTGAACACACTGTGTCACAGCTCACTGCTGGCCCCTGTGCTCACAGCTCTATGTCTGACCCAGATCAAGGCACTGTAGCTGCCCAAAAGGACCAAAGAAGCACCAGGGAACACACAGGCTTGGCTGGGGGGAACTGGGGAAAAGGCAGTAGATGATTCAGATGGCAGAACCACCCCTTTGAGAATCACTGGAGGTGACAGTGGGCAGCAGCCGTGCCTGAGGAGGGGGAAGGGGGGGATGCAGGGAGACAGGACTGATCAAAACATCCCTGGGGGAGATGAGTGAGCAGCTGCCACATTCCCCTGCTGAAAGTCACTGGAAGGAAAGCAGGGCACGCTGCACCCACCGGGCAGCCGGGCACTGGCACAGCCATCTGCACTCAGTGACCGCTCTGGGCGCCGCTCGTGCCCCGTGCCCCTGCCTGCCCCCCAGCCCACCTCCCGTCTGTGCCACCTGCCTGGCCCACATCCCCCGGCCTCTGCTGCCCGACTCTGAGGACAGGGTGGAAAAGGGGCTTGTCCATGACTGTGAGGTACCTTGGTTCTGGCCATTAATGTTTCATTACCGTTCTCTGGTTCTGGTGTGTTGATGGAGCTGCTATCACTGGGTAGCGCTGGGAGGTAATGATGTGGCTCAGAGGTCATTTGACGGATGCTGTGCATCCTAATGTGCTTCAGCCCCTCAGCAGCACCTTCCCAGCTCTGCAAAGCAAGACAGAGCAGCCCCCAGGTTTACTCACAGCCAGGCATTTGGCAAACATAAAGAATCTTATTGGTCCTCTTTGAAGCTACATCTGAACTCCTTTCTTGTTGGTAAAATGCTTTCTCATGAACTTTCCTTCAAGTGTAGAGGAAGGCCCCTTCAAAGATAGTAAATAAAGGACAGAAAGTGTTCCTTGTTTGCAAAACTGAACAAGGAACTTTACCAGAATCAAAAAAAAAAGAAAAAAAAAGAAATTCCACTTTGTTGTTTGTGTGAGCTATAAAGTCTCTTTTCTGTCTTTTGCTAATCCATTTTCTTTTCACTGGTGTTTTTCATGTGGACTTAGAGAAATATTACAGTTATCTATGCATCCCACAAAGTCAGTTTATATTTATTCACTTTGCCTTCTTCCACATCCTTTCTAGCAGAAACAGCACAGTAGCCACAGGGGAGAAAATTACCCAGGCAGATTCTCCATCTGTCTCTTTTTCTGTTTCCCAGGGTTATTTGACTGTGCATATTTTTGTGAGTCTTGGTGGATCATTTTTGAATGATGCAATTTGAAACAAAAGAGCCCAAACCTACATCTTCATTTAGACAACTAACCAGATGGTCTTAGCAAGGCTAACCTTGACTGTGGCTCCGTCGGGTTGCGTGCCACGGTTTGCTTTGTCTGAGGGAAGACACCACAGGCTCTGAAATATTTTCCTCATGGTGTTTGAATTCCTGTGTCTGTCCCTTAGAGGCAGAATGGTAGAGTAACCTGAGCTGAAAGGGACCCAGAGGGATCAAAGTTGGCTCCTGCATGGGGTAATCCCAAAACTCACACCAAGTGCCTGAGAGTGATGTCCAAACGCTTCTTGAACTCTGGCAGATTCAATGCCTTGATTGGAGCTTCCAGGCAATGATGTCACAGAAAAAAATAGTATTCTGAGGAGCCTGAGTAGACACTGCCCACACAAATAAAGCAGGAAAAGGTTGAGATCATCTAGACAGAGGAGGACAGAAATTGGTGATGCAAAAGCCAGAGAGTTTGCAGAAATTTGGCAAAGAAAAATCCAGGTCAGGAAGATGCTATATGAGGAGAAGGCAGAGGTCTGAGAGATCGTGCATGTGAAGACAATAAGGGACAGGAGTGAAAAGAAAACCCCAAGCTATTTCCCTCTCCCAGTTCATCAATTTTACCTCTTCTCCTTGAGTCTCTTTGCCAAGGTTTGCCAAGCCCAACCCCAAACATCCGCTGTCTTTTCCAACCCAAAGCTCTCAGCTCCTCTGAGTCAGTGTGCTCCTGTCAAGAACAACCTAAAAGAGATATGGAAGCTCCAAAGTCACTGCCATAAATCATGGGTGTCCTAATACCATTTTCATCTCTGAGAGTGGTCTGCCCTTTGTGTCATGTCCTGCCAACATTCCCAAGTGTTGGCCGTTTGTTTGCAAAGTACGTGCTCTTGAGAGCCCACCCAACACCAGAGGTATTGTGTGTTCATACCAACAACCTGGGACAACTCATCTCCATCAGTCCATCAGTGGGAAAGAAAACGAGCCTGAAACTGAATTAAAGGAGTTGCAGTTTGTTGCTGGGGAATGCCACTTGAAATTTCACTCATGTTTGATGCTTGATACTTTCCTCTGGTCGCAGTTGCAGCATATTGCAGAGCTGATTAATTTGGCCACTGTGAGTGATACTCATAAATTTAGCCTGTTTTTCTCTGGTTGAGCTGTGCATGAAATGATCTGGGTTTTTTCAAACGTATTTGTTATTCATAAGGATTCTCAGAATAGTTTGGACCAACACTTTCCAGCTTGCAACACGCTCAGGCTGATGATTTGCAATCCACTTTCCACTTTCCATGGTTTGTGATTTGTCTTCCAAGTCAAATGCCATTACCTCTCTTTGCCAGGGAGTGACAGAAGCTTTATAAATAGAATAGTAATAAGTATTGAATAATGATTTTGTTTTGTATGAGTTTTTGGCACAACTCTGTATAGATCTGGGCATTCTAGAATACTTATGAATATCTTATTTTCCCCATAGTACCGAGACAACTTCTGGTGTAAATTTGCAAAGCCAGCTGTCTTCAATCCACTTGTCCCTGGAGAATATCTTAATAGCAATGTACTGAATTATGTCAAGTTGCCTTGGCCTGTGCCAGCTGCACGTTAATCACTGTTAATATTTTATGTTCCAAAAGCTGAAAATATGTCAAAGGACAGAGCAAACTAAGACTTTCTGTATAGTTTGCCAACTTGAGACATCAGTTTTGCTTCCCTTCAATCTGATAGGAAAATTCCCAAATCATCGAGACTGGATTCTTAGCTGACTCTTGTCTGGAAGGTGTTGTGACACCTCAGGACTTGAAAGGCTGCTTTTCTGTTTTAAGAGGTTAGCAAAGCAAATTTCCAATGCCGTAACCCAGGCCAAATCCAGGCCATGCTTGGGGCTGCTATACCATTCCTTTCTCCTGACCTGCAGCAGTGTGTTTGAGAGTCATTTCACCCCAGCCTCTTTCAATCCTTGTGACTCTGCAGGCACAAAGAATATTTACATTTTAAAATACCTCAAAGCTGACGTGAGTGATTTTATTCAGATTGATATTGGGGTTTGCCATTGGATTCCCTGGGCTCCTCCCAGAGACATCTTAATTCTCTCCCCACTGACTGAAGGGCATGATATATTTCTACGTTTGTGGTTCCTGCGTTCCTGGGAAAGTCCAGAAAGAGATGACCCACCTTAGGAGTTTGGGAAAGAGAAATGGGAAAACAAAACAGGAATATGGCTCATTTTCCATAACCATACTTCTCCCTAGTTCATTTTTTCATGTGCTTTCCATATGGAGCCAGTGGCAGAACTCCTTAGTCAGAAACAATGTTTTCTCTGGTGTGGCTGTTATTCTGCTTATTAGGTTGATAGTGACATGTAGCAAAATCAATGGGAGAAATCTGTGCTGGGGCAACCAGAGCTCTATCTACACTTCAGTGGCGTCAGATGTTAAATGAATTAATTGCCTGGGTTGAAAGACATTCTGTCTTTTGTTACTATTTTAATGGTATGAACGGGTGTAACAGTATAAATTGGCTGTAATGATGTGGCAAGCCCTTCTTCCCAAAACTCAGTCATCTTTACTGGGGTCAATAAAAATATCTTCTTCTGACAAAGGAACTGGCAACACCCTTCTTACTGCAAGACCTCTTCTTTGTTTCAGCTGCCATGCTCTGAGTATTATTTGCATTGTTCTTTTGTTTAAAGACCCCAGCTTTCAGTGTGGGTGCCCCAAGCAAGGCATGTTGCTTACACAGTGCCACTGCTGGAATGGGAAAGCTCTCTGAAAGGACATGAACTGGCACCTCTGGAAAGTGTTGCAGCCCTCCAGAGGATAGAACCAGCTTAGGTCTGGTCTAATGTGGGGTCCTCAGCATCCTGGTCCTCTGTGGGGCACTAATATGCCTTCAGCATTATAAGGAAATTATGGATGTTATAGGACAGCATGGGACAGATGCAGAGCAATTTTTTTCTTCCTGGTGCCACCTAACTATGCTCAAGCAAATAATTTCCTTGTGTTCCTTTCCTTAAAATGGAGGCTGAGATAACACAGTCCTTCTGTGGAGTCCTTGGAGATGTGCTGGTGCTTGCAATCGATGCACTGGGTGAGGTTTTGTAACACGTGGATCTGGCAGCATCAAATTAGTTTTGCCTCAGCTTCTCCATGCATTGCTGCTGGCCACAGCAAGGTCCCTCGCTGCAGCTCTGGTTTTGTTCTTCTGCTAGAGTAACGCACAGTTTTGAGATGGCTCTCATATCAAAGTTTGCTGGTTAGGTTGCCTTACCCAGTCACTAAAGGCATTAGCTCCAGCTTTCTGGAGTCCTGTGAGAACAACACAGATTTTTCTTTGAAGGTGCTGCGGTCAGAGAATGGGAGTGCTTTTCATCAAGGGCCTTCAGACATGCTCAGAGTACTTCCAGCACCTCTACAATTCATTATTTTTTAAAAATTAAAGTAGTTTCATTTTTCTGTTTAAAATTATTTTAAAGTGGAGGAACCTTCTACAAGATAAAATACAGGCATTTAATTGTCCAGATTCTGTGGTAAGGATAAATTATAATTAATAATAGATAGGCAAGTACTGCAATATTACACAATGTAGATTCATAAGATTTTTCCATATATGTTGAAACAACCACCTTCTCTCCACGATGCAAGAACCAGCTATCTAAGAATATGATTGGGTTGTATTAGAATTAATGGTAGGTATGTGGGTGAGTATCATGTGTGTTCATTCTAGAGTTTGCTCATTGTGTAGCTAAGGCAGGCTGCTGCTGTGTTGGTACAATATCATCTGGTAAGACAGGAAGGATTACAACACCACTGGAAAGGAATGAAGTAACTTGGATGTAGCAGGAGACAGCTCATTCTGGGACTTTGATTCAGCCTCAGCTTCTTTAAAGGCTTAGCATCATCTAGCTTCTATTTCATATTAGTATCAAAGACATCAAATCAAAAATATCATAGTTGTAACAAAGCAGTTATAACCACTGCTTTCTGCCTGGAGTCCATCTGAAAGTACAAGTTTTAGATTATTCTGAATAGAAGTGTCCCCCAAGCCTTCTTTGGCATCTTGTATCCCACCACTCCCAGGCTGGGACAAAGCTTAGAGTCACATCTTATTTTCTACTGATTAAAGGCCTTTCATTTGCCTTGTCAAATTATCATTTTGCCTGAATAAGAGCATATCTTGCTTTGCTCAGGAACCCCCAAAACTCAGAAATCTTGCAAAGCAGAGGATTTCCAAAACATTTTAGTTTTCTACTGAAACTTAACATGCACTTGGTGAGTGACAAGTGATGTGCTCCCCTATGTATGCTGCTACTGCCTTCCACTTCTAAGACTGAGCTCAGAGGGAGAGAGAGAACAAACATGGCATGTGCCTTTAAATGCAAAGCAAGATACTCTCAGATGCATTTTGGCCTCAGCAGAGGTGATAAGACCTCTGTACCTTGCAAGGAAAACTTCACAGGGAGAGGAAGGATGAGCGAGGAAAAGAGAAACTCCCTCATCAGGACCTTTAGTTTAGATAAACCCATTGCTAGAACTGGGAATAAAAGTCAATTTGTCAAGGTGGCTAGCCTGAATTGAAAACCTGGGTTTGGACATGCTGAGTTGATTATTCAGCTCTGGTCTGCTGTGCATGGCAAACAGTCTTCACCCTACACTCAAACATGTTTTCCAAGGCAATCTGCTTGCTGGCACTCAGCCTCACAGAACCATTGTAAATGCCTCTGACTTGTCATTGTGAATCAGGATAAAAATGATCCAGCTCCTGCACAGAAAATGGAGATGTGCATTTTGTCCTGATGTGTGTGTTAAGCTTTTCTTGGGCTCGGGCTCACAGTAGCTTTTATCCTTCAAATTGTTCATTATCAGCGTGCTGCAGCAAACCAAATGGGCAAGGATTATGCAACCACTGCCTCCCATTATCTTCTCCCATCTTCTTCTCTCCCTTCAGAAGCAGTAGTGCAGAATTAATTATCATTCCTTTGAAAAGATATCTGAGAACATCATGTGGAATCTCCTTCTGCACAGCTTGCTTTCTAGTCAAAAGTGATTATGTAAAAACATAATTCCATTGTTTTAAATTTGATTGATTCAGACACACTAGGCTTACAGCAATTAAGCTAATATAATGAACAAATCATCAGCAGTTATATGGCAAGTTAACAGGCTACAGCCAAACTGTTAAACTGCAAATGCATAATGCTGAATTTTTTGCTTTTTGAGGACCTCCTAGTTTAAATCATGACTGAAACCAGATCACTTGTGCCCTTGCAACTGATTCAATTCACGTCTCTTCATTCTGACACCATCCTGCCCCTCAGCTTTGAATACCAAGGCAGAGAAGCAGCCTGACTGTGGATGCCATTCCATCAGGCTTTGTCGGGAGGAACCTGTGTTCCTGGTATCCCCTCCTGAAGGGTAATGGTCAGGTTGCAGTCTGATCTCCTGCCTTCCTGTCCTTGTCACTGCTGCATCTGGAACAGAAAGTAAAACTCAGTCAAAGCACCCACAGGAGCACAATTCTGTGAGAACACTCGGGAATAGCTGAGCCTGAGGCTATGCTGGAGAAATAGGCATGAGGTGGTAAGCCTATAAATTTTAGTTTTTGTCTTCACACCATCAGGCAGGGCAGTCAAGCTCAGACACATTTGTATGTAACAAAACTAGGTAGAAATGCAGGTTCCTAAATCATAACCTCAACTTTTCCCAGCAACCACCTGGAGATAATTCCTAAATATGTACTCTAGTGATGTAACTTTAGATGCAGGCAGACACAGTTGTTAACATTGGATGCACTCATGGGAAGTTCTCTCTCCTCACCTGCTAACAAAGGTGTTTTGTTACACCCACACATACATCAGCTGATCTTGACAAATGGGTGACCTCAACAAACAGAGCTACTGTCAAACCTGATCTCTCAATTTTGTGTTTCAGACTTGTTGGATGTTGGAAAAATACAGATGACAGCTGTAAATCAGAGCTTTTTAGTTACCCTCTCAGGCTTCTTCCCTGGAAGATATTATTCTTTTGGGATCTATCTGATTACTCACCAACCCTCTCTAGATCCCCTTTGGATTTTTGCTCAGATTTTATCTACTCATCTGCTCCCTTCCACCAGCTTCCTTTCATTTCTTGATAGTTTATGCCATTTTGCACATGGTGGTGAGAGTTATTTTGAGGATCCAGAAAGGACTTCTGCTTTCAGCTCCTCACTTCCAAAGGCACACTGGGGACACTCAGATGGAACGTAAATGTGTGTGTTTCAGTCCATCTCCTTTCCAGAAAAAGCTATGCAGTGTTTTCAGGAACTTGGTAAAACTGGCTTCAGTTCCTGAGCACTTTAATGTAGTTAGGGTAAAATAAAACAACAGTGGCAGGTCATTTAAATAAAACATTTGGATTAAAAAGGAGTCCTTATTGTCAAAGGCAGACTCTGGCAAAGTCAGACATTTCCCTGTGGGTTTGACCACCGTTTGTCTTGCAAGTGGAATCTCAAAGCGTAATGGGGTGTCCATCCTGTCCCATCTGATCTCTCAGCCCAGCTGGTGCCATGCCATATCTGGCTGTACTTGGGAATCAGTGGATTTGTACTGGAAGATGCAGAGGACTCTGAAAGTGGTTGAATAACACCTTCATGCCTGATCAGTTTTATTTTCTTTTTTTTTTTTTTATGAAGCGTAACATTTGGTGAACAATGAAATTATTGCCTGCTGTTGCTGTGGTCTACACTCAAGAATCAATGTGAACTTCTTTCCCTGCCCCATTACTCACTTTTGGGGTAAAACTGTGAGTTTGATAAACAGCAGTGATGCTTCTGGGGGTTGATGGCTTTGTGTCACTGCTCTGGATTCACAGGGCCACTTCACGTGGAAGTTTAATGATCACATAAATTCCAGGTGCTGTCTCACCCCGGCTACAGAACCTATCAAATAAATTTTATCTCAATGCTCTACTGCCTCCATAGGCATGCTGCAGGCTTTTCCATGCTGCTTTTCCCCCCTCTCTTTTAGTGCTTTGCTTAAATGACTGCTCACACCCACAGCAGAGAAAGGGAGGTCATGTGCCTGAGCACAAGGAACAAATGGGGTTTGCTGCTACTGGACACCAGAGTTTGCCCTTACTGGGACTGTGTTGTGGCACTAAACTGCTCTGGTGGAGGCACTCAATGCCAAGGTGCAGAAAGATGGCCTGGGCAAGGATCAGCAGGGGCTGTGATGTCCTTCCTTTACTCTCCTTGCCTGGCTGCCACCATTTCAACTGCCTGCTTAAAAAGCACCAGCTGAGGAGGTGAGCACCTGCTGAGTCACTTTAGGTGGAAAACATCCTAAAGCCTAATTTAAACAAAACACTGTGGGCAAACTGAGGTATTTCATGGTAAATGTTCAGGTCAGTGTGTGCAGTATCCATACTGCTCAGGTAGCAATTCCCACCATATGTCTACGTTTTTCCCAAGCCTTGCTTGGTTGTTCTGCCACACCTGACTGAACCCTCTTTCCCGGGGCTGAGCCTCAGCCCTAGTGCAGAGCATAGCAGGACACTCCCTGTTTCAGCACCTACTCTGATAGAAAACAGAGGTGCACTAGATTTGACTTAGGTTCCAAGACAAGACCTGACACCCACAAAAACATCAATGGTTTGTCTGGCCTTACTTATAGCAAAACCAAAGCACTTAACTGGCCCACCCTGCTCCTTGTCCTGCCACCTGTGGCCAGTGCCACAGTGAGGAGAGCAACACCCTGATGGACATACCCACCTCAGATGAGCTCCTCTGGGTCCCCAGTGGGATGTGTAGATGGATAAAATGGGGAAAATTAACATGTAAGACTGCATTGAAGCCCCCAGTATGCAAGGAGGCTCTGAAGAGCCCTGATTGTGGTTGGAAGGGCAGGAGCAACACTAGTTGTGGTTAAAGGGCAACCTACTGTCACCTTCCACAATCAGAGGACAGGTTTTCTTTACAAAGAAAACAGTCTGCAAGTTCAGCAGCAGGAACTTAGTCACTGCAAAGCATCAGAAAGCAAAGGGAACAAGCAAGTGCTGCAACACAAGGGGACACACAGCATAAAGGTACATGGGAATGGTGAACAGGCTCAGGAAGCAGAATTTCTCCTTTCCAAAGTCAGGGTGTCCTGGAGCCAGACAGGAGAAAGTTGGTAACAGCAGAATAGGTTTGGTCAGCTCTACTTGATGACAGTAGTGATTGCTGCTCTGAGCCCTCATGGCCTTGAAGCAGTGGGGTTGTGTGATCCCTCCTCTGCTTTGGGATCACAGCTTTTGTAAAAACCAGAATTGCCAGTAGTTTGTTTCCTAGTATCATCTAGGGCTGTGTTTTTTGGGAATGTGGAAGTCAGCAGTACAATGCCACCTCTTTCTCTTCAGGAGACAGACACATAAGAAAAAAGATCTTGAAATGGCACCTGAATGCCTGTGCTAGAGGGGAACTGCAGGGAACAGAAATGAAAGTCACAGAAACAGGGAGAGCAGATGAGAATTTGATGGACAAATCCTGTTTCTAGGACAGAAAAAATGCATCAAAACTGACCATCTGTGCAGGAGTTTCTAACATTTGATTTGCTGTGAAAGAAGGCAGAGTGAGTGCCACCTTTAAAAAATAATAATAAAAAAATCATCCCACTGTGCCTTTCTCATTGCAAACATTTTTAATAGCTTTTACATAACCTCCAGACTTGGCCCATTCAAGCAGCCTTGGTTTCGGTGAGGGAAGGTAGTCAGGCACAAACTGTGCTCACCGAGTTGATGAACTGTATAAAAGGCTCCTGAGACATTTTCACTCACTCCTAATTGATCTCAGAAAGCTTCTGTGACGTGTGTCACTATCCACCTTGAGGAGAGCTTGACCTGAGGGGAATGTGAAACAGCAAACTGTGTAGCCCCTTGAAAAATCAGTTTGCTTGGGGATAGCACAAAATCCTCAGCACTCCCCGCGTGCTGCTCTCCCTCCTCACCTTTTTGCCTCCCAAGTGCTTTGTGAGAGGAGACTGGAAGAAGAGCACAGCATCTCAAATGTAGTTGAATTATTCAGAGATTATGGAGCAAAAGGCTTTCTAGCTATATAACCATCCTAGAGGATTTTCACCAAATTCTTGCTGGTTACTACAGGGCAGATGCTCTGATCTCAGCATGCAGCTGCCACTTGAGCAGCCCTCTTGGTTTGAGTGGATCTAGGGCATTCTTTGAGAAATATGGGGATACAGCCTTCATCAACAGTGCCTGTGAATTCCTCTGTGCCTGACCTGTCCTTTTTCATCCTGAATTTTTCAGAACTTGTTTTAATATTTCAGCTGGATACTTTTCCCATTGATTTGCTATGATGTGAAAGGGCACGTCAGCATTTTCCTGTTGGTACTGCTAAAAGTTGTGGTCATTCTCCTAGGAGGTTCTCACCAGCTGTGGCACTGCTGAGGACCAGCAAGGGGAGAAGCAGATTTTCTTTACTTTTCCCCTCAGCACTCTGTTTTTCCCTCCTCCTTGGTTTTGGGTGGTGTTTATGGCACATCACTGCCCAGTACTCCTGTACACCTGCAAGCTGCACAAGAGCAGCTGCAGGTGCCACACCTGCCTGCCGCCATCTCAAAGAGACAGTGGCAGGAGTGAGAAGAGATGGAGTGAGGGAGTGTTTGTTCATTGTGCTCAGCCTCACAGGGCCTCAGAGGTATGCATGCTTCTCTTTTTGGGTGCTGAGATCAGTCTTGAGAGAGGACATCTGAAGCAAAGACAGAAAAGCAGCAAATCTGAACTCTGTATTGCACTTGGCAAGTTCAAAGGCTTTGGAACAGAAGGGGGGAAAAATAAAAGCATGGGAAATGATTTTTCTTTTCTGTCTTGTTCTTTAATCTCTCCCTGTTTTTCTTCTATTTTGATTTTGTCACTGTTTGCTATAGCAGTGGTTGTTATCGTGCCCACAGAAGTGGGTTTTGGGTAGAAAGTGCTGCACAGCTCCTGCTTCATGTCAAACTACCAGCATGTAACGTGACCAAAGCCACCCAGCCTACCAAGGCATGGTCACAACCATTCCCCATGTGTCTAATGCACTAAGGTCATGATGGGCTTCATCAGGAAGTTTCTGGTGGATCATGGTCCCATTCAGGCACAGGAATAAGTTTGCTGCAGTAATCCCAAGCATTGGTACTCATTGCCAGAGCTTCAAAGAGTCGCAGAGTTGTGATATCCAACACCACCGTGCTCTCAGCCAGTCAGTTCAGGAGTAAGGCACAGAAAACCCTCTCTGTTTGCAGGCCCATAAACTTATGCAGACCCCTATCCTCCAAATATGGCAACTTCCACACCATACAACATGGACCCAGTGCTAAACAGGGTGAGAGGCTGTGTCATACACCCATGTCTCAAAGATACTTGGGGAATGAGGGGCCACTTCTTCTCACCTTGATACTAAAGGAAAATAATCTATGTGCTGGTGTTTTTCCTAGTGTTGCAACCATGTGACATAGGAAGGGACAGGTTCTGCAAGATAAACCATATTTCTTTTTAATATTTTCTGATCCTCAGGTGGTCAGGGAGACCAATGCAGCTTCAGCAGTGCTCTGAGATTATGATGCTGGCTACAGCCTACTCCAGTGATAGGTGTTTTCTTTTTTCAGTGACAGAGTTTGCCATCCTCAGCTTCCAGAGATTTGCTTTGTTCTCCTTGCTGGCTTCCCACCAGGCAGCTGTCCTCAAAACTGCTTCCCAAGTGTCAGTTCTTGGAGCTGGATCCTTGAAGAAGATCATGCTGTGCAAACAAACATTTGCCAGGCAGTCTTAATATATTGTGAATAAATGCGGACAACAGACCTCTCTAGAACTGATGTCCTTTATTTCACTCCTAAGGCAGGGTGGTGTTTTTTGACTCTAAACCTTGCAAATAACAGCTTCAAAAGCCTGTCTTTTGTTGCTGCTGGGTTGGAGAAGGATTTTGAAGCTTGGTCACTGGCATCAAGGGGCCAGACCTCACCTTTCACTGTAGGGTAATCAAACACATAATGTCTGCCTTCCAGATTTTACATATAACTCTCTCTGTTGTCAGCTTGTGCTCGATGGACTGCCTCCAGAAGATCATGTTTGATGTAAAAGCTGCCTTTCTGATGAAACACTGAGGTGCTCTGTCCCAGCCATGGTACTCAAGCTAACTCAGCCTGGCACAAATGGGAGGTGACCTCAAATGTCATCTCAGTAGCTGGTCAAGATGCACATGAAAATATTTCCTGGAATCCTGTTCTGCATTGGTTTCACGGAAATATGTACCCACTCTAAAATAACTTTGTTTTTGTTATGATCTGCTCCCCTGTTCCGAAATGCTTGTAGCAGTTCATACATCATTAAAGCCAGACGCTGATAGAGCTTTCAAGTAACGACTAGTGACAAGTATAAATAGATAAAATAGAATTTGGTTTCCAATACTGAAAGCTTGCTTTCAAGAGGATTGCTAAGCAGCTCCTTTGTAGCTTTCTCATCTGACTGCAGAAAACTTTTTACTTTAAAGCTGATTATTCAGTCAGAAAGCAAGCCCCAGTTAGTCTGTAGCTAATGTTTAACTCAAGAAGTGCTTTATATTCAAAGGTATTAGCCTGAGAGGGAGGTAGAGCCTGAGGAAAGGAGAGTGATGTAACCACTGATGGATGCACGGGGGAGAAAGTCGATGAACAGCACAAAGGAATGAATCACAAACATGCCTCATTGTTCCAGACTGCTCATTTCTCCGGCAATTGTAGTAGTACAACTGCGAGTGAGTATTGTAAGAGGGCAGGGACGGCACACACTGGGGAACTGGAGCGTGATTCAGGGATTGGAGAGAACGGTAGCTGCTGCTGAAGGCTCTCTCTCAGTAATGTACTGCTGGTAATTTAGGAAATGCCTTCCTTAGAAATGTCCTTGTAAACTCTGAGCTCTGTGAACAGACTTGGGCAGCTTTGTTTGCGTCTTTTACAGGAAAGAGCTTTTAATTCCTTTTCCTTGAGGGGAAAAAACCCACCATTTAGCAAACAACATGCACCACGTATTGTAGCAGGGCTTAGCAGCTGTACGTGGGGGGAAAAGAAAAGGTTTTGCTAGGAAATTGTGGAGTTTAATTGTGCAGTCTGGATTGTACTTTTGCTGTGAATACTTTGGAACTCCTTTATATGATTTCTGGGACAAGTCAGTACATCCCAGACTGAATCAGCACCGGGAACTGCTGTGGCATCTGAAGGGGAACTGGTTTTGGCGGAGAGTTCAGCAGGCACCTGTGATGCCATGGAACTCCCCTCAGATGAACAAGCCTACTCATGAGATCTTCCCAGGTGTCCCCTTCCAGCTCATCATCATTCTTCCTCTAGCTTTCTCTTCATGACACTGCAGCTTGTTTGCAGCAGTGTGTGTGTGTTAGTGTGACACATAGAGCCCCAAAACCGCTGTGAAGTTCACACAGGGAAGAGAAGGAGGGGGAGTGTAAGGTCTTCTTTCCTGGGGGAATCTCCTTGCGGACTGTGAAACAGAGAGGATCTAGCAAAGGAGAAATAAAAGCCAGAGAAATCAGAGTTGCTGACTGTCTGCATTGTTGGCATGAGCCTTGAGTTCCATAAAGCTTCCTCTGTCCATGGTATGTCCTGCCAGGATGTTGTGAGACGGATGGGACCCACAAAATGTTTTATGTGTCTGTCTCAGGAGGCAACACTGAACTGTTTCCCAACAGATGGTGACGGTTTCATGGATGTAACTTGTCAGTTGGACTGGAGCATCAAATGAGAGGGAAGGGAAAAGGAAAGTGAAAGGAAAGGTCTAGCTAACTTCTGTCTCTCCTGACCTTGTGTATGAATTAAACATGGAGTACAAAATGACCCTAGGAATCTTAGCAGTACTATGGGACTTGTGCTGACACAGGAAGTATCAGTGTTCCTCAGGAGAGCAGTTGCCCTCCTCGTCTGCTCTTGTGTAAACTTTAAATGGGGATTACTGCAATCTAAGTAAGTCCAAGCAAGAAACACAGAGCATGTCTTTTCCTCACACTCATTAAACTTTCAAGATATATTAAAATACAAAATAAAAAACTCCAAGAATCCTGGGCAGAGAAACTGTGTGTGCTAATAAAGTAATGAAGCCAATCTGTAAACTTTGTTGCATTTTGTAGCTTTGAGAATCCAGTCTGGTTTATGCTCAGTATATGGGGAAGAAAAGAGAAAATAGCTTTATTTATTGTATCAATAAATGAAATGGTTTTGGGTGGGAATTATTAGTGCTCAGACTAGAGCAAGGCGGAAATATCTTTAGTCCTACAGAAGTGAAGGAGTAAAATTTTGTAATTATGTTCTGCAGGGACTTCCTGGAAGCAACCCAGAATCAAACAGGCTTCTTTAATATGTCTGTTTTCCTGTTTGATCCAATCCATCACTCCAGAATTAGCACCGGTGTAGTGAGGATTTGTGAAACTTTTTAATCTGTTAATGCTGCAAGAAAACAAATACTTACTTGACTATTGTACTTCAGCTAGGAAAATGTGAATAGGTCTGTTTGGTTTCTCTCATTCCTCTCTCCTCCTTTCTTACCCAGCTTTATTCATATTTTCTCTGATTCCCATGCTGGGGCATGTGCATTTCTATACATGCAGTGTGTACCATGAATTTTTGTCCAACGGAAGGTGTTCCATAGTCCCCTCAGGTAATCTTTGAAAGAAGCCTGCGGGATAGCCTTGGGATAAGTGGTGCAGGGCATGCAGTTTCTGGACTGTTGGGGACCTTCTACTGCTGGAGAGCAGGACTTGGGGACAACCCAGACACTGGTGCTGACCGTGGCAAGCTTTTCCAAGGGGTCCTACAGTGAGTGGTTGCCTGGTGGCAGAAGCAAAGCTCTGAGGAAAGGAGAGGAACTCTGTAAAACCTTCACCTGTCAATCATCAGCCATGGCATCAACTGCCTCAGTCCTTTTCTGGCTCTCCTAAGGTGTTCCTCAGCTTCTCTCTTCTCTTTCTGATCTCTTCTTAACTTTCTTTTCCTTGCATAGTTTTTTTGAATCCCACTTGCAGGGAATATTGGGGGAAGGGGAATACTTTGAAAATTAATATCTGGCTGATTGATTGATTCCTGTTCTGAATGATTCCTATTGTCTTGGAATTTTTTTAACATTGTCTCAGGTAATCGCCTCATTCAAATCCTGAAGGACTGCTTCACCTCTAGGTAAGACAATTAAGTGCATGTGTCTCCAGGCTCTTTGTCTTTCTGCTAAAGAATAAACTTTAATCCATTTTGTCCAATGATTAGTTGCTTATATAAGGATGGAGAATTGGAAGGATGCACAGCAAGCTTCCAGAAATAGTACAGAATCTTCTCAGGTTCTCTGCACAGTGGGCAAGGAGCAACATGGTGTCAGTGTTTTCTCCTCTCCTCTCCTCTCCTCTCCTCTCCTCTCCTCTCCTCTCCTCTCCTCTCCTCTCCTCTCCTCTCCTCTCCTCTCCTCTCCTCTCCTCTCCTCTCCTCTCCTCTCCTCTCCTCTCCTCTCCTCTCCTCTCCTCTCCTCTCCTCTCCTCTCCTCTCCTCTCCTCTCCTCTCCTCTCCTCTCCCAGTACCCTGGCCATTGCACTCTGAGTAGTGGGGCAAATTGGGGAAAGAGGGAGAAACTGCTTAGTTTAACAGTACCCAGTGGAACCTCTTCCAGGATTCATTTAAGATGCAAAACCATCCAGAGGGCATTAGGATGATGTAGACACTTCTGTATGTGCATATTCGGCTTGAGATGTCCTACAGAAGCCAGATTTTTAAAGGTCTCCTATCTTTTCCATTCTGACAAATGGTCTCCACAAAGATGTCTCTATGCGCACCCCAAAGTCACTGTGGGGAGCACAGACTGCCATAGCACATCCCACAGCCTGTGCTCAACCAGGACTTTCCCTTCACAACACCTTTCCAACAGCATAAAAACCTTGGGTGTTTTTGTTTTTTAATCCAGAGGTTCCAGTCTGATGTTTAACACAGACGTGTTAAAATCTTGGGGAAATTGCCTGGGAGGTATTGTTCCTTTTTATTAAAAAAGGTAAACAAACCCTGAGATATGTAAGTGAAGAAGCACCATGCATGACTATTTAATAATAGGGTTTGTGAGGTTGTAATTCCCATGGTACCACCCAGCTTCTGCCTGTTATTGGTGGTTAATTATAGCATCCACAGGGCTCCCAGCAGTGGAGCAGAGGGACACAGTGTGGCCTCTTTCTGTTAGACTTTTCCCCCTCCTCAGCCTCCACTTCCCCTCCTGCCTGGAAGATAAAGAAACAAATCCCAATTTAGTCATCACGGTCTGAGACATGCAGTGAATAATTCAATTCCTCATCTTCACACATGGGCTCAGCTGTATAAACAAACTCAGCTGTTTCTGCAAAGTGGACAAATATATTTCCCAGTGTTTTTTGGGAATGGAATATATTGCTGTAGTTGAAAGACGTGGGACTTAAAGAGAGAAGGGTCAGGAAAGATTTGTTGGTAAAGCAGCAGGGTGAAAAGCCAGTGAGCCCTGGCTGCCAGACCTGGAGCTGGGGCACCAGGAGACACCCAAGCAATCGATCAGGTAATCATGCCAGCAGGAGCTCTGAGCTGCATGGCTGAGAGTCACATATGGGACCTGGGGAAATGCTGACATTTGCCTCCCACAGTTCTAGCTGACACTCTGTTCAATGTGTCTGCTTTGTAAAAGCCACCAGACCCCAAAAGGTATGAAATTAGTCATGTTTGTGGCACGAAGGTACAGCTCCAAGAGCCTCATGGCCACAGTAGACATACAGAGGTTTCAGTACGTGTGAGAATGTTGCTGGACCCCTGAGTCAGCACAGCTGCAAAGTGGGGTCAGAATCATCTTTATTTCCAGTAAAGAAGACGAGACTCAGTGTGCAGAGGCTGGCTGATCAGCAAGGGCAGTCACAGTGTAACTTACAGGCTGTTGGCTTACTCACCCATGACAGTGGGTGAGTGTGGACAGTGAGCACTGCCCTGTGCTTCGGGAAGGGGGTCTTTGAGTGGGGGTGCTCAGTTTGTGGAGTTAATTCATTCCTGTCTGTGGTATTGCCTGGGATGCATGCACACACACGAATTTGGCTCTAACGTGGCCTCTGATGAACCTTTTCTCGATCATTGCTGTTCATCTGTTACACACTATTATGTGTGTCTTGATGCTGCCTACATTTATCAGATAGTAAGTACTGTGAATCATCCTCCGCCTCCTGAAAGGAAAACTGCAATATTAATGGAGGGCACCATCCCATGTGAAATCATGAGAGAGCTGGAAGGAATGACCATCCCATGGGTATCAGTCAAACAGCGGAATTAAAATTTACACAGGCTAAGTACACATCTCCAGGCTCTGCTGGGATTAACCTGCCAGCTCTTGTGCATTTTAAATTTAGTCTTTATTCTGGATACTATAAAATTTCTTCTTGGCTTGAATTCTGGAGAACAGTGTAACCAGAAAGATGAGCCAAGGTTTTGATACAAAACGGAGATGCTGTCTCCCTGTAAAAGTTACTTTATTTTCAGAAGCAGGACTTGATTCTTAATATCAACCCACCCTGTGAGTCTTGCTACAAGGGTTTAAAAAAAACCAGTTATGCTCTGAATACATAATCAAAATTGGGAACAGTGTGCGTTTCAGGCTGGGTAGGTTACCACCTTTCCTGGCTTGGGGTTTCCTTGTGCTGCCTTTCATTGCTTGTTACAAAATATGTCAACTCATTGCCTGGCACACACCAAGACATGAGCTATGTCACAGCGCTAGCCTACACTGTCAGGAAGACTTCAATTAAAGGAGTTTATTTGCAGTGTACAAACATGCAAGAACCAATTTCTGAGTAGTGATAAATTGAAGGGACAGTCAGTCACACCCAGAAATGGGTCTCAGGCCTGGCGAGTGCAGTAGCAGATAGGTTTGGTGTGGTGGTGGTGGAGGTGTACCTGCAGAAGAGCTGTGTGTCACACCACCTGAGTCAGCGAGACCCAGACAGGACAGTCGTGACACCCGGTGGTCCTGCACACTCAGACAGTCACAGCTCAGAGCCAGCTCCTCTGCCTGCCATTTCCGTGGGGCAGATGTGTCCCATGGCATCCTTGCAGCATGTACAGCACCAGGCTGTAGGGTCAGTGAGCTCCATAATGTGTCCTACTGGTGGGACAAGCTTCAACAACCCCATCAGGGAACCTCTGGGAGCATCTCTCACCTCCCTCCCTGCCTGTGCATCTTCCAAAGGAACTGGGAAAATCCAAAACGTCACTCAGGCTGCAGCCAGCTCCTCAAGGCCCTTGTCACCAGTCCCACAGGTACCACCTGTGAGTGTCTCAGGGTGTCTCCTGTATTTTCCACAGTGTTTTCTTGCTCACTGCACTTCTGCGGGGAATCCTTTGTGTCTGGCTGAAAAGCACGTGGAGGACGAGTCCTCTGAAGGTACAAAATAGGAGTTATCGGTTGATGCTGATAATCTCCTGGTTAGTGTCCCAGGGAGTAAAGGTCTGGGACGGGTACGCACTTGAAATCTCCTGCGCTCAGTTAAATTGCTCTGAGCTTTGGGGGCTGAGAAACTGGGTTGGCTGTCCCCTGGGAAGTGTTTCACATTAGTGTCCTGTAATCGCTCTGGAAGTAAAACTGGGTGTTTGCACAAGGTTAAGGCCGGGGGGGCATGAATGGGTTAACCCACAGCAGCTCAAGTTGTTCCAGTTTCCAAAAAGCTGTGAATACACAATTCAATTTCAGGGAGCCATTAAGCCCACCCAGCAACAACAGATTTACTCCTGGCTTCCTTGTGGGCCGCTCTCTCACATGATGAAACACCTACCCTTTTGATACACAGCCTGCTCCTTTCTCACACGTCTCAGTGAAGGCTCTACTTATTGGGCTGCTCCTGCTGCCATGCACTCTGCTCCAAGGTTTTACCTCAAGCTCAGTGTCTCCCTGTGGGTGGCAAAAGCCTTTGCTGTGCATGGTGCATGTAAAGGTAAAAGCCACCCACCTGGCTGAAAGGCAAACGTCATCTGGTGTTACGTGTTCACTGCACAAAATAAGACAGAGTCCTGATGCCTGGCGTCTCCCTCCGAAATAAATGAGTCTTACATCTCTCTCCCTAAATTCAAGGAAGTTGTATGGTTTGCTCCTTGCCTGTGTATAGGGAGAGACAATAGAGGAAAGAGGGCTCTCGTATCAGTGCAGGGTCACGTTTGGGCAAGGTTTTCCTTCTCCTTATGAACTGGGAGAACAGAGAAATAGAGCAACCTGATAGTCATTCACTTACTCTTGGCCCCCCTTCATGTTCTGTGGGCCAAATTTGTCCTTTCTTGTCCCATTTTCCCCACTCCTCATGGGCATTACAGCCAGCATGGGAAGAGAGGGCTAAGCCACCGTGTGCTGCATGCTGGTGGCAATGTCTCCCACATCACCTGGCACATGCTCACACTGCTGGGTGCCCCAGCCCTGCTTCTTTCTTGGAAGTATTTGCTAACAGCAGTGACAAAATTCCTGGTCCAACCCCAAGCACTATTTCCCAAACAATTATTCACCACCATATCAGCTCTTCACAGCCCTGATTTTCCTGACTGAGAAACAACTAATTAAAGCAACAGGCACAGCACGGATTTGTTGCCAAACAGGTAAAACTCAATAAACAGCAATGACATTGGTTCGTTAGTATCTCCCTCTGTTATATTTCTCTTTTCTTCCCTGAAACTAGGTGGAATGGGCAAGAAAGCCTGAAGAGGAGGGAACTAGAGATAAGGAAGCCATTCAAAGCAGGTGGGATACTCGCCCTGTAGAGGTAGCAGCTCTGTTGAACCAAGGAGCTGCAGTATCATCCCATTCATGTGGCTCCTGATGATGCTC
Organism: Corvus cornix cornix; assembly: GCF_000738735.6. Taxonomy (NCBI): domain Eukaryota; kingdom Metazoa; phylum Chordata; class Aves; order Passeriformes; family Corvidae; genus Corvus; species Corvus cornix. The sequence goes on from NC_047056.1 coordinate 18,534,511, forward strand.
AGCTGTGGCCCAGAAGCAGTGGGAGCTGGTAGATGCAGCCATTTCCTTCCCCACTTCTTTCTGCATCCTCTGCCCACCCCTCCAAGGAAAGAGCTGCTGCTTTTCCATCCATAGAGCCAGCCCTGAATGTAGATAGATGGAAGTTGCCCGGACACACTGGCATGTGGGCTGTGAGCCCTTCCCACAGTGTGGGCTGGCTGGAGCCAGTGACCTGTTTGGCGGGCTCCGAGTGCGAGCTGGCTGTGGCACGCAGGGGAGCGACCTTTTCCCACACAGGGTGCTGCCCTGAATTTTTTTCTCCTTCCCTCATCCCAGCTGTCATCACCTTCCTCTGCAGAAAGGAACATCTTGTTGTAAGCAGGATTTTCCCCCCTCCCCCACTAGCAGGCAGGATTGCTGGGTCTTTTCCAAAGGCTCTTGTGCCACATCTGCTCCCTTTGAAGGATATTCATCCTTGGATCAGAGTCCTTCTCCTACCACATCATCCATGAAAGTCTAGGATTCCTGATCTCTTCATGAGGCTGAAGGTTCCTTTCTGAAGGGCCATAATCTCCATGTTTGGGTAGCCCAGAGTTGTTCCTGCCTGCCTACTCCCATCTGTCTGAATAATTATTTCTGTGGATGCATGAACAATGTCAGGAGACTGATCTCCAGAACCAGAGGAGGAGTGTCTGGCTAGGTCAGAGAGCTCAAGATGAGCTCACAGACTCATTTGAATGGCAAATTTTTAGTGTGAGAAGGATAAAAGTTCATCTCTCTCCTTTTAATTGATGAACTCAAGTTAGGAAGAGAACTGGGGTAGTTGTGTTCAAGGGGGCATCTCAGAGACCTTTGACCAACCTTCACTCCAAGTGGTTCCCTAGCCCCACATGCCATGGGTACATGGTTATCCTTGCCATGTCCTTCTGATCTAAGAGGTATTTAAGTAGTCTATTCAAGGCAGAGCTGCTCCTATGGGAGGAAACTCTTTTGAGCTGTTTCCTTTTTTCTGGTGATCACACCTTCCTTTTTGGGCAGAATACTGCTTTCAGGCTTTGTTGCCCATCCCATCATAAGGAAAATAACTCTTGTTTCAGGGAGGAAAAGAGAAACATATGGAGTCCTAACACCCCAGAGAAGAAAAGACTGCCAATACTGAGCAGAGGCATGGTGTGTTTGTAAAGACAGGCAGTGTGTGTACAGAGAGAGACCACCCGACTCCTTTCACACAGGTGTTACAGCTTAACTGTTACATACACACAGTAGTGTGGGGAAAATGTGCTTTTTTCAAATACCTTTAGTGGGAGGGGAGTAAAGAGGTCATTTTGTTCCTAAGAAAGACATCCAACACCTGCAGTGCTATCAGAGGGATGCCATGAGGACATGTTTCTCACGGAGAGGGAAGAGGACCCATTCCATAGGTACCATCAGGGAACAGCCCAAGGTAGAGGAGTACAGATGTTTGGAGAGGGAAGCCAGCTGGATGTTATCATAGGGGTCCCAAGAGAGAGGTAGGTGTGTCCTAAACAAAACACCTGGGAGAAGATCAATGCTATAAGAGGATGGCTGGTGATTTCTGTTTCACTGCTATTCAGGAGATTTTCCAGGCTCCTGAGATTCAAAGAGTTGGTCTCTTGTGTCTTTCATTGGAGAAGCTGTTCCTGATTGTAGAGTTTAAAGAAGGAGTACTATTTATCAGGTTTGGCTTTTAGTGGAGAAGTTGTACTTTAGGGTGGAGTACAATGTAATAATCTGCCTTATTTTATAGACTGTGATTAGGATGTCATCTTGTTTTTTCTGCTATTGTGAAAGGAAATTATGAAGTTACTTCAAACCCAAAAAAGTGTTAACTTGACTTTTATACCAAAAAAGGTATTAGGTGGTGGCAGGAAGGAATGGTTACTACAAAACCAACCTGTTCAGGGTAACTTTGGGATCTGTGCGTATGGGCTAGAAGAGTATCCTTGTGGCCCTCTCTGGCTGGCTGACAGTAACCAGAGCTCAGTCAAAGTTTAAGGAATGTTAAGAGTGGACACTTTTTAACTTGTATTATGCAGGAGATCAGGGAAGGCTGTGACAGTTCATACTAATGCTCCTTTTTAGTCTTGAAACATGGTCTTGAAGTTCTTAATGACAAGAGGATCTTGTTAAAAATTAAAGAAGGCTGTGTTGTTTTCAATCTCCCCAAGACTGTGAGTAACAAACATAGAACTCATGAAAAATTAAACAAAACTCTTGAGATGACACCTCTAACATGCTTGTACTTTGCATTTATTGACGTGGACAAACATAAGAAAGTCTGAAAATATAGCAATATGTACTAGCATTAGTCTTTGCTTGGATTTTTTTTTTTCCAAGCATACCAGATTCCTATAAAGGAGGTAGAAAACCTCCAAAGAAACTGTTTTGACTGCCACTAATGATAATAATAGTAAACAAAATCATCGAAATCCACAGTAATTGCTAAGACAGGTGAAAGATTTAAAACATAATATCAGCACTTGGTGTGCAAACCATGGCCAGTTTGGGGGTTCTGGAACACTAATACTCACCTCTTGGCCCTTTTCACTGGACCATAACCTGCTCATTGAGTTATTCTCTCTAATGCAGTAATACTTTTCTGAGGTTTGTGACGTCCACCTCTTTAAAAATTGCAGGGAGGACCTATCCAGGAGAGAAGAAAGTGATCTTTCTCTGCGGGGGATCCTCAGCAGGTCGAGGAGTCTGTAACCCCTCTGAGATGAGGTACGAACTCGTGTTTGGACTGGTTCCTGGTTGTTTGGTGTTTCAGGTGTTGACTTGTGCTGGATAAAAACCTGCAAACCAGCAAATCCCGACCAGGATGCTGCTGCCACTGCACTGAGCAGCACTACGTGGCTGCACGAGCAATGTGCCTGCTCTAATTATAGTTTAGGGACCAGAAAGAGACGGTTCCATGTGTATTCACAGTGTGCTTGCTTGCTTGTCAAACACAACAGCTCTTCAGGGAAGATCGTTCCAGTGGTTGTTTTCTTTCCAGCTCAGAATTTCTTGAGTTACTAATTAGTAGATAATTTCAGTGAATAATGACACAAATAAGAGAAATCTAAAGACAAGAAAAGGAAAAAAGCGATTAATTTGTACCACCTGTCCCTGGAAATGGAGAATGGTAGGGACAGATACAAAACCATCTACAGAAATCCTTATTTACTCCAAGGAAAGTTTTATATCTTTTGTGGTCTTAAGCATGTATGAAAAACAAGACAAAAATGAGTTTTGCTTCAGTGCACAGCATTTTCTGCTCGGTTCAGAGACAGATTCTTCAAAAATAGAGCAGAAAACTAACCAGACAGAATTATTTCTCAATACTTTTTTCTTTTTTTCTTTTAATAATGTACCTTTCAAATGTTCTTCTCAAATCAGCGTTGGGTCCTGCTCAGGTGCAAATCGCGGCTGTCCAGCGGCTGTAGTGACAAAATTTTAACAAACACTGTCACCTTCTGGGCATGCTGCAGCAGTGCAGCTTCCAACCAGCTGTTCCCGCGAGTAAGGATACTTCTCCCTGCCCGAGAGAGCCACTGGTTCTCCTGATTTGGAAACTTTTCTGATACTCTATCAAACCTAGATCCATTGGCTTGATCAGGCCTGAAAAACAGAGCTTTGTGTCTTCGGGTGAGCTTAGTACTGAGGGGCTTTGGTTTGTGTTTGTTTGCATTTTCATGCTTAAACATCCTGCCTGTGTGGGATTTGCACAAAATTTTATTTTTTATCGCTTCTTGGTACATTTTGCTACTTAAAAATAATGAAGAATACTTGGTTCCCAGGGTGTTGAGCTCACAGCTAATCCTACAGCCTGCCTTGATCATGCTCCCTGAGCAGGAAGATGTGTTGTTTCAGCCCTGCTGGACCTACTGGAGCTGCTTGGGGTGCAGCGGGAGTGCAGTGACTTCCACTATGGGATGACACCTCCCATCAGTTCAGCCATGGCAACACATGGTTAAGCTTGGCCAGTGGTCAATGTTAGTTAAGAAAACCACTGAAATTCAGTTGTTTTCATTCTCCTTCCTCTCCTAGGCTAGAATTTGGAGGTTTAGCACCTAGGGCTGCAAGACTGGGATGCAGAGCTTACACATTCATTTATAAGCCTCTCAAAGCCTTTCAGTCCTCTTGTGGACATCTGGTTTCTCAGTGGCTGTTTGGTGAACAAGCAGGATATCAGCACTTGGAGCATTCCTTCCATGGAGCAGAGCTCTTTGGTATCTGTTGCTCTGCAGCCATTACCAGTTTATAAATAATTCTTTATACTGTGGTTGACTTCCCTAGCTTTGTGTTGTCTAAAGCCAAGCCAAAAGGGTGGTGGGAGGACCAGCTGTCCTCCTCCTTGGGCTAGAGGGAGTTGCTGAATGCTCTTTAGTTTAGTAATATTCACAATAATAGAGTTTGGTGCTCAAAAGATGGACTTTTAAGACCTGGCTGACCAAGAAGGCTTTGCTGGGGCTACTCGGGTGAGTGAGTGCCAGAACACTCTCTGTGATATCTGTTTTGAGACAATAGCAGCAGCAGCCAACAGCTAGGAGAGGATAAGGAGGGAAAATGGTGTGGCAATGTGTGTGGGTTTGTCTTTAATTCTTTTGATTCTTCATTTGTCAAACATCAGACCTTCATACTTGGATGCAACAGTGTCTTGCAAAGACACAGCGTTTGCAAATCTAATTTTATACCCCTGATTGGAAGAGCCCCCCCCAGTGTTTTGAGTTTAGGCTGACTGCTGACTCCAGCAGGGATAGGAGAGAGCAGCAGTAAACTGGTCAGGGCTGGTCCAGCAGCCTCTTGCCTCTGTGCTGCTCCAGGTACTCAGTTTGTGCCTTTCCCCAGTGTGCTTTTTCTTGTGCAGGGATTTTTGGCCTGCGTTCCTGTAGTGGCTGGTGTTTACCACCAGCTATGCTGCAGTGGTGCTGAGGGAAAGGCCTGGATCTTCTGCATGAGCACCTATTTTCATGGAACAGTGCCTCTGGAAAGAGTATTGAGCCTATTTCAGCAATATTAACCTTTTCCCTCTCTTCCCAACGTTTTATTTAAATCATGACTACTTTTGAAAGATATGTAGGAGACATTCCTGGTTTTATAAGGATTCTAGCTGAAAGCCAGTTTAGAGTACTTAAGAGCCTCATTTTCCACAACTGTATGAAGCCTCACAGGACTACTCAAACTCATGGGCTCCTCCTATTTAGAAACACTAGAAACAGTTCCTGGCCCAAAGCAGCATTTCACAGAGCACTTGCATGTATTTTTTTTCCTCCTTATCCTCACAAAGACTGTTTTACCTGATCTAAGAGCCCAGATCAAGCAGCCACCCCACCATGTGGGGCTACTTCCATGTGTGACCACCCAGCACCAGGGCAATTGTGTTTGGCAACTTAAATGGCTATAAACCCCCTCCAGGAGTAGAAGAGGAGTGATGGGCAGCAAAGCTGCCAAATTTGGGAGTTGACATCTGGGAGCCTTGAGGAGCTCTTTTATGGATGCAGTTTGGATCTGAGTAAGTGAATTTTGGCCATCCCCATTGTACTGGGGGCATTGTGGTGGAACCAGGTGGTGTGACCCCATGCCTGCCTGTCCCTCCCCTGCCCAGCAGTGGTCCTCCACCCTGTCCTTCGCTAGTCTGGAGCAATCCCTTCTGGTCTTGTGGCACAATCCTGTTCTCCAGTGCTCTCCTGTCCTACTCTGTCACCAAATTATAAGGTATTTTTCTACCTCTAGAGGACACTGTGTCCTTCCATATGCTCACTTCTCTGCTGTGCTCTGGAGGAATCAGCCCTGCTCGGTGGCTGCCTGCCAGGGGTTGCACAAGTTTGTGGTGGGCTGGGACCATTGTACCCGGGTTGGGAAGGGTGGTCGGGAAGGCTTGAGTGGCTCTGTCACCAGCTGTCGTGTGTCAGGGTCACTTATCCCTCTTCACCTGCTCTGTCCACAGTTCTACAAACCCAGGAGGCCCTGCAGGCTTCTGGGCTCGGGCAGGGTGAGGCAGTGACTCAGAAGGGCTTTGTGGGAGAACATTTTCTTGCTCTTAGCACACATCTGTCAAGAGGTCACCTGGATTTTGCCTTTTCAGAACACTGTGGGGACTTCCTTCCCTATGGGTCTGTGATTTTGATCCCACTGCTGTTCCCCACACCCATGATAGCTGCCAAATGGGGAGCTGTCAGACTGAACACAAGCCTGGGAAGGTCATCTCTCACTGGAAGACTGCACAGGTTTTCATCTGCTTTCTTGTCTGTTTGTAAACCTTAATGACTTAGACTTGACTTTTTCTTTTTTTCCACTGTTGGCTCATTCTGGTATTTTGCATTACAGTAGGGAAACTTCACTGTAAAGATGCCTTGTGCAAAGAACTTATGGAGTACATTAGCAGAATGACTTTTAAAATGTAGTGGTGGTTGATCTGGAGGTGGTAGTGTTCGGGGAAATAGACAGTGAAGTGTGTGATAATACAGCTGCAGTGCTGCTGGGGGAGGTGCAATACAGCTCCACATTTTTGATGCTGTAGGTGTCATGGAGTCACATTGCTCCTTCTTGCAAGTCCCTTCCAGATGGTTTGTTATGTCAACTCCTCTGAAGGGCTCATCAGCTGAGCCAGAGTGTGATGTTCTGGGCTGGACCCCATGGGAGGTCCCTCTGCCATGACAATAACCCCCAGCAGCAGTTTTGGATGTAACAGTGGGCCCCTCTCAACAGGTGTATAAGTAACATTAAATGACCAGATGCAGGGTTCCTCTTTTTGAGTCTTATGGTGCCTCTTGCAGCTGAAGACACATCCTGGCTTTGAATCTGAAGACATGACATAGCTGACAGTAGAGCAAGGTTGTTTCATTTTAATTGAATCAGAAATGAGGCCGTTTTGGAGAAGGAGGATTCCTCTTCCAGTCCAAAGTTTGGCCATGGTTTGTGCATCCATGAATAAAAAAGGGTTGGGTTCTTCCCACCAACTGTCCTTCCCATGAAGTGCATTTCCAGCTTTAAGTCAAATCTGAACCCTTTCAGGGCTTTGCCAGAAATCCATTGAAATCTACCTCTGAATACAAAATCAGACAAGATTTGAAGGTTGAATCCTGATAGGCCCCCAGCTTGCTACTGAATTTTGTGTTTTGCACGTTGCTGGTGATAATCTGTGGGTTGCAGAGCAGGAAAGTAGATGTGGGGGTGGGAGGTCGTGCAAGGAGAATGATTTTTTTTTTTTTTTTTAATATGCAAATGAGGGTGAAAATTTTCCTGGAGAGAAAGTTGGAAGAGGGGAATAAGCAATGGATTGCTGTGCAAAACAGCTTTTTATAGTTACCAAAGTTAGGCAAATTTTTGTTTTCCAAGCATTTTATGAGGAGCAGGAGCGTAAAAACTGTGCAAGTGGTAAAGCTGTACAAGACAGCAGTGGTACAAGCAGAAGCTGATAGTATTGCTCCAGCTCTGGGACCACAAAAGCCATCTGCAGAAGTCCGTATGGAGCAGGAAGAGATGGGGGTCACTGTTTCCCGCTAAATTCAGACCCTCAGAGGTATTAGTGTGCTGTTGCAGGCATATCCCGTTTTCCAGTGCTACTTTGCTCTCCTGTGCCCCTGATCCATCTCCCTTCTGCCTCCCAGGGAGGTGGACGTGGCGTGGAGGCAGCAGCCTTGGTGTGTAATGCAGGCACTGACCTTTCCCACAAACGCTTTTCTCCGCAGCCCTCGGGACATCTGCTGGCCCTGGAGAACCTTGAAACAATGCAGGTTTCCTGGCCCTCTGTGTGGTTTTTCCTCTTATAGGAAAATATATGCTAGAATATTTGTTTTCCAGTGGGTTTTTTTTTCTCCCATGTTAACATGTGTGCGTTGTCCGCAAGGGTGCCTGCAAGGCTGGAAAGTCATGGTGAAAACAAGACCATTCAGACAGAGATTTGTAGGGACAAACTGTCTTGTTTCAAGGGCAATGCCCTGCATGGGGGGAGCCCCTGCACAGCAGGAGTTTGCCCAGCTGTGCTTCTCACATGAGTTGGGCATATTTCTCTCACCAGTGGGATTCCTCAGGGTGGTTTTTTTCTTCTCTTGCCATTCTCTGCCCTTGTACCACACCCCATCCAATACCACTCATAGTCTGACTTGCTGCAGACCCATTGCCTTCCATCCACATCTTTCCCTGAGCTCAATAACTTATTTGGTGAAACTGTATCTCCGAGACAGACATCTGTTTTGAAAATGATACTAGCAGAGCTATTGCTTTGCTTCTTAGCCTATGCCCATCATGGTATACCCTGAGTCAGCCTGACTTGAGTGTCATGGGTAATTATTTTACTGCTGTTCATCACATTTTTTAGACCACTTTCTTCCTGTGAAGACTTGAATACTCTGTGATCTTGTTGCTTCTTACTGAACTAAGCAAATAAAACTGTTTAAATGCCACTATAAGGCAGCTGCTGAATCACATTTGTGGGTTGTGGGTTTTTTTACACCCTCTCCATTTTTTTCAATAGCTTTTTTTCTTTTTTACAAGTGTAAACCAGGACTTGACAAAATGTTTCAGTATTTGGACTTGCCAAAACTGTGTACAGAGTTAAACTAATGATAGGATGCTTTTTAACTGTTTTTAACACTCATGGCTTATGAATGGTAACACTTGGCATTCTTTTTCCTTTAGTATGGTTCCTTCTTCTAACTCAAGTATACTGACTAAATCCTTTCCCCTAAAATATTGTTGTCAAAGCTTTTATTAAAGCTGTGAGGAATGTGTGTGAAAGTGTTTCTGGTAAGTCATTGTTCATGGGAGCTGGGAATCATCACTGTTTACATTTTTTTAAGTTTTCCTGAAAGATCTGAGGTGCGGTATTGAGAACTTTAGTTTCTACAGGAGCCAGCTGAGTCAAGCAGCTGTGAGGAGGAGCAGCAGCATGGAGTTTTGAAGCAGTTTTCTCTAAAACTGCAAGAGGGAATATTTTTTAATGCAGACACTTATCCATGCACTGATGCTCCCCAATACAAGTAATGGAGGCTAAAACCCAGCCACGCTGTTTCTTTGTGGCTGCTGTCTCACGGGGCATCCTCTGGCTGGCATTTGATTGACTGGGAGGAAGCAGGATTTCATGTTCACTACTACAAGCCCATTCATTTGGTAACACTATCTGTGATCCTCTTTGAAATCCCCCAAGCAACTGTTAATAGCTGGGTCCCAGGAAAAGCGATCCGGCAGGACTGGCCCATGGGGAGGCCAGTTGCCTAGCACTGGGCTCGGTGTTGTGAAACAGTTGGCCGGGCCATCAGACTGGCTCAGCTAGATGAATTAAGTAATTGCATAGCCCTGCAGAGAATATTAGTGAGGAATTTCCATATTGCAGCTCTTGATATTCCTGCCTCACAGCCCTGTTACCACAAATACAAGGCCTTGGCTGAGCAGGCAGTAATTTGATATTAAGTGAGCTTCTTATTAAGCAGATGCAATGAAATAGGGCAGAGTTTTATGTTGCGTTAGTCATCTAAGTGTTTTTTATTAGCATTCATTAGGATGAGGCATAACTGAGTGCAGGGTATTCTTTAGCCAAAGCCTGACCTTTCGGAAGGAGGGTAATTAAGGAGCTAAGAGCTTGGAAATAGGAGTCAGGCCACACACAGCAAGTGTGCATCAGCTCACTCTCTCCCTCTTCTGGGAACTGCCTCTGCAAAAGAGGTTGTGAGGAAGCTTGGGGGATGGCCCACTCTGCTTGGGGATGAAACTCCTCCTTGTCTCATTCTCCAGGTGTTAATTTGACAAATCACAAAGGCCTCTTGGAAAGCAAACCATATGCACAGGCACATGTTACTCTTTCCTTTGGACTGACTGTATCAGGCCATGGGAATAATGTTGGGGGTTTTGTTGGTTTATTTTTAGGGGATCATGGAGCTTCATAAGAACAGTGGTATAAAAGAAGGTAAAAGCTCTGACTCTTAATTCTGACCAGTGCACAAATGTATGTGATTGTCAAAGTTGGCTCCACCAAGGTGGCAATAGCCATGTTGGTGGCTTCCAAACAGGGATGCCTCTGCTCCATCAGGGAGATGGATGCTAGAACAGCTGGAAAAGCCACCCAGAAGTCAGTGGTGCCTCTCTGCCAGCCCAGGCTCATTTTATAACAGTAAGCTGTGGATGGTGTTATCCAGCTTGCTTTTGTCCTGTTTAGGTTTCTCTGTTTTAAGCTTTGTCTCCATATCTCCTGAGCCTGTGCACTGTGATCACTGAATTGTTCTGCCTCCTCCCCACACACTTTTGTCCTCTCTCAGTATTAAATGCCCCAGGCCCTTTACCCATGAGATGCTCCTTCAAGCTGCATTTTTTCTCTTGGTTTTCTATAATCTGGCAGGATTCAGCAAAAAGTAGAGTGATAATTTTATTAGAATTCCCAATGCTTGGTGTGCATGTGAGTTTGTGGTGGGTGGCTTGTGTCTTGTTTGCAGTGAACTGAGAATTTGTGCCCTCTGTCCTAAACATGCTCTGGTCCTCTTGGGCTTGAAAACATCCCCAAAGCCCAATTGGTTTGGATGGGATTGAATTTGGCCAGTGCTGAGGCTTTGGCAAAGCTCCCCTCCTAAATAAATGTGGTGATAAGTGACCACTGCAAGCTCTTGTGAGTCATGCTGAAGACTCAGGGGTACTCTCTTGTCTAGACCACTCCCTAACTCTGTGAAGCCAGCCCTTTGGGGTCCCTTCTTTCTCCAAAACTGAAGTGTGGTGAAGTAAGACTAGGAATCTGGGTATATTCCCCTTTTAAAAAAGGAGGAAGGAAGGTTTCGAGCTGAGCAAACTGCACTAACAAGCTGTCAGGTCTGTCTGTAACATTGATTCTTGCAACAGCATCCACAAGGCAGCTGTCATTTTGGGGGAGGAAAGGAATGAGAGGGAAGGAATCATTCAGTGGGAGGTCCAATTTTGGTTGGAGTAGAAACAGCCTATTCTTTTCCCAAACTATGGGAAAGGAAATGTCTTGATTTTTGAAGATGAAAAAAGGCTGCACCTGCAGTGGAGATGTGACAAGAGTTGTGTGGGGTCCAAACAAAACAACCCCCTCAGCAACCCTGGCATATTAAAGTGCTCCTGGGCTTTATTTTGCACTTCTGCTGCTCATATACCACTTGCAGTTGCTGGGACCTGGCAGTGGTGGCTGTCTGCATCCCAACAGCCGGTGTGTGAGAATCTGGAGGGAGGCCTGGCTCTCTCACAACCCTGGTGCTGCTCAGCCCTCCAGCAGTGTGTGTAGGACTGGCTGTGTCTGTCTGGCACTGAATGTTCAGACACTGATCTGGGAACACAGATATTTGAAGACTATTTCCTTGATGGAAAAGGTTTCTTTATTTTTTCTGCTTTAATATACTAATGAAAATCAAACATGAGTGTACTTACGGGGGCAGCTTGGAGTGTGCACAAAGATCTGCAGGTAGGTGTGAAAGGGGCAATGAATCAAATCCAAGCATGGAAAACTAAATCTTAAGGGGTAAATTACTAAAACCATACAGTATGGTGGCTGCAAGTGTTTTCTTGGGTTACAGTAGTCTTAGTTCTGGCAAATGCATGGAGCAGTTCAAGCATTTCCTTTTGATTCCTCCTCAGCAATCGTTCTTCAAGCCCTGACTTGATAAAATCTCCTAGCACCACAGTTGTCTTTGGATAAAATAAACAAGTTTTATCCAATGCAAGGTGCTTGCTATTAGTATTGCTTGAGCTGTGTTGTTCGACTCCTTGTTGGTGACAGGTGGTCAGTCGTCTTCATTTTGGACCATATAACCCATAACCCATACAACTCCTGTAATCAAGAGGTACTTAAAGCCACTGAGTCTTTCCAAAGGGAAAGTACCACAAAAGTAGCAGATGAACCAGGAAGATAATCTTGGAAAACAAATAGGGAAAAGTATTTCTTAAGCCATGGAGCTTTTGTAGGTGTACTAGTTTGAAAACAAACCAGTGGGAGGCACCAAGTCAGAGTAACAATTTAATGGGGAAATTAAAGAAAAGGAAAAAACTAAAAGAAAACACTGGTTCAAACTGACAGAGTCAAGATACAACCTGACTCCCTGTTAGTCAGGGTGGTGGTAGCAGTCTGGTAGAATGGTGGCTGCAGTCCTCTGAAGCGGTGATCCTGTAGAAAAAGGGTCTGCTCTTCCTCAGGTCCAGTGGTGGCTGTGTAGCTCCTGTCCTCTGGAAATCCAGTGGAAAGGGTTGTCTCTGGTGTTCAGTCCCAGATTATATCCACGATGGGATGCTTGGTTCCTCCCTCTGGGTGGAGCATCTCACAATGGGGTAATGAGTCATGAGGCAAAGTGTTGATTCGGCTCATTAACAGAAGATAGTCCGGAGGGAGTTATCTCTGAGTCAGGCGGCAGGACAATGATGGGCCATTAACAGCAAGATAGTCTGGGGGGAGGAGGCAAGGAAACACTGCCCCACCTGATTTCAACAGCCCATGAGGATGGTAATAGAATACACTGCAACCCAGGACAGTAGGTGATGAGCATTCCTAGGAAATTTGGGCATACAGTTGCTATCTTATAGTTAAATGAGGAACCTTTCAATTTAATGTTTAGTTGTGTGCAACTCTGAAGCTTTAGACAGATTTCTTGATTGTACTTGTCTGAGGCCTCTGATTCCCTATCATTCTCATGTTCACTGCTTGAAAAATGTATTGATCTCAAAGCAGCCATGGACAGTTTCAAGTATTGTCACAGCAAATAGCACAAAGCAGAAACATATTGGGGAAACCCCATGGGTATGGTTCCCACTACAAACTTGTCTGATATGTTTAATTTGGTCCAGAGCTGAAAGACTCCTTATCAAACTTTAAAATAAATAAATTTTTCAAATACCATCTTTCTGGCATCAATACTCCAGAGTGGGGGGGGGGGGGGGGGTTTAAAGTTTATTTTCCCCAGTTATGTGTGCCAACGAATATTTAACTTCTGAAAGTTCATGAAGAGTAAAAACCAAAGGGTCAGGAGCACATCTGAACTGAATTCGGTCTTAAAGGTGGATGGTTATCCATGGAAAGAAGTTTGTGGTATTTTCCTAGCTCCTAGAATAATAAAAAAAAAAAAAATCAAACATCTTAAATTCATCATCAGTTTGCTTTTTAATATTTCTCTTTCTGCATGTGATTTCTCTACTGCTTTTCTCCTTGGTACCACTCCTAAAGGTTTATCTTCATCTGTGACAGTGGTGCTAAAATACTGAGGTGACAAAACTGGAGAGCCCTTGGTTTTCCACTTCCAAGTGCTCTCTGTGGGTAGTGTGCAGCCTATGGCATTCACTGTTTGGATAGCTGTTAGATCATGTTACCTGTCTATCCCCTGGCATTGTAGCAATAACCTGGCACAGCAGCTATTCCAGTGCTATTTCCCTTTGCTACCTGGCACCAGCCATACAACATTTTTATATACTGAATTATTTATGGACTCATAATTATTTAGCATCAATATGTCAATGTTACAATGCCCCTGTTGGCCATAAAGGAGCCAAATCTTTCTTTAATTAAAATTACATGGTCTGTGTCAACTTTCCTTGGACCTAACCTTTTAAAACTGAGTTGGGAGTTTGAATTCCATCCTACCAAATACCTGTGTTTTAAGCAAAGACTAAATACAGAGCTTTCTTTCAGTGAGACCGGTCTTGGGAGCCAATAATTTTATGTGTTTTAGGGAGGTTTATGTTATACTGGGGAGTTTACAATGGACTTCATTGAACTGTAGACCACAGTGGCAGGTTTTTTTTTTTGTAAGTAACTTCTAATAAGGAGGAAGCAGAGTATAATTCAGACTGTCAGTGGTCCTGTCTAAAGACAAAAGCTTAAGATGCCTCAGTGATGGTTTGAAAATCTGCTGAATATTGAGGGCAAACTGGTAATGAAGGTAGTCAGTTTGTTTGAAATAATGCACAGCTGTCCTTCTTGAACAAATATTGCATCATTTGGCATTGTAGAAATACACAGAACCACCACGTAATTTAATTACACGACCACCCTGCAAGTTCCACGAGCCATACTCAGTCCTGGCATAAGCGGGTGCAATTCCCAGAGGGATTTGCACCCGCTTATGCCAAAGCTAAATTTGATCCAGTGTTGTTTTCCCTTCTCCCTGAGACCTGGAAGGTATGGAGATCCGCTTCATACTGTACTGTTCTTGGAGGTATTAGCTTTTCTCCACGTGCAGAGCAACTCTACACTTGATGTTGAACTGACTTCTGCTTTAATTTTCAGGAGAAAAACAGAAAAAGGCTCTTGAATGCAGTATACAAAGGCAGTTGTTAAGTATTTAAAGTTATCATAACCTGAAAGCAAACTCCATCCTTTTCTAAGTCATATCTGCCATGGAAAAAGGATTGGCCCTTTGTAGAGAGGGACCAAACAGAACAACCACGTTTATCAAGATTGCTCCCTTGATGACACGCCTGTGATACACAGCTTTCTTCTGATGCCTAAAGAAGTAATTAATTCTGTGTTTGTTTCGGTTCTTTGCTTTATTCAAGGTGTGAGGCTGCCACTCCCACTTCAAACTGGCTTTCGCTCTTTGAGTGGCCTTCTCTGACAGGGGGAAAGAAATTTTTAAGAGACTTTCCACATGCTCCATGCTTGGGCCATACAGCTCCCCCAGTGACTTTTTTCTTCCTACCTTGTAATACCTGCAGGTTAATTAACACTTTTAGATTTATCTTGAAATCCAGAGGCCTTCTTTCCAGATGGGGAAAAAAACATCTCAGAATGGATAATAATCTTTGGGAGACGGTTCTTCTGAAGGAGAATGCTTTTATAGGCTTTATTTTAAAATAAAACCCTCTACCTGCTCCAGGTGAACTGCTTGCTGTACACATGTGATGTGTGCAGCCCCATGGAGCCCAGAGATGGCACAGAACAGCGTAGAAGGTGCAGGGAAGATGATTCAAAGTTTTCAGTCTTGCAGGACATCTTGAATAGTTTTGGCTCACTTCAGTGAGCCACAGTGAGACAACATGTGCGTCATGTGTGTGCCAGCTCATTTCTAGAACTTGCTTTTAAACATTTGACTGAGATGGAAATCAAGCAAGACTTAC
Organism: Corvus cornix cornix; assembly: GCF_000738735.6. NCBI lineage: Eukaryota > Metazoa > Chordata > Aves > Passeriformes > Corvidae > Corvus > Corvus cornix. Next base: position 18,549,538 of record NC_047056.1, read on the forward strand.
ATATGATGTATTCTGTGAGGAACAGCTAGTGTCAGGAGAAGCCTTGTTCTTTCCAAACATTGAGAAACAAGAATCTCTATTGAGTACAGAGACAATGAAAGGCAAAAAACACATCAAACAAGTACCCAAAGTTTATAAAATAGGCACGTAGTCATGACCTTCCTCCAGTTACACAGACATGTGCATGCACACATCAGCCTTTAACTTCAATAGGAGTTGCTCACATGTGTCTTTGGACAGATCTTGTCCCTAAACTGATTTATGTCCAAAGGAAACTTGGGCTCTGATTCAGGTTCAAATCAGGTTCAGCATGGAAAATCTTGAACTTGGAGTCAGACCCTAAAGCAGCCCTTTAAAGAGGCAAACAAATAGACCAGACCAGAATTTCTCCCTAGCTGGAGTTCTCTAGCCTCATGCTCGGGTCTAGCACGCCTTTCTGCTTCTCTCCTCACTGAAACACAATTATTTTTAAAGGGATCTTTATTCCACCCAGGAGAATACAGCACAGGCAATTGGCTAGCAATGGTGCCTTGGAGCTCAGCCACCTGGGGCAAGTGTGAGACTGCACATGGAGGGAAAAGGAGAGAGCAGCAAGTGTCAGAGAGACCCTTTTGCTGCAAGAGCCTGGGAGATTCATCCCAGAAACTCCCAGAGGCTCAAATCTCATCTGCTTAAAGGGGTCAATACCATGATGTTTAAACTAAACAGGCTGCTGTTGCTGTTTAATTTGGGGGTTTTTTTGTTTATTTTGTTTTGCTATTTTTAACACAAGTAGATGTCATCATGCACTTATTTCTGTATTGTCTCCTGCTGACAGTGAGGAATGGATTTCTGTGATGATTGTGCATGACTGGGCAAAGATTGGACTTTGACCTTTTATTCCCAAACAATTGTGACCTGTCCTTTTCCTGAAAAAACAGGGAAGGTGCTTAAATTAGATTAATCTGCTTCTCTTCCTACAGCATGTTGCTTGCTCTTAGTGAAAGCTGCTAAGTAACAAAATTAAAATGCAGTATGCTGTTACAACTAAGGACATCCAGTTAAAATTCACTCTACAGTAAATCCCAGACCAATCAGTTTAGGGGTGAACCAACCAAATAACTGTAAGTACTTCATCCCACTGCCTGTCACCGAGAAGTAGTGGGCATCTCAAACATGGGTTCACCGAGTTTCACTTGTGTTTCAGAGCACACCCTGCTCCAGCACAGCCACCAGGCTGATGTCCATACCAGGGTATCGGCAAACACAATCTCATTTTGGATAATATATTTTCATATTTCTTGAGCAAAATCTTGTAAGGCTTCCATTTTGTTGTTTGTTTGGGCTTGGGTTTGGTTTGGAGTTTGTTTTTACTTCTCCTTATAAGCACTGTTCAGGCTGAAAAGCACTTTTGGGAACTCAACCAAAAGAGATTCTCAACAGATTTGGATTCCCACCAAATACAGGTGTTATCTCATTTGGGAGCATATCCCTCCTGTGCTTCTCAGTGCAGGTAGAATCAGTCTATCTCTTGATTTCCAAATGCTTGCACCCCTCAAAACTGATCTGTTTTTAAAGAGAACAATCACCTGTAATACCTATTTGACAATTTCTTGAAGGATTTCTTATGGCCAAGCTGCTTTTCCCAGCAGCTACCAATGCCATGGAGCCAAACATTTGTTAAAGATCACTCTTGTCTAACATAGTCATGTTTTATAAAAGGTTCTCAGTCCATCTGTGAAAAGTTTATGAGCAGCTCAACTAAATATTACTTCCAAATTTTCCATGTTCCTGTCATGTCACAGAGACATTTGACATCAACTGCTTTGTTGGGTTTCCATGTCTCTACACTCTTACTTTAGCTACAATCTGATCCTATTATGCAGGAATGTATTCAGGTGTCTCCTAAATAGGAAGAATTTTATTCTTGCACATCTTACTCCATACTTTCTCAATTTCAAGGGGTATGTGACCATTAAAAATTATTTTGAAGAGAGTTTACTCTTGCTTCCTGTCCTTTCAGGAAGTTGCTCTTTCTTTGTTTTTGCTTTTCTTCGATTTCCTCTCTGCTCACCCTGCAAATAAAGCCCAGAAGTTTAATGAGGAAAATCAAGCCTATAAGTATATATTCTGTGCAATAGATATCACCATTGCAATCTGTCCCAAGAAAGGATTATATGTTGCTGTGTTTCTGCAGGCCCTGCTCTGCTCATTTTCCTCTGCCAGGGACTAACATAGCTGTTCTTCTTGCTCTCTCCTGGCTTGGACTAGAGTTGTAGCCTTTCCATTCACCTTTTTGCAACTTCTACTCTTGAGTAAATTACTTTCATAGTTTTACAAATGACTCTGTATATCCCTGAATACTTAGTGTCATGAAGAAAGTTGAAGATATGAGATTAGGGAAGAAAGATGAATCCAAGTTAATATGAAAAACTTCCCATGAACAGGTGATGGTTTGAAAATGTTATTGTTTCTTCTTGGTTTGCTGCCTGGCCTCATTTTCCCTACCATATTCCCTTTCTCTGTTTCCTGTTTTGAGCCTTGTTTGTTGCATCCTTTTGAATCAACACCACAGGTTTTTGAAGAATAAGGTGGTGAGTTACTGCAGCACTTTTTGTAGCATTCAGAGAAATGTCAGGCATCATAATTTCCAAATAATTTTTTAGACTCGCAGGCCAGCTGACTTTACTGCAGTGTCTGTGAGCTTCAGTGCCTAGAGGTGATAGGGGAAAGCTTGTTCTCCCCCTCACTTAGGCACTGACCTTTCTTCACGGAGATAATGCCAGAAAGGTGCTAATGAGAGCTAATTGAATGGGATTGTGTTGTGATGCTGGCACCCACCCATCAAGAATGAGCTCCCTCAGCTTGTTTTATTTTAGCCATTAACAGGAAGAGCACCTTCTTTAAATAGCTCTGTAGTAGCAATTAAAACTATTGCCTAAATCCAAAGCAATTGCCCAAGTGTTTATTTATACAGCTGTAATACTTAGTGTCAGTGCTGCGTAGCTGTGCAACTAGCAAACCTTATCTTTAATTGATGGGTTAGCAGGAAGGACTTGGTGAAAATAGTAAGGAAAACTCAAGCTGTATAGTTGCACAAGATCTTCATTAATTTCATTGGGTCTAGAAGTCAGTGTCTTCAACTGAAACTGCTTTTTTTAACTTCACTGGGTTTAGTTCTTGGTGTCTTCAGCTGAAAACCATTTGTCTACTGTAAGGATCATGTTCATTATCCTGGGGCCTTGTCTATGGGCTGCCTTTTACTGCTATGGTTGGATTCACCTAAAAGCAGAGTTCTGCCAAGATTGATGCTGTCCAAAAATGTAAGGAGGTGTTATCCTTAAGCCAAAGTGCTTGCAGTCCAGAAATTTGGCATGGAAATGAGAGGCAAAGTGTCCTTCTGCAGGTAATACCCAGCTAAAAGCAGGGCTGGGGTGAAAGCTGTAATCTCTGACTCCCAGTCCTGTGTCATATCTGCTTGTACAATCAGCTTTTAAGGCAGTGTGCTGAATTTTTCTTGAGAACTACTGCAAGGAAGGCCAAGTGTTCAAATAAAAATGGCTCATTCCCATTTAAGATCTGGGGGAAGAGAAGAAAAGGAGCACTAGGCATCTGCAGCTGACCCCTGGGAACTTCTGGGCAACATGGAGATAAGGGATCTTGGAGCTGGTTCTAAACCTTATTGCAAGATATCCTCTAAGAGAGGATGTGCTGCAGTGTCCTGGTAGCTGCCCACACATGGTGCAAAGCTGTCTCTGTCTGACAGCATGCCCAGAAAAGTGTGTGGATGCAGACACAGGAGATCCTGGCACTGCTTTGAGTCTTAAATATTTAACCAGGGCGCCACTCTGCCTGAGCAGTGCAAAAGGGGCTGGACCTGTGAGCTGGTTCATAAAGGAGAAGAGGTTTTCAAACACACTAAGGGGCATTTAAACTGTTACCTCTCAGCAACACCTTTGAAAGATCTCTCTTAACTAAACCCTAACTTCACAAAAGCACAAGGCGATTTTCAGTTTGGAATCTGCCCCCCATTCAGCAGCAAAGGGTGTTTGCTAAAAAGCCACCCACCGTTCTAGGCGTGATGCTGCAACCTCTCAGCTCGATGAATAATGTTTAATAGTGTGAATTTTATTTATTTTGGCTTTGAGGGCCCCACAAGGCTCCAAGTTCATAGACAAAACCTCCCAAAATACCCAGGGAAAGTGCAAAACCAGAATTATCTTTGCGTTCAGTGCACCCATGAAATATACTGGCTGTTTACATTGCTAGCTGCTACTGCTGGGAGAAGTCCTATAAATAATCTTGACAATGTGTGGGTTTTAGGAAGAAAAGCATTGTGTAGATAATGATCCATTTGTAGCCTAGAGGCTATGTGAGATCTCTGCTTGCTATTTCTTCCTGTGTTTATCCAGGAGAAACTACTTCTGAGAGCTGGGTAAAAGAAGGTGGGGTATGTTCTTGTTAATGTTGAGGTGAGGGATGGTCAAAATTTTCTTATATAGGCAAGGGCTGAACGTAAATAAATCTTCCAAGCCAGCAAAATTCAATCCCAAACCCTGGAAGATTATTGGTGCCATTTTGGAGGAATACAGAAGAGAGACACTGATTTCTCCATATACAGTAGATCCTTCACCCCAGCAGCTCACATACTTTCCTGAAATAGTCCCTTATGGTTTTGATTATACTTGTGAGACTTCTGGTTAAAGACTTGCTTGTCAACATGACCAGGCCACCTCAAACAGATCTTAGTGTATTTTTTTTCTGGTAAGAGAGACAGCCAAGGGAGAAAAAAGATGGTACAGAGGAATATGATGGGGTTTTTGAGGTTTGTTTGCCTCACCTTTGAGAAGAGACACCAGAGACAGAAGTTGAAGGAAGACAACTTGAAGTTAAAATAAGACACTGATGGATTAAAGGATTCCCTACTGAATTCACCTATTTTTAACTGCTTTAAAAAAAAAAAAAAAAAAAGTCCATGTTCTTGTTTGCTCCCTTGGTTCAATATTCAGTCTTTTTTTAGTAGAACTTGATTCATCTCCATTTCTCAGATCACTTTTTTTTTATCAGGCACAAAATATCTTTTTTTTTACCTTCTTAGCAGAACTATTAGTGATGTGGTATAGCAAGCTTCTGTACTTCTGATGTCTCAGGGTCTACAAGCATGATCTCAGTGAACACTGAACTGAGATGAGTGACCTGAAGGTGGAGTCATGCAATGAGCAAGTGCCCATATTGCCACAGTATCTCTTCTGAGGTTTTATTTGTTCACTTTGCATCGAGATTTAGTTGCAGACATTTCCAGCTGTTTCCCAGGGTTATTCTCCATTAATGAGTTATTTTTATGTAGAAAAGTTGCTTGGAAACATTTTTTCCAATAAAACTGCTCCCTCTAACCACAAGCATGTAATATGATGGCTTACAGGAGCTGAGCCAAACAGTGTGTTTATCCCTTTCTTTCACGTGCTTCCAGTGCTCTCCTGCCTCATTACAGATTCTTGTTTGTTTATGGAAATGGGCTCAAGGAATCCAACTTGCCTCAAAGACTATCGTGGCTACAGTCATAGGCCAACTTTTGATTTTTCCGTTCTAGTATCAGCCAGCTTTTCACCCCTTGAAATACTGCAGACAGAGATAACTTGTTCATCAAATCCTGCCAAGTGCTAATAGGAGAAGTGACTGCCCAAAAGGGCAGAGGGACCTTTTACATCCCTACAGCCATGCAGTCCATTTTGACTGATGGAGAAAGGTGGGGCATACAAATGGGAACAAAACACTATTGACCCTAATTCACCTTCTGGCTCCATCATAGTATATGGAGCACCTGCAAAGCTGCCTGCTCAGTTCCAGCTGTGTATTCTCCCTTTTTATGCAGTTGACAAAGAGTTAGGCAGTGCTCAGCAGGAGATCATTGTTGGAAATTGCCCTGCTGCTGTGGGTAGTCACTGAACAGCACAAAATGAACAGTTGACTGGCCATGGGTGTTCTGGCCTCTGTATCACATGCACATGATGGAACTTGAGGGCCCTAAAATGTAGGGGCTGGCTCTGCCTTTAAATGTTGAGCAATCACTAACAAGCTGTCACACACTGGCCTGTCTTGTTTCTTCCTGCTGCTGAAATAGGAGGGATTATTACAGTCCACTGTATTACTCTGGATCCACACAAAGCCTGGGAAGCTGGATGTTGAATGTCTTTGCAGCCCAACTCCTATTTTAAGTTACTTCCTTTTTATGGCATTATTTCCAGGTGGGGGGATGTATTTCTGTGCATTGAGTCTCCTGTTTTTCTTCCTTGATAGGAGTTTTAAATAGCATGCAAGAATTGTCAGGGGGTAGGTCTTTTAACTATTTACAAGGGTTTTTTTACATAACTTGCAGAATTTGTGACCTTGGTGCACATGGTGGGGCCATAGGCTGAGCTGGGTAATGACACTTGGTCACAGCCCCATGGTGGCCCACCAGTCCCTTGCTGTCACCTTGTTCTTATGCCACGTCCCCATGCTTTCCCAAGCTGGAGGGAGTTGCCTTCAAGGGTGGTCTCATGGGTGCAATCAAGCAAACCTGAGCTGGAGGCTGGGCCCCTGCTCCTCCCCATGAGGATAAGAGTGATCTCTGCCCTATCCCTTGTTTTCAAAACATTGAAAAGGACTGGGAGTTTACGAGAGCTGTGCTAAGGCAAAAGAGAATCTGTATGGTTGGATTAAATCCTCTCTTTCCTCCCCTTTGAAAAGGAAAACTTGCAGTGTGTTATTTCAGCCTAGATTTCAATACTTACAGGTCTTTACAAAGAAGTAAAACTGCAATGGAAAATATGCTGGGCTCTGATTTTGGCCTGATGCAGACCATATCATCTCCCTCAGGCTTTGAGTTGATGGTGTGATTTGACTTGGATTTATGCTGTGTCTCATTGTTACCTCCATCAGTCCATCCCTCTCTTAATCATCCCCACCTTTTTTGTCTTGGAATGATTTTTATCTAATTACACTGTCAGCCAAAGCTCATGCCTTCTTCTGCCATGTCCACACAGAGGCCTTGCACAAACAGTCAAGTAATGTCTTTTTTCTTTCTATTTTTACTCTTACCCAAATCTGCCTTTTCTTTTATCCCTTTCTCTGCAGATGTGTGGATGAGCAGCAGAGTTCTTTCAGAATGTCTTTGTTCTGCTCTAGTTATTGGCTACTTTGGACAGTGTCCTTATTATTTAGTCTCTTTTTCAAGGTATTTTCCACACTGCATCCCAGTCTAAGGGTTGAATTAATTGTTGAGCTCTTTAAAAAATTTTTTGACTGGCTTTTTTTTTTTTGGACAAACATTTCCTTTTTCAGCTTTCAATAAAGATGTCATAGGTATTTCATAATATCATGGAACCATCTAATGGTTTGGGTTGGAAGTGACCTTAAAGATCATCTAGTTTCAACCTCTCTGCCACAGGCAGAGATTTCTGTGTATCTCTATGTTTTCAGCTGTGCATTGGTTACCCACTTGACTGGCTATACTTTAACCCAAAGGTTGTAACTTTTACAAAAACCTAATTTCTGAAGTCAGCATGGAAAGCATCCCCAAACTTGGTCTTTGTTGAGGAGCAGATTCTCATGGTTGCCTTCTCTACTTTGCCAAAGACAACCACAAGATCTGTGCCTGCAGTTGGTTTCTCCCCTGCCCCCTCTCCTTGCAGCTCCACAGTGAGACTTTTGTGAGCCAAAAACTTTTGGTAAGGGTATCTCTGCTGAATATTTTAATGAGAAATGTCATTTCCTCTGACAAGTACTAATGAAGCAGATTAAGCATGCTCAGTTTGCAGAAAAGCACTGGAGATAGCAGTGGTTCTTTGCACAGGTGGCACAACAGAAGACCTCCTCTGCCAAGCAAAGTAGGTTACAGCTGCAGACCTACAGAGCTGGAGGTTGGCTTTTTGTGGGGCATTACAGAGCTCAAGTTGTATGTCATTTATTTGGGTTGTGGTGTTGAGTAATTCTGTACTGGTAGAGCAGAGAAGCTGATGATATGCTTTGCATTTGGTATGGGGGCTGTGAATTTATTGTGCACACATGAACTGTGGCAAATAGGGACACTGGGTATCTCGGCGTTAGTTGTAGCTACTTGTCTTTGAACTACAGCTTCAGAAACTGGTGCAGAAAAACTCCTAATACGTGTGGGTGCCTGGGAGTCATAAAGCAGCTCTTCTATTCTTGAATGCACTCTTTCTTAGCATCTTTTTGCAATGTGCTGAGGAAATACTCCACACTATCCTCTAAAGTGCTTGTCAGTACTACCAGTTGGGATGGGGGAAGAGAAAGTAGCTGCAAGCCCAAGAGCCAAGTGTTTGAAGCTCTTTCGTTTTGCATCTTCTGAACCACCAGCTGACCCTACATGCCCTGGCAAGTTGGTCTTCCATGAGACCCAAGTGACAACCATGATCAGCTGAAAAGGACAGAGAAAGGTCCTACTACAAAGCATAGAATTGCCCTAACTGGGACAAGGACACAGAAGTATCCCTCCTGGAGAGCTGAGCCAGGCTCATCATGCACCTGTGAGGTGGGCAGCCACCCTCTTCCATCCCTAGACTGTGAAGAAGAGGGTGATGGCAGCTTTGGGATTTTTCATTCCCCAACATTTGGCCACCCATAGCAAGTCAGACTTGCTTGTGAGCAAGGCCATGAGGAAGACCCCTCTCCTGCCTTTTGTGAGATGTGGAAGTGGGAGCTCTCAGTGCCTGCTTTGCATCTACAGGAATTCTCCATCCTGTTGGACACATAATGGCCCCAGTCCCTGGGGTTTTGCATGGGAAGGAAAACTGTTCCTTGCAGTTGCTGCCGTCCAGGTGAAGGGTGTGGACAGCCCATCGCTGGGCAGAGGCTACAGAGAAGGTGCTTTTTCCCTCTGGCCAGCTTTACCTGGCTCCATAGGGTGAGGGTGCTGGGATACCATACCCAGCACTCTGTGAGTGCTTTGGTCAGACCCCAGGCAGTGAGTTGATGGTGGGAAGGTCTCCTGGCAGGATCCATGGAGGCACTGCTGGCTTTGATTTAATGTCAGTGAGGATGGGTCACCACTGTGATCTGTGGTGTTGGTATGGGTTGCCTCTTACAGCAGAGAAATTTAGTGTGTTTTTATTCAGACTCTACACTCAGGGTCTCAGTCTTCTCAGTGCTGCATGTAGAAACTCTCTCGTTTCCTTTGCAGCTAAGAAAACAGCTGCAGGAATCAAACACTACGAACCAAATTTCTCAGTCCAAAGTATCTTTAATACAGGACACTATATAAAAAAAAAAATCTTATTTTAGGCTATTTCTCTTGGGAAGGGAAAGATGAAGGTTTTTATTGTGGTTTTTCCATTTTTATGTATGAGGAATTAAAATAATATTATAGAAACTTTCTATAAAGAATAGGAAAAAAGATTGAGGCTGGAAAATACCAACTGCTGAACCAGGACAGGGGATATGGGAGGGAAAATTGCAAATATAGTAGTCTGACTATTTCTTTGAAGTCTGACACATATCTATGACATAGAATGATCGCAGGAAAATATTTCTGTCGTATTAAAGTAGGCATGCAATAAAAGAAATGCATCAGACATCTCTTATTGCTTGGAATATGGAAGAAACTGCCAAAGTTATAAAGCCAAGAAAGGTACATGAATTCTACAGGGGCTGAACAATTCTTTTATAGAAGCACCAGTAATCTCTGGGTAGGGTCATATTTCCTGAGTGGGCCTGTGCAGGTCCTGTAGGTGATGTGGTTTTTCCTTTGAGCTGGGCAAAGAGGAGTTTTCTTGTCCTGTAAAACTTTGAGATTTCAGAACATGTTCCTTTACCACCCAGGGAAGAAAGCTGTAACCTTTCAATATTCTTTGTTGAGAATAAAAATAAAAGAGAGATGGAGATAGAGAGAAAAGAGATAGATGCTCTCAGATCTTGTCTTCTCCACCAACCCTTTCTATGGACTGCCAAGAGTACTCATCGGGAAGGACTATGGGAAGTACCTCTTTGGATCAAGAGCCAGCAGTCTGGTGTTGCATTAGAACTGGTGACACCTTATTGTCCTCTGGTTTCTTCCAAGATTTTACTATGACCCTGATGCTGTGTCCTTATTTCTCAGAACTGTGAGCTTTTTACAGTTGTAGAGGTATCTTCTGTGCAGGTGGATGAGTGTGTTATCACAGGCTGGCCAGCAGAGCCTCACCCAGGGAACACCTTTGGGACTTTTTGCTCATGATCCCAAAGGTTTTACTTCTCGTGTCACTGTCTTCTCGTCTCCTTGAGTTCTCTTTCTCTAGATACTGTTTTGGGGGGGGTTCTTCTGCTATGGGAAATACTGGAGGTGGTAAAGATCTACAACTTTGTTACCAGCTACTTGGAATTTTGCTACAGGCTAGTGTGCAGCTATGTTCTAAAGAGGCACTGCTTTCCGTAGCCTTGCAACCTGCTTATCCCACTTTATATCCTACTACATGATCCTGCTTCAATATTCTTCCCCCATCTTCTTTCTTCTCCAAGGACTTTCTGAAATGACTGTAATCAGAGACGAGTGTGGAAGAAGGGAAAGGTCATCTGCCTGAAGTGCAGCCCAGGTGGTGGTGCTGGGGTGTGCACAAGAGTAATGAGATCAGTAGGAAACTGCTGTAAACGTATGCCAGGGTTTGAAGCGTGTCTTAGAAGTGATTCCTCCTGGTCAGGAGGAGGGAGGACCACGGGAGGAATGATTAGTTAGGGGGGACAGGGTGTTTGAGGGCAGGCTTTGAAGACTGGTCTTAATGGATGGTCTAAGTGGTTTTAATGGACGTTGAGGATTTGCTTCAGAGGAGAAGGATTACAAGTGACATTAACAGTGAGTCCAGCCGTGTGTTTGGTATGGCTCACTTCGGGGAGTCATTGAGGAGTTTTATTTAAGTATGTAAATACAGGGAAGTGTCAAGAATGGAGACATTTACCATAGGTTCCTCATATAAATATTTGCACTGAGAGGATGAACTTCACTAGCTGCTGTGTAAATGATGACATCCACTGCTGCAAGAGCACTCTGATAACTGATTTTGGCACAGGGCTGGGGCAGTGCTTTGCACTGACTTGGTAGTAAAGACCTGGGAGATAGGCTCAGGGCCTGGGAATGTTGGACAGGATGCCAAAGCTGACTGGGCTATTCAAGCACATGAAAACAAGGGGAGTTTTCACTGGTGATGGCTGGGCCGTGTGCTGCTTGTTGCTGGTGACTGCATGTGGCTTGAGCATCCTCTTCTGGCATCTTGTGGGGCATTTCACAGCACCATGCCTGGATTTGGTGCTGCCCTGGCTACAGGCTGGTGAGAGGCACGGTCAGAGAGGTGCCTGTGCAGATGAAGTGGACACCTCTGTACCATCTCTGCCTATGGATACTCTGATGTGCATCAGCAGCTGGCTCACAGCACCAGGAGATCCCAAAAGGCAGCACAGAGGATGACAGAGGAGTTTCTAGAGGGAGACAGGACTCTGCCTTATGTAGAGACCAGGTTACTCATGGCCATCTCAGGCAAAGATGGCACAAGGGTGACACCTGGATCACCATCAGGCACATGAGTGAGCCAAGCTGATCGAGTGCCCAGCACCAGCCTCATGACCCTGCTGCAGGCGGGGCTGCCAGGGGGCACCGGTTACAGCAGTGGGGAGGACATCCCAGCGCCATCAGGCCACAGCCACACCCAAGTGTTACTGCAGGCACCCGGGGAAGCCAGGCAGTGAGGGCACAGCACATGGGGGAAGTTGCAAATAAAACTGTTGGGGCTGCTGGGAAGCAGTGGCTGCTGCTCTCATTCCTCTGTCAAATGTGAAAGTTGAACTGTGGTCCTTGTGTGACGAATGACCAAGAAGTCACAACATGGCTGTCACAACACTTGTGGTACAGATGGGGGGAGTCATCACATAGTAAAACCTTCTTGAATTTGCTTATACTCCTTTTTTTAGAAACTATTTCATAAACAGATTTAGGTTAAGGCTGTCATTTTAGTTAGCCTAGCAATTTTAGGGTTTTTTTAAATACTCGGTTTCACGTTATCATTTGAATAAATTAAGGGTTATTTTTGGAAACACCTGAACTTCTACTATGCAGAGTCATAACCCCCAGGAGGACACCCTGACTTTTTCTGAATGGTGACCAGACACATGGTGGCTTACCTGATTTTGTCAGCAGATGGCCACAAAACGAGATGATTTGTGTGCACAGGAAATTTTAGCCTCCTCTGACTGAGGAACTACTGACCAAAAGTCAGCGTGTCCTTTTGTTGATAAATTAATTCTTTTGAAGTTGGACTGACAGTCAGTCTGAATGCTGCCACAAGCCTCCTTCTGGCTTCCCCAGGAAGCTCCCTTGTAGGCTGAAGAAGTCAAATAATGTGAATTAACACTGTAGTTGCCATAGATTTTCAAGCATAGCTGGGAAAGAATGTTTTTTCACCACATTTAATCCTTCAAAAATGTGCTGGTCTCTCAAATAAAAGCAACAGCGTCCATGACGTTGAATTATTCTTCCACTAATTTGTACCTTTACCTACTCCGAGAGAGACAGATTTAAGTCAGGACTTGCATTTTTCCTTTTTTATTTCTGCAAATAAAACATGAGTAATTAATTGCTCAGAGGAATGAAAATATCACTAATCATCTGACAATGAAGTTTTTTTTCCTAAAGGCTTGGCTAGTCTGTGCTTAAAAATATCCTATGGATCATTTCTGACTCCATCCATGCATGTTTTCCGTTGTGATGCTGTAAACGCGAGCAGAACTCTGATGAGCAAATCAGCAGGAAAAAGCCAGACTGTCTGAAAGGAAGCAGAATTGAGGAGTGCAAGCATTAAGCTTCATAAAAGACTGTCAGGCACGTGCAGTGTGACTTGTTCCAAATGTATTTCATAACAATTTTATTACTCACTTAATTCAGGAGACATGTGAGTGACTCTTGATAAGCTATAAAACCACCACCCTTTTTTTTTTTACCTGCAAGAGAAAACCTGTGTATTATTGATGTGATAAATCAAAGGTACTTCCATCAGACTTCTAAGTATTTATCCTTTTTTCATGTATTTCTTTAGGAACCTATGTTGATCTGATGCTGTGTAACAAATTATATTTTCTGGGCAAGCGAGTAATGGGTATAAGCCTGAATAGAGGACACAGTATAGAATATAAAGTGAGGGGATGTTAGTTCTTCGTCGTATTTAGTGCTGAACTTAGATGTCTGTGTGTAAGGTTCCTGCATAGCCATAGAGAAAGGCAGGTAGTTGTACAAGTGCAAAATAAAGCCATTATGGATGAACTTAGGTATCCAGAAAACCATGTTTCTCCCTTTCTGCTCTGTGAATGGAAGATCTTTCCTCTGCTTTTGTCTCATGCAGGTAAATAGAGCAGGCTTTTGCTGAACTGGATCTGTTCATCCTGTTTCTATACCTCACAGTGCTGCTTAGAGTCCACCCAAATGTCCTGTATTGCTTCAGTGGATGATGTAGGATTTCTGGAATACCTAAAGCTGAACAGAACAGCCAGTCCCATCCTGAGCACGTGCAGAGCAGCCATAGGGCCAGCAATTACTTTGTTTTCCTGCTCCACAACCTCTGCCTGTAATGCTTTTACAAAGGGCCAGCTGTGAAAATGAGATTCTTTGATAAATTATACTATTCATCTTTTTTTTTTCTCATTAACCGGGTGTCTTTTTTTCCCTAAACTTTTCCACTGATCAAGGCTTTGCCAGGGCACAGGAAGGTGCTCTTGGCTTAGCGTCAGAAGTGTGAGCAAACTTCCCTGCAGATTTTTTCTTCTCACTGAGCTTCTTAGTATTTAGATGCATCACTCATTCATCCTCTGCTTCATGGCAAAGTCTGGAAATGCATTAAAGCAAGTGAATAATTTCTGGGAAATTATTAATTCTGGAATGAATGTGACAGATTTCATTATGTGTTTGGCTGAACTCTGCCTGAGTGACTAACTGCTCTGGGAGAATTTTCCAATTGTCCCTCGTGAAAGTCAACCTCTTTGAATTAATTCAGCATCCTCTATTTTGATTAGGCATGTGTCAGCTTATTGTTAGTGTGACAGGGAGATATGGGCCTGTTTGTTTTCCTTTTATTATTATACAAACAAACTAATTATGACTCACGCACAATACGAGCCCTCAGGGCATGATAGGGGACGCGAATGATAAAGCATTAACTGCTCTATGTGCAGGTTTCTCTTGTGAGTTAAGCAACCAGGGGCTGAATAAAATAAAGAAAATATTTTCTTCCTCTAACATCTTAGCAATTCCTCCTTTCCGAGGAAAACTGTGGTCCTTCAAACCTTATGTTATACTGAAATACGAGGAAGTGAAAGAGAAAGATGAGTCCTCTGTGTAGTAGGCATCACAAGCCCAGTCTGTTATCTCATCCTGACTCTGATGTCTTCTTACAGATTCCCTGTTTTCAATTTATTTGCAGTGTGATCCCTTCCTGTCCTCAGTACTAAGATTTATGTGACAGCATTTGGAACAAATGTGTATTCATGCTGTCCTACCACCATGAAACATGCTGCCATGGCTCTTTCTAATAGGCCAGAAGTTGAGCCTTTCCTGCTGTACCCTTGTAAAAGAGAAAACATCAAGACACGCAATGCTTAGAATACCTCGGGAGCCACAAAAGCATATGTTTTCTGTTCTGGAAAAAGTGTTGTTACTTGGTGCTAATTTCTCTGCTTTTTCTTGCATCTGTTGGACAAACACTTTGACCATGGCAATCCATGTAAGATAACAAACTCACTGCGGGGTGTCTGAGTATATGGAAGAAAAATAACACAGGAACTTGCAGAAAGAGCAACCAGGTGCAGATGGAGCTGAAGCAGAAATATTGGTGACAGATGTTCTTCCTGGCCTGCTGGAGGAGTACGCACCAGACAGCACCTTCATCATGCTGTGTGACATCTCCTGCCTTGGAGAAGTGAGATGTTACGTGATGACTTTTACAACTGCCTAGCACTGCCAGAAGAGGTAAAGTGCTGCAGCACCTCTGCCTGTAAACACCTTCTCCTGAGCCACTCACTGGCAGAGGGACCATAAAGAGGGGGAAGGCCCTTTGGAGAAAGCGTGCACCAGCAGACTACACTGCTGACTTGTGAAGCCTGGCAACACCGTCCTCACAAACACCTTCTCCACTGGACAGGACACTGTAAATAATGGAGAAACCCAAGGTTATTTGTCCAGAACAGAAGATGAGACAGATGTCCACACCTGCAGAAAAAGAGCTCTATTCTTTCACATGAGGTTGTACAAGGTGGGCTTTACCTTCCTAGAGTCAGGACTTGGTGCATTTGTCTACACCTTCATTAGTCAATAGTGTAAATGCCTTAAGAAATGGTAAAAGGGGTAACATGTACCTTCCTAAACCCACAGACCCTTCTTCCTCACTTCCAAATCTCTCTGGAGGAGAAGTCAAGAGAAGGAAAGCCCTAGTCTGTAAGAAACTTTTTGCTGCCCTGACTACTCTAGGTTTTGCATTCCCTGTAAAGTTATTGCAAGATATGCACAGACATCCTTTGGTGCGTAGCCTAAGCTGCTGCTGAAGCACAGAACAAAGATTTATTTTATCTTTTGGTATAAAAAAGAAGAGTCTGACTTTACAGATTGAAAGTTAGCCTTTTTGAGCATTTGTATGATGTGACACTGTTTTTCTGTGGCTTTCAATTCCAGATGAAATCTTTTCAAAGGATGATTGTAAATCAATATTTGCATTAGCAATCAAGAGGTAGAACTCCATCCTACATGCAGTTTCTCTTCTTGCCACAAAATTCCTCTTATTGTTGGAAAATCTCCTTTCATTTATGATCCCTCAGTTATTTTCCAAGGAACTGACTGCAAAATGGGTGGACTCTGTATTAAAAAAAAATAAAAAGTAAAAAAATCACAAGGTTAAATTTACAATAGTTAGCAAAGGACAGTGCAACGTGATTCAAGCTGCCTTTGCCTTTGGAGCTGGAGCTGGAGCTGAGAACCAAACAAGAAGCTGATGCTTCCACCTCTTCCTATTGCTATTTCAGAACAGGAAAGCCTTTATCAGTGTGCAGCCCTTTGCAGAGCAGCCTCCATCACAAAGACTGTGTTTGGAGTTTTCATTTTTCACTGGGATTTTTCCCTTTTTAATGAATTTTCAAATTTCAAAAGTAATGAGAAAGCAGACTTCATACACCTGAAAATATGGCATAGGGTGCTGGGGGCCTTCTTGTGCATCTCAGCCATGTTATTTAAAAATACAATGGTAGTTTTTAAAAGGAAATATTAAGAGGATTGTGAGAAATTGAGAAAACATTTAATAAATGTCAGAGAAAAACATGAAATAGCTTGTCACTGGCTTTGGACCATTTTGCAAAATTGCTACTCAAGACCAAGCAACCTCGGGTAAGGAAAAAAGCTCCTTGGTTGTTAAAGGATGAAAAACAATTTTCCATGCTCCAAAACAAAAGCATCATGATAATCAAAAATGCTGCCATTTCACCTCATTGTTAAAAAGGTCACAATTTTGGCTGGAGGCAATCTGCAAAGCATTCGTGCTGCAAAGCAATCTGCTTTGTCACTTGAATAGGTTGGCTTGGATCATGAAAAATCCTACATGGGGACAGTAGAGAGAAAAAGGGAAAGAGCATTACTGCCTGAGGAAGGAACAGAGATTTAATAACACTCATTGCTCTTTTGTACAGCATTAAGGCAAGAAAGAGAAAACAAAGCCTCTTCCAGGATGCCCACAATAGTTTGGAAGGCATTTTCAAGAGACTGATTGTTCTTTTTTGTATCACCAGTTGTGACCAGCGTGAACCGTGTGGCAATGGCGTCATCCTCGCTTGCCAAGAACAATGGAAGAGATGTGCAACACCATACTAAAATTTACACCAGGCTGGCAGGCACATTTATACTCGGCTGTTCCTTGGGGGCTGTCCATGCAGTTAAGTTCATCTCACTGCTTTACCAAAAAACCTAAAACCGAAAACAAACTCTTTGGTGGGGCAAGGGAGGTGACAGGAGCATGGAGCAAGAAATGCCTGTGAATATCAGAGTGTAGAGCAGAAGGAGATAGTTGCTGGCATGCTCAGTGATATGTAGCTGCAGCTGAGGGAGGAGGAAAGTGTTATTTCTGAGTTGGAAACTGCTGGGATTTGCGTTGCAGATAACCTTACCTGCTGCTGGCGGTGGTGGTGACCTGCCAGATCTGGGTGGTGACAGAGCCACATGGAGCTCTGCTCACCTCCACCTTTTAGGGAAAGAGAATGAGAGGCTGCCCATCCTCTGATGAGAAGCATGCCAGAGGAGGGAGAGTGACCCAGACCTCCTGCAGTGGGGAGGGGCCCAGAGTAGATGAGATAAGTGCACTTTCATCTAAATCATTTCTTCATACATGAACACTAAGCTGGGGAACAAAAACAACAACAGATTGCAGTTGGCCTGAGAAAAGTGCTGAGAAAAATTGGGACTGCAAGGAAGGAGGAAGATTTGCCCTGTCATGGTTGTGCCAGGCTCTTGGTGCTCTGGTTCAATCAGCACCAGTTTTTCTTGAGCCACCGGCACTCACCGTCCTGAGTAAGGTAACTTATGCTTGAAATGGGGTTCCAAAACACCAGAGCTGAGGGGCCTATTCAGAGAATGTACAAGGGCTGGGAACAATGTGGTCTCCTCCAGCTGGGAATCATCAGGTGGGGACAAGGGAAAAAGGACAGACCTGCACGTGAGGGGAAGAGAGAAAGAATAGACGCTGGGGGTCACAGGAGGGAGAAGGAATTCTGATAGTGAGATACTAAGGTGTAAGTAGTTCTCATGCCAACAGTTTTTCAAGGCCATTGCATTTTCTTGGACACATTCGTTCACATCCCTTCTTTACATAGGTATCTCCTAGCTCTTCTGTAGTCTAACCAGATCTGGGAAGTTGGTGGGGATTCTTCACCAGGTAAAAAGAGACCTTTCTTGGGTTTTACCTTTATGTCTGTCTCTTCAGGGAAAATACAAGGGTTTTTTCTTTGCATTCCTCCTCTGAAATGTACAAAGCTTCTCCTCCTGCTCTCTAAGCAGCAGCCCCTTGGGATAGGAAAAGGAAATTAAACAGCTAATGGTTATACTTTAATTAGGCTTTATTGGAGTTAAGGCAGCTTATGCTCTGCATATGTGCTGCAGAGAGACACTTAAAAAATCCTGTCTTTGCTATTATGAGTTTATGAGAAAGGAAGCCCAAGGAAGATCAATACATCCTCTGTGTAGATTACAAATGGTTCATGACGTATGTCCACAGGAGCTGTTTTTAGTGAGGGTAGTCTAGTTATTATGGATTTGACATGAACTTGGCCTGCTGCCCTGAGGGAATGCAATGTAGGCATAATTTGGTCTTCCTGTAATTGTCTATTTAACTTGGCAATCCAGAGTAATTTTTTCCTGTGAAATGAGACCGAGACGTCACTAAAGCGGCGCTCAGATTAATTAATGAGACATAATAATGCTCCTAATAAAAGCTCATGAGCTGAGTCCTCTTCCCTCCCCTTTCCTGTCCTTCCCTGCTGTCCTCCCCCTGCTGAGAATGCAGCTTCCCAGGAATCCATGAGTCACACTTCGTAAAGGAGTTTCTTCTTTAGTTGACGCAAACAATACGGCGGAGAAAATAATAAGTGCAGAACCATCTGTTTGATGAAGTCCTTGACATTTTATTTCATTTCCCCCTATTGCATATTAAAGGAAGTAAATAGAAAAACATTTGCTAATTATACCACTGTTTACTGATTGCTGGGGCGGCATTTATCATATTTATCAGAACTGCTAGCCCGTTGTCCAGTCCCAGCTTCAGCATTCTTTCTCCTCTGGGCAAGAGAAGCAGCAGTCAGAGGTGCTCAGTCAGGATTTTGAGCCCTTCACCTCTGAGCAGCTCACACAGGGGTGGAAATGAGCTGCTTCTGTGCAGGTTGGAAACCTGGGAAAGACAGTGGGACCTCCTGGTTTGAGGTAATTTGCTGAGCTAATGAGAGAGCCTGAAGCCAAAACTCTGCCTCTGAGGTTGGATGTAGGGAGGGAATGGTTGCCATTTCCTTTTGTGCGCCCAGGATTTTGTGCTTGGTGTCTTGGCTTTGTGTTAGTGCTCAGTAAATCTTGCCAGGGAGGCCAAATGGCAGCCCTTCACCGTGACTTTGGTAGGGTGAGCAGCAGCTGCCATCTGCCATTATGAAGGAAATCTCCTGAATAGGTTGCTCCCCCTATCTCCTTCCCAATGTGTTGGAGTATGCTCTTGCTGCCCCATCTGGGTCCCTTTGCAAGGTATAGTTTTATGGCTTAAGAGTGGTCTGTGGACAATATGAGGTTTGAAAAGTAAAATACAGAGCCTCATCCCTCCCTCTGACTGGGATTTGGATTTGGCTAATGGTCAATGCAAGCCAACACTGTTTGAAAACAAATTGGTGGCCAAAGGCCAGTTGTACTAGGCAGCTATTT
The DNA here is from genome assembly GCF_000738735.6 of Corvus cornix cornix. Classification (NCBI taxonomy): domain Eukaryota; kingdom Metazoa; phylum Chordata; class Aves; order Passeriformes; family Corvidae; genus Corvus; species Corvus cornix. The sequence continues at coordinate 18,568,958 of NC_047056.1, forward strand.
CCTCTGCAAAATCTAAGATATTAGCACTCATTAAAAGTGACAACAGTGAATCAAATGTCTGTGAACTAAAGTACTTTTTCTCCCACCATGCTATGTAAGGCCAGCACGAGAGCAACTTGGCCTAGCCCATTGCTAGGAAGGGAAAATTGCAGAGCCAAGGAGGACATGGTGACCTTATCTAGGGATGAGGACACCAGGAAATTCAAAACCACCACTTTGCCTTTGGATGAGAATTCAGTGCTGATGAAAGGATCTATTTCTGGATTTGTCCTTGGGTACAACAGACTTGATGAATTTTCCAGTCCACCATTTGGACAGATTTAAGGGATTTTATAACTTATAATTCCATGAAGATTCTATCAGTAGTGCTGGTCACCCTGATGGGGCTGGATGTTTTGACTCTTCTCTCTAACATCAGTTCATTCAGACAGGTTTATATTCCCAGTGCTGTAAAACTCTCAGTTCAGAGCACAAACAGAGGAAGATATATTTCTCCATGGCTCCAACCCATGGTAACACATATGCTAACTTGGTTCCTAGGGGTGCATGTTGCATGTTGGCGTAGCCTCTCAAAAGTCATCGAGCAAGGAGTTATTTTAAAGCTAGAGGAAGATGGCTGTCTGATTGTGGAGGAGATATCAGGGTTTGCACCATTGCCTGAAGCAACCAGCACATGAAAATCGTTTGCTACAGGAGGCCCCAAGTAAAAGTCATCTTCCAATCTCCAGGGTAACAAATCTGAGAAAGTTCAAAACTGGCCCACCAGCTGGAATTTTTTTATCATATTGGAGATTGATTACACAAAATAATGTGTCTTATATGGATAATTTCACAAAGCACTTATATCTTCAGATAAGTAGAATTCTGCAGTACTGGGAAGCCTTTGGCTACCTGTTTATCTTATTTGCAGAAATCTGGGTGTTTGCAGCAATGGCCTTAGCTGTTAGGTAAAAGTGCTTGTGTGTTTCTTCATTTGTGGTATCACTCACCTTGTCTGGTGATCTTTGCACCCTTTTCTCTGTAAATCTGCTACAATAACCCTATGCAGTGCTACAGGCTGGGGGCAGAATGGCTGGAAAGCTGCCTAGTGGAAAAGGATGTGGGTGTGCTGGTTGACAGTGGCTGAACATGTGCCCAGGTGGCCAAGGAGGCCACTAGCAGCAACAGCATGGCCAGAAGGACCAGGGCAGAGATTTGTGCCAGCAAGGGTGAATGAGACAGATGATCCCTTCTTTTTGTCATCCGTCCCTTACAGCTCTAGTTATGAGAGGGCTGCGTGTCTGTGGCTGACCATCAGCTTAGTCAGAGGAAAGATTTTGTAGAGAGATACACAAGGCTGAGTTGCAACCCTGGGTCAGGGGACAGGCAGAACCGAAGGGGCTGCAGGAGAGGCGAGGAGGACACACTGACAGCTTCCCTGCCAATTGATTAGTGGTGCTGGCATGCCTTCAGAGGAGGTCAGCTCCCGTGCCCAGTGGAGGAAATCCACAGTTGCTCCCAGCAGAAGGAAGGGGACTTTATTCAGCCACAGTAACTCCTCAGGCGCTCTGCACACCAGCTGGATCCCACTTGCTGATGGAGAAAGGGGCTATATCATTCCTGCAAAAAATGCTTCGCTTGCATGGGCTTGACTTGGATGCATTGGTGTAATTCCTGGGTTTGACATTCCTCTGTTTGGGAGCTAACATAAGCAAATACATTCTTTTGATCCTCCATGCAGCTTTGTGATACTATACATGCAGTTCCATGCTTTCTTTCACAGATGTCAGATTCAGCTGCCACATGGGATCTCCGGGAGAAACTGTATTGTGTGTTTTTAAAGGAAAATTACCCAATTATTTTGATGGAGTTAATGTGGAGATGGTGACCTTTACATTCAAAGTTGTTATGCTGCAAATGTTCCAAATACATTATGTGCTCTGCTAACACTGCTGACAGGTTCTGCATGATTAATAGTGTTTATAAAGCGTGTATGAGAGTTTGGGAAGCCTAGGATGGAAGACCTGGTATGGGATTTATTTTGCACTGAACATGATAAATATACAGTCGGCCTTAGAGTATTTTTTTTTCTTTCTAGAAATTACTTAATGATGGAAGAGAAAATCACTAATTCACTACATGAACTGCTTAACTTTTCTTGTAAGAAAAATAAAAGCAAAACATTGGTAATGGCTGGTCCAACATGTACATTTAGATTGATCACTTTTAAAGGAAGACTGATGTTTTTAATACATGTTTTTTGCTTCAAGACTGGCCTGGTTCCTGCTCCTCTGGAAGGAACGCTTCTGTCAACTGCACCATGTTGTGGTGTTGCCAGGGGCCACACACAGCTTGGAGGAAATTTCAGGGTGAGCCTGACATGTAGGTAACAGAGGCAGGTGTTTAAATAAGGGGAAAAGGTATAAGAGTTCCCATTTGTGCTACTGTGGGGTTGTTATTGAACAAATAGACAAACAAGTTACTCTGCCTCAAGAGACATCTAGGAAAGACTCACCCCCAGCTTGATTTTCTAACAAAACATCATAGCTTGTTCTTGAGCTATTTTCTATTCTCTCAGTACATCCATATACAGGATTCTTCTCTTCCCCACCTGGTGCTCTGGCAGGGCTCCTCGCCCTCCCACACGTGCTGTGCTGTTCTGCACAAAGCCATGGCCCTGTGTCATGGCTCCAGTTAAAAAAGCTCTGTAGATAAGAAGACTGCTGAGAAGCCTTCACTCATTTCCAGCAGCATGAGCTGAGCAAAGCAGCCCCTCTACAGACAAACCTATAGGTCAGTGCACAGGGAGAGAGGGGGTCTGAGTTCCCATGCAGGCACCCACTGAGCTCCACATGGAGGGCTTCTGCATGGATGGATGGACTGACTCACTAGGCGGACTCTGAATTGTGATAGTGTAAAGTTTACATGTGCAAATTTTCAGGTCAGGAAGCCAGATTATTTCTACATCTTTTTGTGGCTAATACTGCACCAACATAGATATATTTAACTGAATCCAATGATTTCTTATTTACAGGATAAGAAAGTGACTAACACTAACCATCCTTTATACCATTCTGGCGAGGCAAAAGTTGGTCAGGAAAAAGTGACAATTCAGAGGACTCTGAATGTGAGTTATGTGTTAGGGGGATATGTGGGGATATCTGTTAGGGGTGATTGTGGTGGTTCTGGGTTAACAGTTGGACTAGAAGATCCGGGAGGTCTTTTCCAACTTTGGTGATTCTTGAGTTGCCCTGTTCCAGGGGCAGGCCCTTGAATTTGTTGAATCTCTCTGGGTTCTTGCAGTCCCACTTCTCAAGCTTCTCCAGGTCCCTTTGGATGGTCCCCTCCTTCGCCCGTGTCACCTGTCCAGCTCAGCTTCTTGTCAGCTGTAAAGGTGCTGAGGGTGAGCTTGATCCCACTCTGTGTCATTGAGAAAGACACTGAAAATCCTGATCCCATAGCAGCGTCCAGAGGGACACCCCTCATCTCTCAACTCCACCTGGACATGGAGCCACTGACCACAGCCCTCTGGGAGTGTCCATCTGGACAATGCCTCATGCACCAAATAGCCCGGCCTTCAAAGTCAGGGCTCTCCAATCTGGAGATCAGGATTTTGTGTGGGACTGTGTTGAGACCTTCACGGGAGCCTGGGCATGGCAGGGCCTACAAGTCTAGAAGTCCAGGGGCTGTGCCCTGTGGGCACAACTGGATCCAGCCAGTTCCAGGTGGTTCCGCTGTTTCAAGAGTGCTGTGTGTTGTCCTTTGTGAAAGAGGCGCATTCCAAGGACCATTGGTGATGCAGGACCGCATCAGCACAGGGGCCATTGTGACACTGCAGGGTGTCACTGCCCTGACCCACGTTGATCTCCTCCCAGCAGAGCCACTCTGCTCCCTCGCAAGGAAGCAGCTCCCTGGAGAGCTCTGCTGCAGAGGACAACAGAGACGGCAATGGAGGAGAAGGCAAACCCCTCTTGGGGCAACCGCCCTGAGCAGGGCACAGCCATAAGCTCTCAGAGCTTGAGGTCTGCCCTGGGCCACACCTCACCCCATGAAACATACTCAGTGTACAGGAGCCGTATTCCTGTGCACGTCTCCCGCCTGGCCTCCACTGGGATCCAAAGGCCCAGCCAGCAGCCAACTGCCCAGCAGGACCAGGCACACAGCACGCCTGTGTCAGCCTTCCTGGAAGAGCAGGACGCAGAACTGCTGTTGCTTCATGAGACAGAGCCATCTCAGGACACGATGACCCCGGCAGGCCACGCTGCATCCCAGGTGACCCATGCGAAGTATAGGAGCCTTATTCCTGTACGAGTGTCCCACAGGGTCTATGCTGGGATTCAGAGGCCCAGCCAGCAGCTGACAGCACAACTGGACCAGGCACACAACATGCCTGGTAGCCCTGACCCACGTGGATCTCCTCCCAGCAGAGCCACTCTGCTCCCTCGCAAGGAAGTGGCTCCCTGGAGAGCTCTGCTGCAGAGGACAACAGAGACAGCAATGGAGGAGAAGGCAAACTCCTCTTGGGGCAACCGCCCTGAGCAGGGCACAGCCATAAGCTCTCAGAGCTTGAGGTCTGCCCTGGGCCACACCTCACCCCATGAAACATACACAGTGTACAGGAGCCATATTCCCGTGCATGTCTCCCGCCTGGCCTCCACTGGGATCCAAAGGCCCAGCCAGCAGCCAACTGCCCAGCAGGACCAGGCACACAGCACGCCTGTGTCAGCCTTCCTGGAAGAGCAGGACGCAGAACTGCTGTTGCTTCATGAGACAGAGCCATCTCAGGACACGATGACCCCGGCAGACCATGCTGCATCCCAGGTGACCCATGTGAAGTATAGGAGCCTTATTCCTGTACGAGTGTCCCACAGGGTCTATGCTGGGATTCAGAGGCCCAGCCAGCAGCCAACAGCACAACCGGACCAGGCACACAACATGCCTGGTAGCCCTGACGCACGTGGATCTCCTCCCAGCAGAGCCACTCTGCTCCCTCGCAAGGAAGCAGCTCCCTGGAGAGCTCTGCTGCAGAGGACAACAGAGACAGCAATGGAGGAGAAGGCAAACTCCTCTTGGGGCAACCGCCTTGAGCAGGGCACAGCCATAAGCTCTCAGAGCTTGAGGTCTGCCCTGGGCCACACCTCACCCCATGAAACATACACAGTGTACAGGAGCCATATTCCCGTGCATGTCTCCCGCCTGGCCTCCACTGGGATCCAAAGGCCCAGCCAGCAGCCAACTGCCCAGCAGGACCAGGCACACAGCACGCCTGTGTCAGCCTTCCTGGAAGAGCAGGACGCAGAACTGCTGTTGCTTCATGAGACAGAGCCATCTCAGGACACGACAACCCCGGCAGGCCACGCTGCATCCCAGGTGACCCATGTGAAGTATAGGAGCCTTATTCCTGTACGAGTGTCCCACAAGGTCTATGCTGGGATTCAGAGGCCCAGCCAGCAGCCGACAGCACAACCGGACCAGGCACACAACATGCCTGGTAGCCCTGACCCACGTGGATCTCCTCCCAGCAGAGCCACTCTGCTCCCTCGCAAGGAAGCAGCTCCCTGGAGAGCTCTGCTGCAGAGGACAACAGAGACGGCAATGGAGGAGAAGGCAAACTCCTCTTGGGGCAACCGCCTTGAGCAGGGCACAGCCATAAGCTCTCAGAGCTTGAGGTCTGCCCTGGGCCACACCTCACCCCATGAAACATACACAGTGTACAGGAGCCATATTCCCGTGCATGTCTCCCGCCTGGCCTCCACTGGGATCCAAAGGCCCAGCCAGCAGCCAACTGCCCAGCAGGACCAGGCACACAGCACGCCTGTGTCAGCCTTCCTGGAAGAGCAGGACGCAGAACTGCTGTTGCTTCATGAGACAGAGCCATCTCAGGACACGACAACCCCGGCAGGCCACGCTGCATCCCAGGTGACCCATGTGAAGTATAGGAGCCTTATTCCTGTACGAGTGTCCCACAAGGTCTATGCTGGGATTCAGAGGCCCAGCCAGCAGCTGACAGCACAACCGGACCAGGCACACAACATGCCTGGTAGCCCTGACCCACGTGGCTCTCCTCCCAGCAGAGCCACTCTGCTCCCTCGCAAGGAAGCAGCTCCCTGGAGAGCTCTGCTGCAGAGGACAACAGAGACGGCAATGGAGGAGAAGGCAAACTCCTCTTGGGGCAACCGCCTTGAGCAGGGCACAGCCATAAGCTCTCAGAGCTTGAGGTCTGCCCTGGGCCACACCTCACCCCATGAAACATACTCAGTGTACAGGAGCCATATTCCCGTGCATGTCTCCCGCCTGGCCTCCACTGGGATCCAAAGGCCCAGCCAGCAGCCAACTGCCCAGCAGGACCAGGCACACAGCACGCCTGTGTCAGCCTTCCTGGAAGAGCAGGACGCAGAACTGCTGTTGCTTCATGAGACAGAGCCATCTCAGGACACGACAACCCCGGCAGACCACGCTGCATCCCAGGTGACCCATGTGAAGTATAGGAGCCTTATTCCTGTACGAGTGTCCCACAGGGTCTATGCTGGGATTCAGAAGCCCAGCCAGCAGCTGACAGCACAACCGGACCAGGTACACAACATGCCCGTGTCAGCTTGCCCAGGCAAGCAGCGCCCAGCATCGACATTGCTCCACAAGACAGAAGCTTCTGAAGTGGTGAAGACCACGACCCCGGTAAGCTGCACCATATTGCAGGAGACATACGTCAAGTACAGGAGCCGTATTCCCGTACACATCTCCCGCATGGACTCTGCTGGGATCCAGAGGCTGGCAGCACAGCAGGAGCAGGTATACGGCACCTCTGTGTCAGCTCCCCTAGGCAGGCTTCCCGGGACATGGTGCCAGAGGCAAGTGTCAGAGCAGGACCCAGCAGTGTTCTGTGTCCAAACGAGGCAAAACCTCACTGGCATTTCTCTGCCGGTGCATGCAAAGGCTGGTGAGAATCTGAGCACCATGTCCCAGAGGGAGCACCTGAAGGAGCTGAACACGAGGCAGCTGGCTGGCGCAGAGCACAGACTGCCCCTGCTCAGGGAAGCCAGCGCAATTCTTCAGAATTTGGAGAAAATCCCGTGTCAGAAGAGGGTGCTGGACTCGCTGGAAGGAAACTTCCAAAATCACTGTGAGGCCTGGGCGTGGGAGGAGAAACAGGGGCAAGATAATGGACCCCAAGAGCTCTGCCAAGGGAATGAAAGCAATGACAAAGAGCAGTCCCAAGGGGATAAGGATATCAGCTCCAACCTCTGGGACAACCCCTTGATCCTGGTGAACAAGTGGGACCCTGGCACTGCTGCCCAGGAGGTGCCCAGCTGTCTCAGCACTTTGGGCGCCGAGGCAGCAGCAGAGGCAGTCGCTGACCTGCCTAGCATGTCTCCTGCCACAGACAGTGCCATGGGCTCAGAGCCCACAGGTGCTGCCTTGGCCAGAGCTCCTGAGGCAAAAGAGGAGGCCACAGTAGCTTCTCCTGCCTTTGGCGAGCAAGTGAGACCTGCAGGGGCAGAGAGCCAGGCAGCTGCCCTGCACAGCCCCTGCAGCCCAGCCAGCCCTTTGCCCAGCTGGCCAGAAGCCCATGGCCTCAGTGGGCAGCAGATGGGGACAGAAGTGTGGTCAATCCTGTCAGCGCTAGAGACTGAGGTGGGAGCCTTGGCCGTGGAAGAGTGGAAAGACTCTCTTGACCAAGAGCTGTCGCAAGGGCAAGTTTACAGAGCCCAAGACTCATCTCAAGGGGAAGATGATAGTAGCCTAGGACTGTCCCAACAGGAAGATGAGAGAGACCAAGACCAGTGCCAAGTGAAAGAGAACAGAGACCAAACCCTGAGCAGTCCTGCAGAGGAGGGGCTCCCTGTGCCCACCCACCAGGAGGCACAGGCCTTTGGCCAGGTGCCAGTGCAGGCCTCGCTCAGCCAGATGGAAGCCCATGGCCTCAGCAGGCCACAGGCTGTGCGCAGGCAGCATCCTTCCCGCTTCAGGCGGGCACTCCGGGCTCTGAGCAGACTGTGCCGGTGTGCCTGCATGGGGGGACGGCCTGAGGATTAGTGCCCCAGCCCCAGGCTGGGCCCCAGGCCACGTCCCAGACGTGCTGGCTGGCCCTGAGCCTACCTGGCATCCCACAGGAGCAACACAGATAGAGAATCCCAGAAGACAGGAGGCAAGTGTATGTGTCCCAAACACCCATAGCCAGGTGGCTGTGGAGTCAGCAAAGGACTCTTGGTAAAAACCACACAAGAGCTGTTGGGAGTAACCCAGGACTGTTTATAATAATTGGACATGAGAAAGAAGTTGTGACTGGAAAAGGGGGCCATGTGGATGGAGGACAGCACTTTTCTGGGACAAACATCCTTATTCTATTACCCCTAAATAAGCACAACATAGGACAGCAAAAAGGCAGCAATGAAGCCAAGAAGTGAGCGTGGACTGTAGGGCAGAATCAAAAGCACCCAAGAGCTCGGACGCTTCCAACTCATATCCAGGAATATCTGAATGAATGGACTATGCACGACAACAGATTTACATAGACATCAAGAAACTTGTCTTGAGTGCAGGAAAACCTCTCCAGACAAAGGACTTCCCTCAAGCCTGGGTAGTGCTCCCAGGACCCTGGACACCCCATTACATGGATTGACACTGGAGCCAGGAATGATATCCCATCATGTGGATCAACACTGGAACAAGGACAGACATCCCCATCAGCAGGAATGAAGCTGGAACCAGGGATGAAATCCCCATTGGCTGGATCAACACTGGAACCATAACTGCTGATCTCTTTTTCTCTCTCACTTTTTTTCTCGATCTCTCTTTCTTTCTCTCTCTCTTTAACTCATGTCTTCTTTTCTCCCTTCCCTTTCACCCTATCCCTTTCTCCCAAACCCCTGCCAGGTGTAGATAGGGTTAAGTTAGGGACTACCCTGGCCATTTTCATGCCAAGTATGTTATTTACTAATAAAACTTGGCAAGTTTTTGCAGACCCTGTGACTTTTGTCATTCATTTTGATCATGAGCTTTTATGAATCTTGAGCGCTTCCTTCCCCTTGAGTGTGGTTTCCCAAGGGGGTGGCTTTGCTGTGGACACACTAATCAAAGTTTTGTTTCAAGCAGTTTTCCCCTGGGTGTATTTGGGAATCTCCTGGACCAGTTTGTATCAGCTGTCTGGTATTGCCAGCTAACATCCAGCAAGTTGCATTCTCCCCTAAGGACAAGGGCACTTTCTTTGGAGGTGTCCTTTGGTCCCTTACAGAATCATTTATTGGGGTTGTCATGCTGGCTGGATGGCCTGTAATAGAACCCCCATGATGACTCCAGAGCACACAGCGCTTTTTCCATGTTTCTTGGGAATGTTGCCTCCTGTGATCACTCTGTATCCAGTTCACCCTCCTTTTCTGTGTCCTCTAAGGGAGTTTGCCCTTTGAAGTTGAGGCTTTATCCAGTACAGGCATAGTCAGGATGTGCTATTAAATTGAACCTCATTTCTTTTCTGTTTGAAACAAGAATTTCCCATGAAGTACTCTCTTCATTGGCTTACTGGAATGGCACCCATAGCTGGAACATCCAGATGTTATTGGTGATCTGAGCTCTCCTCCCTCAGGCAGCAGCTACACTGGTGCAGGGATCCAGTGACTGCTTAGGAAATCAGGGAATAGGAAATGTTATCTTTCCTTGTCAGTGGAACTGGATGCTCAGTTGGGTCTTGCAGGTTCTGTTAGAAGAAATGTTCCAAAATGCTGTTTCTCAAAACAAGGATAGGGTGGTTTTGTTTCTAATGTCTATATTCTTCAGGGACCCTGGGAGACAAGGCAAAAGAGGCAAGGGATTTGAAAGCCTTTCTGTCTGCTGGAACTCCATTTCACTGCACCTCTTTAGAACATGGCACGGTGATTTGACTGGAGTTCCTGTGTTTCCTCTATACTGGAATGACCTTCCATGCTCATGGAAGTGACTGTTCTCAAAACTCAATGCCATGTATCCAAAACCCCAACATTATTTGCATTCCCACAGAGCAGAGTGTCCTAGTGCTTGTGAAGCCCATTCCATATCTTTGGCAGAGGCCAAAGCAGAAATAGGAGCAAAGCAGAAAAAGGAGCTCTGTTTTCTGTCTGTGGTGGCTGTCAGATTTCATGGGGAAAACAAGAGTTGTAGACAGCAAATAAAGGAGCAGAGATTAAAAAATGGGAAAGATCAGAGGAAAAAAACACTTGGAAAAGAATAGGAATTGCATATCTGTAAGGTCTCTCATATCATAAGATATGACTTTGTGCTTTTAACTTGATTGTTTAGCTTTAGAACAGGTACTGCCAGCCCAAGAACGGACCCAAACCTTCCTCTTTGAATTTAGCCTTACTTCTTTCTACTTCACTTTCAAGGGAGCAAAAAAGGGAGCTGAAATGGAAAAAGTGCAAATTTTCTTTACGCTCACTGTGTAGTTTCTTAGAGCTGCTGGAGTAGGATGAGGATACTTTTATGTAAATGAGTAGGGTATGCGCATTGATCTTGTTCCTTTCATTTTACCACACACATTAAAAATAATAATAACCCACAAATGTTTTCTGCTTCAGATTTTCACTGAGCCAGAACTTGCCAGAAGTACTCAATACTTTGACTGTTAGCTCTGCATTAGCTGCCATACTGATTTTAGAAGGCTCAGGGGAAAAACAAAAGCATCTATAAAGGCATTCTAATTTTTAACATAAGCTTGGGCTTTGATTGTAAAATGTATCTCATTTGGTCATCTTGTTTTTTAAACTTCATACCATTCCCTAAATTCATCACTTGCTGCAGCTGCTCAGCACTTAGCACCTGTACATTTACCCCTGAGAGACTCCAGACTGAACCAGAAGATTTTATTGGTGTTGAGGCTAATGGCTAAACTTTCAAGATTTGTTTTTCAAATAAATGCACTTTTTTCCACATTATACTTTCAGCAAGCTGAAATGGTTAAGAGGTTGCTTATGAGAAACCCACCATAAAGCCCTTTAACGTAGGGATCTAAAGAGAACCAGATTGAATTCCCTTTACAGAGTGAGAGTTTTTAAAGAACAAACATTTAATGAGTATCTCATTTCTACATTAAATAGTGAGGGTCTTTTAAGCACAGGTTTTGACTGATCTTAATGAAGAAAGCAAGGGAGGGGTTTCTCTTTATTTCATGCTGTACTGCAAAAAAGTGGAAATTGAATTTACCTCTGTGGTTCTTTTTTATTTTTGAGGGCATTTGGAATTCATGTCTTTCCTGTCTGTATGCACTGTTTTTATAAACCTTCTCATCCTTAAGAGTCTAGCAGTGTTTAGATCCTACTCCGTCACTCACACAGATATTCTGCTTATGCTTGAGTGTATGATTATTGGTATTAATAAAATAAAAGCCAATAGGAAAAGAGTGCCAGTCTGAAACACCGCCCATTTCAAATGTTAGGAGCAGTTTGAGCATAGATCTGGAGCAGAAGCTCTGTGGAGCTGTTGCAGGTGAAGAGCTGGATCCCAAATGCCTGTATAGGATGAAACATGGCTGGACACCTGGCCTCCAAGGCTGCTTTCATCCCTCTTGACTCTCTGCCTTGGCAGCTCACCGAAGAAGGATGAGAGAAGCATGGTGGAGGTTTCTCTGGCTCTCTAAACATGAACAAGGGTGGTCTAAATGTCACAGCCAAATGACTGAAGTCTGGGAATATGGGACCTGCCACTATTTCAGTCTTCCTAGTGTTCAACACCTGCCAACATCAAGCCAATTTGATATTTATTTAGGGTGGGACTCTAAACTAGAACTATAGATCCCAAACATTTTACAGATGGACTTCTGCAAGGACAAGTTTACAGCATAGATATTTTCCAGCTAACCAAAGTCCTGCTCACAGGAAAAATCACACGTCAGGAACAAGAAAAATCAGAACTAATAACTATTCAGGCTCTTGGGTAATATGCAGGTATGGATTTAGAATCCATCCAATTTTAAACAGCTGCACTTTATCCATAATGCAAGCAGTGGTAATAATTTTTCACCAATTATGTGACATTTGTATTTGATTTGCCCAGATCTGATCAAACCTGTCATTACCTGCTCAAACGGTAACAGCATTCAGTGAGTTTCCTGGTCTTGTTTGACTAAAATCTGATATAAGATAAAGACTATATGCCTAAAGCTATATATATTACCTTTCAAATGTTACTACATGCAGCTGCAATAAAAAGTAATTTCTCCACAATACAAATTTTTTATCTATGATGTATTATTATTTACAGCCTTTTTCCCCTCTGGTTTCAATATTTTTCACCTATATATTTTTCTGCAGAGAAAAGTACTTATGAAATATTGACATATTTATTATTTATGTTATTAAGTCCTTCTTGCATTTGAGCCAGAACAATAAACAGTACTAACATCTTTGACTGTTATTTAGAGATTGTTGCATGACTTCATCATGTAGCATGAATTCATCATGAATCACTGCAACTGAAGGGAGCACGAGGGAAGAGGAAACTATTATTAGGCAATATATTATCAAATGAACTGTAATGATTTCCAAGATCTCTTCAGAGAATATGCTGCCTGAACAGTGCTTTCCACTTTCCTTTCAAGGAATTATGATAAGCATTTAATTTTTTTTTAATTTTTTTTTGTGATCACACTGTAAACCATAAACTATTGTTGGAATATTTTATAGACAGTACTATTAGTCATTATTCCTGATATAGCTGAAAATCTGCTCTCTCAGCTTTCCTTCCAGAAGGAGAGCTTCTCTCCCTGTCTTGATGTGACTTGAGATGACCTATTCCAAATTCACCCCATTTCAGATTTCTGGGCATGTTCGTTCAGTACAACTATATTTGAATTTCCTTCTCGCCTCCCAGAATGCCTGCCATCCTCTGAGGGAAATACCTTAGCTCTCTTTCTCACAGAAAACCATATATGTTTTGGCTTCCTCTATACACAGAAAGTGCTTAGCATACTTGTGGAAAATAAGTGCAGGTTAGGGATGTGTGTGCAAGATTAGATAACAAGATTCACTGCCTCCCGAGGGAATTAATTGAAGAATGCTCCATAACAAGTGCATTAGTCATCACTAATCCCACCTCAATCCTAGCAGCAATTATTGCTTCTTTTCTCAAGTCTTTGTGTTCACCCAATTGATGTGAACATTGAAAGGCCTTGCAATAACATCAAATTCTGTGCGGGATGGTTAATTTACTGATGTTGTCTATGCTGTATTCAGGATCCTGTAATAGATTTTTCTCTACTGCTATCCACAAGAGAGCTCATCTGGAAATATTTTTAACCCTTCCTTACTGGTGGACTATTCACTCGTGACTGCTGTAGGGAGATTTCTGTGAAACAAGGAAAAAGCCACACAGATTGTGTAGTTGCTCAGAGAAAGGCAGTTTTTATGGGATATAAGGACTTATTTGGAAGATGCCTTGGATCCTTACTCAAGTGATTGCCTTTTCTTGCATACTGAGAAGCAAAAATCCCCAATCGTTAGATCAGCTTACCTTTTGCAAAGAATTTGCAAAAGGCTGGTTTTTTGTTGTGTTGTTTTGTTCTGGTTTTTTAGGTCAGTACAGATGAGGTCTGATGCCAGTGAAGTCAACTGAATGTACCTCAGTGCAGAACTGGTGCAAATGGGAGTTCAAGAGAAATGTTTTACTGCTGAGGCATCCTTGCTCCCCATGGAATTAGCCAATACTTTTAGAAAGAAATCTGCTCTCACTCTGCATGGAGAAAGAAGGCAGAAGACAGCTGCCAAAAGCTGTGAAATCCTATCCCACACTTCCCACTACCCTGCTTCTAAAAGATCTCTTAAATACTGTTTTAGAAGAATCAGCAAACATTCACTGTTTTTTCTCTTTCTTTCTGTCTGTAACAACAAACGTTTCCAGGGCAAGACCTGAATCCTCTTTGACCTCTCCCATCTCCAGATTCCACATCTCAGTGGCGTTTTAAATTTTGGCTCCGAATGTTTTTATTTTCCCTCCCTGGAATCCATTTTTAAATGATGACCTAGGGTTGTTGTTTTCTTTTTTCATCCTTAGTCAATAGAAGGGAGAGTTTAAATCTTTATTTGGTGGTTTTGGCTATTTTCTCTCCTCTCCCCTCTTTATTTTTTGGAGATTGTGTCTGCAAGTGGGTTCTTTGCATGTACCTCTCTCTCTCTGTGGGTACTGACTTTTAAAATTACATGCTAGGTACTAAAGTACTCAAGGACCTTGTAGAAGGTAGTAGATCAAGTTGGGTCTCCTTCGGACCCCAACACTAACTTAAGCAGAGGATTCATGTGCAGCACATGAATAATACTCTGTGAATGGGGGAAAGAGATATTTCTCTTATGGGAGGACTTTGGTTACCTGTGAATTAATGTCACTGTGCAAACTCTGAGTTTGCACCTGCAGAGCTGGCAGGTTATCAGGATCCTCTGTGCTACAGCCCACTACTAAATTACTGCTGTGCTATTGCCAGACTAGCACCTTAATTCATCCACTTACTGCCATGATGCTGGAAGTGTCACCCTGCCAATGCTCTTCTGCTGGCAGCCTCTAGGAATCAGCAGTAAATCTCCTTAGTCCTATTTGCTCTGTCACTTTTCTGTTTCAAAGTATTGCCCCACTGTCCCTTGACTTTCTGGGTGTCCTTTGGCAAAGGTGTTTTCCTTGCTCATTTCTCCTCACACCTTTTGCTGCCTTGGACTGGGAGCTTGCAGAGCTCCACTGCTCCTTCCCAAATCAAAACCAGAGCCAGCTTGGACCAACCCAGGCATTGAAACAGCCACTCTAGATTCTGGGGCACTACTTTGACCACAGGCAATTATCTGAAGGAGATGATTATCTTTCAGAAGTCTTGGCATTGCATTCTTCTTTGTCAATAAATTAGGTTTGTGCCTTAAAAAATTTGAACCGCTCCACAAACAGAAAAAAACATTAGCTGTGTGTCGCAGGGATTTTAGTTTAATCAAACTTGCTCATGGAATGAATGTTGTTTGTTTGCTATGTGTGGGTTTTGGGATGGGATTTTTCAGTGGTTTTACCACTGTAGGGCAGGCGGTATCATCTTCTCTTGGTGTCAGACTTCATCAGGATGAAATATCGCCCTTCTCCATTTGACTTCCATGGTAAATTCATTATTGGGCTACTCACAGTAAGAAAAGCTAAGGGAAGGGTCTGTCATAATCTCTGTAAAATAAGTGCTGCCTCTATTTTGCAGTCTTTGGCAATCTGACAAAGGGAGGTTAATTACTGTCTTTTTTTTTTTCTTTAGTTTTTTATATTCAGGTGATGAGCCCAAAGCTGAGGAAGCTCAAATATTGCTGTGGTACACAAACTCAAATATACCTCTTGCATGTAACAGGACTTTGTCAGCACAATATATTTTCAATGCTGTTTTCTGGAATAGATATATTAATGTATTTGTAGGTTGCAGTAAGCCCTTGTGATCACCTGGTCTGACCCATTTTATTACAAAAGCCATAGATTTCAGGCAGTGATTCTGGCCTTTAGTCCAAAAAGATTGTTTTCAGTTGGAAATTTCAAATTGGAAATGCATTTGCTCTTCAGTTAGAGACTCTATCAAATGGAGAATTAGCCATAAAAACGTGTTCCAAGCAACTTATTCACATCATTAAAAGCTTACAGTTTACCTCCCACTGAAAGGTTTGCCAACTCCCAAATTCCAACCAGTGGATCTTCACTTTCAACTGTTGAAGGAGGGGCTCGTATTAGCTCTTTTTTCTTCACAGAGGTCTTGGGGGCAAGGCGGACAGCAAAATATCTCTTAGTGTCTTCTTTCCCATGCCCCACATATTGACTTCTTTGTGGTTCTCTTGGGAAAGGTAAGTTTAAATTGCTGTGACCACATTGCAGATGGGTATGGCCATATCAGACTTCCAGCCTGGTGGTGTGGGCAGGGCACAGCCCATGATATGCTGTGTATGGGCCTTCAAAGCTGGGAAATACGTGGCCTGGGCTGAGTTCCATGGTTTCATGGCCGCAGCAGTGGCCCAAGTTAAGGACAGCAGGTTTTCAAGAAATGCATTTATTGAAAGTGGAGATACAAGCTCATTCTGATGACTTTTTCCACTTTGTATTGTCAAGACTTTGTAAAGCATGAGTAGCTCTCTTCTGCAGGCAGTCAGGACTGAAGCTGGACTACAGCAATCCTCATCCTTCCCAGTTTAGATGTGTACTTCTGTGCCTCTGGCAAATCAGAGGGAGCAGCACCACTGGGAAGGTGACATCCTTTGCTAAATGAAGGGGCTAAAAGGGATGGTGTCCCCGCAGCATCCCATGGGGAGCAGGGAAAATGTATGACCTTTATGCCTAGGAGTTGACTCATGGGCTGGCTGCTCTTTGAAGCAGAGCAGCGATGAGGCATAGCACAGGTCAGGAGAGAATCCAATTGGTGTGATGAGAAGGGATGCAGGAAATCAAGTGGTTTGTGCATTCCAAAAAGTGGGTGCAGAGGATGGAGCCAGAGGACAGGGTGGGAAACTGGGAACACATGGGTTATAAGTCTTGGGAAAAGGAAGTACTACTGGGGAAAAAGAAAAAGCAGAGGGAAAGAAGGGAAGGGAAAGCCTGCACAATTACTGAGACCACCACGAGGTTCACCAGATGGTGCTGCTGGTGGGTCTCTGCCATATCTTAGCAGAATGCGGGTTTTGTCCTCCCTGCTGTGTTTTCTTTTAATTGAAAGGCTACCTACCACCATGTCCTACATAAACAATGGCATGTTACCAGGAAAATATCCTTTCATTTGGCTTTTACCTCTCCCATCTAAGCTGCCATGTGTGTTTGATGCACAAGTTAGCAGGTCTCTCCCCAGAAGCAGCTCCATTTTGGGGATGGGCAAAGTGATTCTGCTATAGGGCCTCACTGTCTCTCTGCAGTGCTTTGGCAACCCTTGAGATAAAAGGCAGTGTGTCTGAGTAAAATGAGTATGAAAGCTTGCTTTCTGCATGGGCTATTGGCTGGCTACAGCATGTGCAGAGGCACACTCACCATTTCTCTTGCTGTCTCACTTACTTTGACATAAAGCACAGATAGACTCTGCTTTAAGGACTTACAGAGAGCTGTTAGGTGATCTGGCATTTTCAATTCCTCCTGAGTGCCAAGAACCCTGTTCCAAGTTGCTTAAGATAACCAGATGTTTAAGTGACCCAAACGCTTTTATAAGTGGTACTGTAGTTTGTTCAGAGCTGTGTGACATTTTGGGTGTCCTTTATTCTGCTTTGGCTCATTTCCCTGGAGATTTCCCATGAACTTCAAAAAAAGGTCTGCCCAATTTCTGTTTGAAAAATCAGGTTTTATTCCTTAACCTAATAAATGGAAGGCTGATTGACCAATGTGATTGATGGTAATTTATTTTCCAGTCAGCATTTCCCTGCTTTTTTGTATTGACTCAATGGCGTGCTCTTCTTGATAAAATGTTTTAGGCAAAGATAAATAAGAAAGGGGAAGGAGGGAGAAAGGGAAGGCGCTTGCAAAGTGCTAGAAGATTTGGAGGAATTCCTCTGTGGGGAAAAACAACAAAAGAAGGTACCAGGAAACCAAGTATTAATTTCCCGCACCACCATTAGCCTGACACCTGTTAGCCCTGACCATTACCCAGAGCTGAGGGGGAAAAGGCTAATCTCTACCACATTTATATCAACAAACTCAAACAAAAAAGCTGCCTAATTATCCCATTGAACCTGTGTCAGCTCGGTTTCCCAGGCTGGCTGCCTGCCAGGACCAGCAAGCTGGGGTTCATAAGTTGCATGCTAATGACAACGTCGTTTCATTCCAGCAGCAGCATAATTGCCAAAAGCAGTTTACAGGCTCATTATTTTTATGGTCATATTTCAGATGATGAAGTCAAAGGTCAGCCCAGGGTTTACTTGGCAATGCATTGGAAATAGTTGGTTTAGCAGGGATTGCATCGGAGTGATAACAGTGGGACACCTAAAATAGCTGCCAGTTTTTTCCAAGCCGTTCAGGGATGACTGAGGAAGGAAGCAAAAATGACAAAGATGGACAGAATATGGCTAAATATTTAGTGGTTCTGCTATGCCTATTTTGCTTCTGCTGCTGGTGCTGTCATGTTTCTCAGTAACCAGCCTGACTTGATGCTATGACATCCAAAGGCACAGGATTCATTTGCTTATAGTGGAGAAGATGTGAAGACCAAGTATCACAGTTGACACGCAAGATGCAAAGTTAAATTCACAGATTTTGGTCCAAAGATTAATTTCCCCCAAGCATTTCCTCTTAAAGGAGTGAGGAGAATGGTTGTTGCAGTGTTTTATCTTCCTTTTTTGCAGGCGCTTGATATTTGGTTTTGAATTTGCCTGCACTCAAAACTTTTCTGAGTTTTGAGTTTTTTGCTCCCATTTGATCAATGATAGAGCTGGTTTCAGGGGCAGACATTGGGTTTGGAGCAGAGCTTTCCTACAATGGCATTGACTGCTCAGATCAACTGTCTTTGTTCCGAACAGAGTCAGCTCAGTTTCCTCTGGCCATGCATTGCACTAGCAATAAATGACGTCAAGGACAATTTAAAAAAACCCAAACAACACCCACTTGTCTTTGTTAATTAAAAAAAAAAAAAAGCAGTCCAAAAAAGGGATGTATTTAAAATCTTTATTTTTTTTTGGCCAGTGATAAAATTCAGCAGTAACAGCTTTAGGCAGAAATAGTGAGGAAAACAGGTAAGTCAACCCTCAACTTTTATCCAAATGCCTTTGGAGCAGTGCACAAGGAATTAAGGACACGCTTGTATTTCTGGCTGTTTGTGCCCGGATTTCCTCGCCAAGTTGTGATTGTGTCAGTAAGAAATCCCAGCAGACTATCTCCCATGCTACAGAAGGCATGTCCTGTGGCAGGATGAGAGGTATGTGGTGTCTGTGGTGCTCCTGGACCACAGGCAGCTGCTGTGAATTGCTGCTGAAGAATAGGGAGATCCAACACACGATACTAAAGTTTAATGAATCCTTTAAATGCTCCTGTTAGTGCACCAGCCTGAATGAGTGTCACGGGCCTGGTTTTATTCTAATATTCCTCGGCTGCAGGGGCTGACTACTGAGACCTATATTCACATGTAAAGCAGTAAGAATACAATTAACAATGACACATGGAGAAAATCACTGTCAGTTGGCATTAGTTTGATGATTAATGTGATTTTTTTTTTTTTTTTATTAACATGCTTTCTCCCCATCCATGCTGGAGCTGTGTCATCCTAGCCTCTGGGAGTAGGAAAGTAAGATCTACATATTTTTCTGTTTCTGTGGTTTCTTTGACTGTCAGTCTGGCACCAGCACATAATTCCCAGAGAACATCACACTGCTGCTCTCTGGGTGGGTGTATAAAGGGAAAGAAAGCAAGTACAGAGGGAAAGAGCTAAGCTATTTGAGTGTACAAATATAACACCATAAGGAAAACCAGGCACCCCTTACAGCTCATCCTTCTGTCTCTTAAGTATGGTGATTTCCAGATGGATCAAATGACAACTATCCAGAAACATACACCTCTCATATAGAAATTTCAGAATGAGAATTGGGCAAAATACTTTGTATTTCAAATGCAGAAACCTCGTATCTGTCTGAAAGTGGAATCCAAATGTTGTCACTCTTCTCTGTCTCAAACATCAAACCCTTGTACTTGCAAAAATCACTGAAGACGACTTCCTGTTTCAAGGAAAGCACAAACAAAATGCAAAAGAGTTGAAAACAGAAACGACATATTCAAACACAAAGTTAAGGGAAAAGTAAAAGAAGGGCACACAGAAGAAGTGTTACCAAAGTACTTCTCCCAGCTTTACTGCGTGTATTAAAAAAAGCAAATGAAAACAGCATCTCTCTTTAAACTACGGTTGAATTGTATTTACTGTAGTAAAACTACAGCAACTTGGTGCATTATATAATAAAAAAAGCCAGTTTATTAAGTCAAATAGTAAAACCATAGTCAGTCTTTGCTCTAACACAGTAATGTAGCAAATCATGCTGACTTCAGCTTTATAGTTTCTTTAGCATCTGCAGTTAGTTACAGCAGTTTTACTATCTACATTTCAATATACTCTTCTGATTAAAACTCCTCATAGTTTTTTTATTAGGTTTTTGGTCTACATATGTTTGATTTACCACAACATTGTGAAATAGAGAATGTTGCTTTGAAAGTTCCCTTGATGTTTTGAATTGTGGGTAAAACACAGGAATAGGAATAGGACAACATGAGGAAGTGAAAATCCTCTTGAACCTCCACTGCACCGTATCAAATCATGGGGCTAGCTCATGGTAGATACCACGGCTATGGTAGAAGCCAGTTTTCCTCTCAGGCAGCTGGGTCTGGTCACTGTGAGACAAAGAAGCCAGACGAGGCTTGGCGGGGGCCAGCTGGCTAATTCTTGTACCTTGGTGTTGCAACTTGCATAGTCCTGTGAGTGTTGTAAGAAGATATGGAGCAATTCCATTGGGATTAATGGCGAGAAAATTCTACTGATTTCTCTGTCAAGACAGTTGACTTATGTTTGAGCTGAACATGGCATTCTGGCTCAAAAAGTGGAGGCATGGGTTAGCCCGGGAGATAAGGGACCAAAAATATCTAGACATTTTACATCCCTTGGCTACAGAATCAGAGATTCTAGTGAGGATCACTCATCTCTTCCAAAGTCAATACAGGGACCTCAGTGCTGCACTGTCTATACTTCAGGTAAGGCCTTGAGAAGGGGGAGGCAGTGGACATTAGGGACCTATTACTGTGCTTCTTATTAAATTCCAATTTCCTGCCTTTCATCAAGTTTTCCCTCCTCTTGGTTGCTGGCTAGCTGTCCTCATCCATAACATATTTAATGGTCCTGTTAAAGTGTCCCCCACTTAAAAAAAAAAAGCCTTGGCTTCAGAGAAGTCAAAATATCCTGTAGATGTGGGGTGGGGAAAGAAACATGTGAGAAATGAAACAACTCTTAGTTAAATAAAAAATTAAAATAATTTATTGAAAACAGAAAAATTGTAAAATTACAGAAATTAGGAAAATATAAAAATTTGGGATCCTATGGCTTGACAGATGGTATGCTCCAGGAGTGCAGGGATTTGAGATCTTCTGGCTGAGACAGCACTGGACCTCAGGTAGAGAAAAAGGACTTGCAGTGCTGGGCTGGCTTTTGGCTGGTCCAAAAGTAAAAAAAGTTACTAAAGGCTCCTTAATAGGAGCAAGGCTTTTTAATGCCCAGCACTGATGTCCACCACAGCTACCCAGCAGCATACACTCTCGCTCTCTGTTTTTGAAGCCTGTCTCGTTGTTTTATAGTGCCTTTGCTCCACCCCAGTCCGCCCACAGCCCGCCCACAGCCCGCCCCTTCGGTTTAAAGTGATTGGTGCTTTCCCTTTGATAGATCATCTCCGTCCACCAATGGCTCATCGTTGTCAGAGGGGTGGTATCAGTTGAGATAAGGGTGCTAAAATGCCTTCATTAAAATTCAGGTTGCCATGGAGCTTGCCTACAGGGTCATGGCTATGGGGCTAAAAATAGCTGCTGGTTGTTAGAACTGGGGTTTTTGGAGTTAGCCTTGGAACCAAAGTGCAAGTAAAAACACCTAAAAAAGTATTAAAATACATCCAACACATCTTAAAACACTTGTAAAAGTATACAGTAAACACAGGAAAGATAACTCTTATGGTGTACAGGTGGTTTGAAGTTTGAAAAGGGAGCATAAGTTGGGGATTTTTAACTGGGGAATTTTTAACTGAGAAGGGTGTAACTCTCTTAATAAACTACTTTGAACAATTGAAAACACTGATAATGGAACTTGATTTTTGTACCTGGGCTGATGGGTTAATTTTAACATTTAAAATATTTAACTCAGAATTGATTAATTAAAGCACTTAATATGTAAAGACCAAGCACAATTAGGGATTTCATGTATGACACAAAGGGCCAAATATCATCTTGTAAAGATGTTGCCTGTGAAGTGGCCCTGACAGTGAAGCTGCCTGAGGTTCATGGAGATTGCCATGGCTGTAGGACACAGAAGGGACTGCACAGCAGCAGTGCCACAGTCATATTTTGGGAGCAGGGGTCATCATGCCATCCTAGCTTTCATGTGATTTCACCTCCCACGGGACAGCACAAAAGCCCAGAAGCAGAAGCCAGTCATCTTTCTCCTTTGATTCCACAGACTCTTCATGACTTTGTGTAGCATGCCAGGTTTACAGCCTTCTGCTTGATCCACATGAACTGCACCCATGCCTCAGTGCCCAGCAGGGAACAGCAATTATGCGGCCCTCCTCTGTTTTATATTTCCATCTCTGTCACCAATGCTCCCCCAGGATAGCTGAAAGGCGATGAGACACCTTCAGTGTCTGTCAGCCCTCTACTAATGGACACCACAAAGGATACAGGAAGCTCTTTAGAGGAGCAGGATATGGACAATACATTTCAGCAGGCACAAGAACCTGAAAGCCATCCACCTGGAGGAGAGGATAACAGCCAAACAAAACTTTCAGGATGCCCTGTCTCTAAGAGGCTATCAATCCAGAATTAGCGGAAACACCAGTTGTACAGTTTAGATACTCACTTGTTTCAAATCAGAGAGCCATTCCAGGGACCTCTGCACCTTTCTTTGTTACCCTTTCTCCAGAGACCTTTATTATTTTAACAAAAATAATAAATAAGTGTTTTTATGGGTCATGCTGCATCTTTAGAAAAGTCAAGATGTGTTTCTAGTAGCAATGTTGTGCGACAATTGTGAGCAATCCAAGAATTTGTCCTTTGTCCTGTGTCAGAAGAACTCAGACAAAGGAGAAGATCTCATTTATATTCTTCCTTTCTGCCTCACTGCAAAGCTCCTGACCCTCAGTGAGTCCTCCCCTCTGCATTGCTGCATCAGGCTTGAAGAAAACAGTATGTGGTGCTTTTGGTCTCCTTCTAACAAAAACAGAGACAAAAGTGCCAGTGGAGCTCCTGTCACAAGTTTTCTGCACATAAACAGAAAACAACATTAGGACAATGTGGGATCCTTTCCTTTACCTGAAGTACAATCTCTGATAGAATAGTTTTTAGGTGGTCTTTCCTATACTTTAACTAAAACATTAATTCTTTCTAGAAATTGACTGATTTTTATTTTTTTTAAGCATCTGGTTTTTTCATTCTCATCTGAAAGATCATTAATCATGCAGCTGTACTCAGATCAAACTTTTTCTAGTTTTGGACCCATTTTTGTGTTATTGCAGTACAGCTTTTGGCTGTGCTGTATGTCAGGCTTTAAGGCAAACAGTGAAGAATTATTATAAGGGAATTCTTATTATAAGAATTATAAATAAGGGAATTCTAAGTTAAAGATACTGTCCCCATCCTAAGCCAGCTTAGAGTGAAGGCTAAGTCTACCCACATGAACACAAAAACCAGTATAGTTGCTCTTAGACAACAAGTGGATTTTTTGATGCATTTTAGTTTTTTCTATTTTTTAAGAAGTAGGGCGCTTTTCCTGATCCTTGATTCATTTCACAGACAGGTGAACTGACACGGGAGATCTTCTCTGGATCTTCTACTAAAATTTCACTAAACTAGGCTCTTACAAAATGTCTTATAGGCTGGCAATGTCCCAAGAGCTACTTTTCAGGTTAGGGTGGTGGTTTTTTTAAATTGCAATGAAGACCTTAAATTAAACATTCCAGGGGCAAAGGATCCAATTTACTAAATAGAGAGTTTAAACAGGCTAAGGTGGGACTAAAGCTAATTTTGATGCTTTAGAGAATGATGATGATATAAGGAAACCTGCCTGCCAGGTTTTATTTTAAATCAATGTGCTACATGTCCCTCTTCATCTCTGAGGAATGTTTACAAGTGTCTCATGTAAAAGTCAAGTCCCAAAGCTTATCTGCAACTGAATCTTTTGTTTGCAACTGCTTTAAAATGGAGGGGGAGTCCTGTGCATTGACACCAGTAAAACCATTAGGTAAACAAACCTTTATTTCCTACATTTCCTTAAGACTTCAGATCCTGCCTTATTTTTTTTCTTCCTCCTAATGCTGCACTCATTAACAGGTTCATTTGATTCTTTCCTTGGGAATTCACCAGAGTTTGCCCTCAATCTCAGGGCAAATAGTCTATAAGTGACCTGCCGGATGGTGTTCGTTAACTGCCTCAGTCCCAATGGGGCACTGATATACCCTTAATTAGGATGTGAAGGGAAAAACCTCCAAGTGCTCCAAGATGATTTGGGAAAGAAACTGAGAAAGCCTAGCTGTTCATCTTCCAAGGTTCAAGGCAAAAGTGGAAAAGGAACAGGAAAAAATCCCACATCAGGAGTGAAAAGGAAAAACAGAAACATTAGGATGACAGCTATGCATTCTGTCACCTTTTTTTCTGTTGGTCATGGGGCTTTTGGTGTGTGCTGTAATATAAATGAAGAGTTGAACTCTCCTAAGAATTATATTGGGGTACAGAATGAAATCACTTTCACATCTTTTCCTTTTCCCCTCTGGTGCAGAAACCCGACAGAGGCGCTCAGCAGAGCAGCAACACTCCTTGTCCTGTAGAAAGCACTTGTTTATTCTTATATCATCCTCTTGAAAAAAGGCCCCCCTCTTGAGGGGCTGTACATGGTCAGTAGGGCACCAGTCTGCTGAACCCACTGCAGTTTGGTGATGCACAGGAGATCGAGCCCTAATACCCTTTCCCTGTGGAAGGCTAGAGAATTGGGGTGGGAGAATGTGACTTTGGAGCCACAGCTTAAGAAAACAGGTCCATTCTGCACAGCCGCTGGGAATGTGCTTACCTTTAAGCACCTTTAGCAAGTTCTGCATCCCCACAGAAGCACTTTCCTAAACTGTGTTTGTTGTTCCAGCCATGGGTGATATTACATGTGTCTCTTGTTCTTGGTACATTTGGTTGAGATTTAACACACTACTGTATATTAATAATCCTGTTATGTAATAACATCAAGGTTATTCCCCATAATACAGAACAGATGGTGGCACCCTGGAAAATAGTGTTTTATCAGGCAGTTCTGTGCAGGATTGATTTTTGTTCTTATCCCTTCTTGTTGAGAAAATTTCTTCACCTTCCAGTACTTTTTGAAGAGTGTAAAGTGATTGATTAATGTCCTGTTTATGTATTTCCCATTTTTCAGCCTTCCCTGAAAGGTGAGGTGTGTGGGGATCCTCTCTCTCTCCCACTCTGTAGTACCAGGCTGCAGAACCATGGTTGCTCCTGGCCCAGCCAGGAAAATTGCAAAACACATTGCCCATTCAGAGCTTCCAGCCAACAGCAATGCAATGCAAGGGAACCACTCTTCTCAGCCTGGTGAGATGGAGTTTATACAGCAGCTGAGCTGAACTGACAAATATCTGTGCCTGGGACTATGGATCGCCAAAGGTGCCCATGAAATGGGGTGGATTACAGTTTCAAGGACATCTCTTCAAGGTTTCTTAAGCTCCTCCTTGTTCATTGTGGAGTGGGCCCCCAGCCAGCCGTACATGAGCAGCTCAGGAAGCAGGGTGGTGCTGTGAGCATGGGGCTCTGCAGGGTGCGTTTCTTGCTGGCTTTGTTTTTTATTCTGCATAAAACTTTGCTTGATTCTTGACACGTAAAGTATCTCTGGATCTCTAGCCCACACTGAAGGGCTTTAGCCCACCCTTAAGCAACTGCATTCTGCCCAAGTCCCACTGAAATGGCCCTGAAGTCCTGCAGACCTGAGCCAAACAGATCTGAACCCCAGGGGTCTGCTAAGCAGGGAGATTGGGCGTACTTTAGCTTCACCTGCTCAGTTGTCACCAGCACTAAGCTTTGCAGATGTAGTCCTTAAATATTAGCACTGGGCAGTTGAAAATAATCTATTATTTAAGGCTCTTCATGTGTTTCTTAAACGTTCATTTAACTTCCTAGCTACCTGCACCCAGCACATTTCTAAGGGCTTGTCCTGATTGCTTGTATGCTTTGCAAGCACGTTGCAGACCAGACTGAGTGATGGACATTAGTTTTGAGGACAACTTGACATATTAGATCTGCTTGGTCTCTATTTTCCCTATCACAAGTCTCCCAGAGAGGGAAAAGTAGCCCACCCTATAACCTCTGCACCTTCAACCTCTCCAGCTATTACTAATGGTCCTCCTTCTCCTTCCTCTACTTGAGCCTGGTCTTCCTGGATGGGAATGACCTCCCCTCCACCCCCAACTCTTTTATTATTTCCAAGACACACTATGCATAAAACTGCAAACACCTGGCAGGCATTCCAGGGAGTGATCTGTAGTGCGTCTCCTGTGCTGCACAGGCATCTGAGCTGAACCTCGTTTTAGGGATCCCAGAGGTCCTCTCAATCAATAATCCATGTATTTTTATGAGAGCTAGATTATGGGGATTTGCAAAGGGGTTGATTAAGTAATGCTTCAAAGAGCAGTTACTACTAACACCTGCAGCATTAATAGGGACCTATTAATAGAAAGTGCACGATTTAGTAATAATCCCTTATTCATACAAATGCCCCTTGATTTATGCCTGTCAAAATAGACAATACTTTCCATATATCCAGCTGGATTTAGATAGATGTGACTTCAACATCTGGCTAAGTGATGACATTTCAACTATGCAGACGTCATGCAGGGGGCCCAGAACAGTTAGCTGGAAAAGGGATAATAATCATGCTCCTTACATTGCTCACCACCTGCATGTTCACACTGTGTGGAAATGGTTTCCTGTGCTGATCTGTCTCAGGTGGTTATCTGCAGGTGCCCCAGTGAGACAGTCTGAGCATTGTCAATCATTGCCCAGGCACCAGGGAAACCAGTACTAATTCTTTTGCTGGTTGGATGAGTTTGGACACAGACTCAATGTCTGGGTGCAGCCTCTTGTACCACAGTCCTGGAAATGTAGAGCTGGTGGGTTTCACCCACAAAAAAAATAGACTTTTGACTTAGTATAGGATGGGTATAGAGATCTCTTTTAAGAGCAAGAAAAGAGCTTCACACAACTGAGTGCAAACTCTCTGAAAAGCAGATCTCTCAAGCTAGTACTAATATCTTGCACTTAGCCAGTACCTCTGCCTAAATCTGTGCTGCCATTTGAAGCATGAAGGGCCATCAGGGGGTGGAATTCACCCATTGCACTTGTGCTATATGAATTTTGTCTCTGTTACTTGTCTTCCTCATGCTAGTCAGTTGGAGATTGTGTAAATCTCTTTGTCACAATGATTTTGCTCTTTGTTAAGGTGACTGTGCTCTGCTGGATTGCTCTCTGTTGCACAAATGAAACAGGACTAGAAAACAGATTCATATATAGATGGTTTGCAGCTTTTTCAAAGGCACATTATTAGTGCTGCAAGCAAATAAATAGACAGATACAGTCCAGATGAGTCTGTCACCCTCCACAAACAAGGTTCTCCGGTTTCCAATGGATTTTGACATTGTGACTCTTCTCCTAGTTCTAGAAATAATCTCTCCAACCTCCATTACGACTTGCACTGTACACTTCTCTAGGCTTCCTCTGGATTTATGCCATCATCCCTAAGAGCAGACTGGATACTCAGCAGCTCCTGGGCAGCTTAATTAAGGGCTGGATCTCGCATAAATCCATGCAAAACTCTTTATTGTTTGCTTTTGTTTTGCTTTCAAGGCAGAGATCATGACGACAGGTCACTCCTGAATACTGTAAATTATCGGGGGGGGGGGGGAAGTAATTTTTCAATGACATGTAGCTGTTGCTCCAAAACAAACTTTGATATACTTCTGGGTAAAGTCTGTGGGGAATGTCCAGGCATTTCAAAATCCTGTCGTTTTTCTTGCCTGTTTGAGTGGGAAGCAGTTTTGTTTTGTTTCGTGACGTTCCCTATTCCAGCACACTGCACAAGTCCTGCCTCCACAAGGCACCACACCACTGCTGCCTTTCTCCACCTTCAGCGCTTTCAGAAATGCTGAATGTTACCTGGCTGTGGCTAAGTGCAGCCAGTGGTGGGTGAACGTTCACACTGATTCATGCTGAACTCAGAATAGTTCTTGTGTCACTCTGTAAGCTCTGCTTTTTCTCCTTGCATGTGAACCATCACCATGAGTGGTTCTGCTTACCAGAGACCCTGTCCACGTTCAAAGGCAGAGCTTTGCTGGGGGCATATGGACCCAGTGCCCAGGTTTCAACCACCAAAAAAAAAAAAAGAGGAATTATGTTAGAGTGCAAATGAAGGCATAATTTAGGGGCTGAAATGAAAATAAGTTTGTCTGGATTTAACTGTCCTCCTCTCCGGGTGAGAGTAACTTTGTAAGGTGATGCTGTCAAGTTTAGGTAAATAGGTAAAATGGGCTTACTTGTTTCTCATCACCTAATTTGGGCAACAAAGGGAGGAAGCTTATCCATTTCTTCCTCCTCCATGCCTTGCAGCACAACATAGGCATCTAATGTTCTCGGTGGGAAGCCGCTCTATCACACATTCCACCATGATTAATTGTGTTGAATGGGAGAGACAACAAAAATGTACTGTTTTAGTAAGAACTCATTGACAAATATCATAGTACATTAAATAATGGTGTGAGAGGCTCTTGGAAAAGATCTGGTCTTACTCCTGAGCCTAGAAAGCTCAAACATACACAGACTATTCCATCCTTTATTGCATTACATCCCGAGCAGGGGATATCCCAGACTCCATAGAGGGGCTGTAAGGAGACAGAATGGATCAAGTCAACAAGGAATGTATGTAAGCATGAGATCACGATCTTATAACGTGCAAGAATTAGGCAAACAAGTAACACAGAAGAAAGATACTCCTGTTCTTTGATACACATCCAGCTTTACTTTCCAAAAAGGAGGGAAGAATTGAAGAGTAAGGAAAAGCTATCCTTACACTTTGGAATGCATAACGTAGGCTAATAGTTTACATCCTCATCAAGCAGAATTTGCTGGTGGCTGCTGAGATGGCTTTTTTAATGAGGTTTCTTAAGTATGGGTTGTCTCTCTGTTCCTGCTGGACTGTGCTCTTAGCAAGTGACTTGTTGGTAGTTTAAGAATTTCTGTTATGGGGCAACTGAGATTTAGTAATAATCCCTTATTCACACAAAAATTCTACTTTTACAAATCAGGTTCATTTTACGAATCAGGGGGTTTGGGGGTGGGGTTTTTTGTTTGGTGGGGTTTTTTTGTTTTTGTTTTTTTTGTTTTTTTTTTTTTTGGTGTTTTTTTGGGTTTTGGTTTTTTTGAAATCCTTTAAAGGCTCTACTTTTCTTTTTCTTTAATGACTTATGTCCAGGCTCTGCATTCCCAGCAGGTCATGAGACATGCAGTGTGTTCAGCAGTGCTGCCTGCTGGAGGAGTTTCTCTCTGCTGCTTGTCACTATAAGTGACGTGCTGCTAAGCAAAGAGCTACAATTAGTTTGGATGGTGTTTGTCACTGCCTTCGAGAGGAAATCTCTTATCTAGAAGCTAGGGGAGAGCTTTCCAAATTCACTATCTTTGGCAAGCCAGGGAGAGCTTATCACTCCCCATGTATCCTGCTCTGTCTGAGGAACCCATCCATTCAGGCTCTGAGCTCTTCTTTCCTGGAAAGAATTTTTAAAAATCTCTTTTCTACCAAAACCCACAAACAAACAAACAAACAAGTGAACACCCAAACACACACAAAAAACCCCAGCCAAAACAAAAAGTCCTGGGGCTTTTGGGTTTTATTCTTTATTTTGTTGCATCCTGAGCAGGATGTATCCCACACTCTGTAGAAGGGCCATAATGTTTAAGGAGACAAATTGGATGAAGTTAGCCTGGAACAAATGTAATTATGAGATCAAGATCCTGTAACATGGAAGGAATATGCAGAAAAGTAACACAGAAGAAAGATGCTCCTGAAAACCTGAGGGGTTTTTTGGTGTGGGAGAGAGAGACCCATTTTTGCACTCTGCTTTTTAGCAGACCTGTCAGATTCCAAAAGACTGAAAATTTCCTATTAGGAAAACCTTAACATAAATATGATGGTAACTCCCCCTGCAATCTCCTACCCTTCCTTCAGGCAGAGCAGAAGAAAAAAATGCCCAGAAGCGATGACTTTGGGCTGTAGAGATTTTAACAAGTCTGTTTTTAAACACTTTCCACTCTGGAAGGTGGCAGCAGGTTTCCCATGGGTACAGCTGGCATCACACAGGCAGGAGGAAGATCTGCAGCCAGGCAAACACCCCTTGCACACCATGCCCTGAAGGTGGTATATGGGAGAAGAGCAAAGGCAGAAATCTTGGCCCTGCATGAGGAAAAGCT
Source organism: Corvus cornix cornix (assembly GCF_000738735.6). Taxonomy (NCBI): domain Eukaryota; kingdom Metazoa; phylum Chordata; class Aves; order Passeriformes; family Corvidae; genus Corvus; species Corvus cornix. Next base: position 18,599,105 of record NC_047056.1, read on the forward strand.
TCTCTGTCCTGCGCTTGAGTAATCGATTCTCCTTACCTGAGCCCAACCCTCCCATCCAAAAAACATACATAAATAGAGAGGAAACTGGATCCAGCCCTCCCAAGGGGCAGCAAGTATCCTTGTAAAACAGGGCCTTTATGGGATGAAGGAAAGCAAGTTGTAGGGGCTCCATCTGTGCAATAAAATATTTCAGTATGCTCTGGGACCAAATCAATAACTCTTCATTTAAGCCAGGCTTGCTGCTGTTTTCATTTTCATTAATATTGCCCAGTATTGGGAAGACCAAAAGTTAGCAATCCAGCCAGCTTCTCTGACTTTCTACCCACTGACCATCAACGCAATCAATTCTAAACCTCCTACCCACATCAATTTGTACCTCAGTTTGCCTGTCCACAGCTAGGACAGAACCCTTCTCTGACTAGACAGTGACTGTGCAAAAGAACTCTGGATAGCTGGATATCATACATGGGAAAGACACTGGAAAAGAACTGTACCGTTGAGTCCATAGAAGTATGGTGATCAAGGCAAACTGAAAACCTGCTCTTCAGCATTGTTACATCAATTGCAATACATCCATTTAGACTGGATTTTAAACTTTGCTGTCATCAATAGATCAGAGCTCTCCCTGCTGTAAAGAAGCACAGCTATGTTGGCTTTTATTCTATCAATTGAAATGCTTCCAGAGTAAATGAGAACAAGGTTTAAGTGTCTTGTGTTGTAGGATGAAGGCCAAAGGTGTATTACAAGTTATAGGATTACTCCAAGGGAAATGTGTCCGTTTCAGAAAGCCTTCTGTTGGCTTAGAAGCCACCATTGCTCACTAGGAACATGTTTTCAGGAAAATATCTTGTTGTATCAGTTTACGTCTTGAAGACTCCTGAGTTGATTTTGTTCAATTTCTCAAAGTGCAAGTGCAGCCTTTCATCTTACAGAAGTCTTTTTTTTTCCTCTTACACCGGCTTTGTTTTAAAATCTGGCTTTTATGGGAGACAACATAGAAGGTCAAATAACATGGCAATTTCTATGATTTGAAGTTTGAAACATTCTGTAGCAGTTATTGCAGGAGAGCCAGCCTTCATGGCTCAAGTCACATGCATTTCAGGGTGACCTCACCAAAGAAGTGTTGTGCTCACTGCTCAGCTCCTTTTTGGATGATTGTGACCTCTCAAAAATTTAGTTTTAATCTCTGACTAATGCTACAGGGACAGCACCCAACAGGAGGCTCCTTTTTATGATCTTTGCACAGCAAGAAGCTGCTGAAGAGCTCAAAACAAGAGAAAGGTCCAAACTGCAACATTCCACTTTGAATTTCAGATATCCTGAAGCTTGATGGGGATTGAGTTCCTGGGTTTTATTCATCTCTCTCTCTCTTTAGTGCTACTAACAAAATTTAGGGTCTTTTTTTCTGTTGCTGTAGGCTTTTACTGAAGCATCGAGAACTCCAGGGACTGATGTTACTCTGTACACAGGGTTTCCAATAACATAACATGAGGAGGTCTTTCTGTTAAAGGAACACTGGTTGCCTGATCTAAAGATACTCTGCCAGCTGTTACAGGTGTGCACTCTGCACAAAAAGGGGATTCTCCGCAGTGAGCTGTGATAAACACTGCTGCCAGGATCTCCCCTTTCTCCTCACCCTATTCCTTTGATTAAGCCAAGGCTTCCAAGCCCTAGGCTTTTTAATGTGTACTTACATATCCCTCTATTTGCAATCCTGTCTGGAATATGTTAGCCTTAGAGCTGTTACTCCAGACACGGGTGAGATGAACGCAGTCATCGGAAAGTTGTACCAGATTTCTGCCAGCTCTCAGCGCAGGTGAGCGCGTGAATGGCTCAGTCAGGCCCTGGAGTAGGAAAAAGTTTCCTGGTTTAATTCTCCCCTTTCATCTGAAGGAGCATTTTCTAATTTGAAATATTTATATTACTAAGCTCTTTAGAGCATAAAATAGACTTGGAAAACAGAACCTAGTAATACTGCATGTTTATAAATTTACTCAGCCGTGTATTGAGCCATGTCCCTTCTAAATTAAAAAAAAATGTTAGGCAGTTGCTTACTAACCCCTAACGCATTTTAATATTAAGGAACCCAACCTATTTCTTTGGCTGCTGCTGTATAAAATGAGATCACTGCTGGCTGCAGATGCACAGTAGAGCAGGACTGTTGAAGAGTGTCTGCTGATAATAAGCATATCTATTCACAGCTGATAATACCAGTTAGCGCTTCTGTAGCACTTTGGTGCACACTCTCAAAGCACTTCACATTTCATGAGTAATCCACAATCACCTCACCGTACCAAGAAAGCTGAAAGAAACCTTATTTGAGTCACACATATAATAGGCCACATAATGAAGAATACAAGGAGAAAATTCCCTGACATTGATTGGACCACACTATTAATTTTAAGCTTTTATTGTAGTGCTTCCAAACCATCTCCGACTTTTTCATGGTTTCTTATTTTACAACGTTTTGCACAGATCTGCTGCTAGAATAGAAAACACTTTAAGAGATTCAGTCCAATGGAAAGTTATGTTCCACCTCCAGCACATTAATCAGCATGTTTATTTAAGCCTAAATGCTTGAGATGTGCTTGCCTTATCAAAAAGTGTGCTGACTACACTAACAAATGCCTTCTTCTGGAAATACAGCTCTGTATGTGCTGCCAGCACTGTCCATTCTTTGTACTAATTATCGGCTCCTCCCTAGGGGTTGGAAGTTGCTTTTGGTCTGCTTCAGGATCCAGCGTTTCAGATGTTAAATCAAACCACCTGTGCCTGCAAAATGGATAGAGATCTCAGGCAAACTGGTCATCTTTCATGATCTTTCCATTCCTTCCGCTTTGGACAGAAATATAAAGCCATTATCCTCTTTTGTGCTATCGTGGTGCCTCTAGCCCTGGAAGGACAGAGACATTTAAACCTTGAAGGATGAACTGAGAGGAAATGCAATTGAAAACCTGTTTTCTTTTTAACTAGTTTAAATAATCATTTGGGCTCTGATAAAATTGCGCAGAATTATTTTATTTTGTTTAACCCACTCCCCTGAGCCTGTCACATATGGATAAGGACTGTTTCCTTTGCAGCAGATAGAAGAAACCCACTGCTGTGCTAATGACAGCATTTCTGTGATTATGCTGTAAAAAGGTACAGCTAACTGGGATTTTTTGGGGTTTGCTTTTTTTTTTTTTTTTTTTTTTTAGAAAATGACGAATTGCCTAAAGAATAATTTTGCAGGAATACGCTGATCTTGGCAGAGGTGTGTCATTGGAAAGGCTTCTTAGGAACATGATGGAATTTTTATCCAGAGCCACTCAGAGAGCAATGAACATCCTTATACTTCCCATATACTCTGAGGGTGCTCTGACAAATCAGCCTTTTACATCCCTGCGCAAGTGCCCTATAACTGACCTGCCATTCCTTGTCTTCTGCTTCTTACGCAGCTATTTGAATGTTTTTGCTTCCTATTCCACAGTAGGACTAAATCTTCCTAGGGAGGGAAAAGCACTTGCAACCTGGTTCTACTTCAGTAGGTTCTACAAGACCTTCTAGCCAGCTAGAGACCTCAAATCCCAACTCTTTTAGGGCATACTGAGTGTGCCCATGGGGTACAGTAGTCTTGGCTTACAGCTTCACCATGCTTGCTTCACCACCACAGCAGTGTCTTTGCCCCCCAAGCATCCTGGAGCCTTCTCTTCGTGCTGCCAGTATGCTGTTGCAGCAAACAATGGGAATTCTGGCCCTCAACCAATGCTTTTCTCGTGCAAAGTGTTAAGGGATCATTAGGGTCCATCCAGAACAGACAAAACTCTCATTTTTAAAGCTTCATCTGAAAACACCCACCCACTGTGAAGTGAATGGGGCTGAATTTATCTTGAGGAAGATAAAGGCTGAGTCAGCCCAGCTGGGACTTGGACCTGTGGTTAGAGGAAAGTTAGGCACACCACATTTGAAGGTTAAACCACTAAGACATCCCCATGAGCTAAGGTAAACATACCATCATTCACCCTTCCTATCTTTTGCTGGCCAAGCTATGCATTATGTGCACAGCAAAATATGCATATAACTCAACTGCTGGGACAAACAAGGGAGACTTAAACAAAGCTGAGGTGCACTCTAGCTGGTTACATGTACAGAAGTGCACCCGTGTTCTCATTAAAGGCACAAAAATTCTCTCCTAGAGGGGTCTTCCACCTCCACCACAGATTGAGTCTGAGGCTCTGCCCCAAACCTGCTCTTTGGGCAGAGCAGATTCCTTTCACCTTGGCAATGCCACAGCATAGTGCAAGCTGCTTCTTTGTCTGAACCCGCTGATGGAGTAGACAAATCAGGGCTGGGAAGATTGTTCTGAAGGGAATACAAGTCAGCTACACTTAAGTCTGCAGAAGAGAAGCTGTTCAGGCTTAGTGCCTAACATAACAGGAGGAGAAACCGGGTCAGGAGCCATTGCCCTCCAGAAGCTCAATCCTCCTACTGAAGTCAAGAGGGAAATTATCATTGACTGCAGTGGGACAGGAACTAAGCCTTGGAGAGTGAAAAGGGGAAGTGCCATTAGTGGGGCTGGCTTATAAAAGCCTTCACCTCCTGCTTTCTCCATGTTGTTTCTCCAAGCAGCGCTCCCTGCCAGCAGCTGTGTTTGCTCTGTCGAGACTCACCCATCCAGAGTAATTCACCTCGATCTCCTCACTGAGGAACTGATGGGAAAAAGAGGTCAGGCAGTGAGAACCATGAAAAGAAACAGTATCCACAGATGGGACTTCATTCCCCTTTTTTCCATCTGCCTTCTGGTACCTGGGTCTTTCAGCTTTCATTCGGGAGCCAGCGCTGGTGATGTTCCGGCACAGAACACTTTGCTTGTTCACCTTTACCCCCTGTCTCCTCGCCCCCTCCACCCACTGCACCATGCTGCCTTCTGTAATTTATTGTCTGTGCATCAGATTCAAAGCACTTCAGCTCACGAGTATCAAACATCTGCTGGATAATTTAATTCTTGTTTAACACTAAAAACAAAATGGTCTTTACTTTTAGGCAAATTATTAAGTTCTAGGCTTTGTTTTGTTTTTGCAAGGCATTAATATCCATTAAAACTCAGTATGTTTTCCAGGTGCATAGTTTCCTCCCCAAAAATGATTTCTTCTTTGAGTGTGTGTTTAAGAAAAGTCTGTAGCTCCAGCTCTCCTCACAGGATCCTTTCTCTTTAAATGTACATGAACATGTTTGCCTTGGCTGTAGAGACCAGGCAGTACACAAAACGTATTCTATACCCTGTGCTTTGCCAGGTGAACTTCAGCAAGTTCATCCCTTACCCTAGGCTTCATTTTTCTGAATGTGAAATGGGGATAATGTGGAAAAAACAATCCAAGCTCACGTGAAATCTCTGCATGAGGGTATTAGAGTGCACATTATCCCCAGTACTGCACTGTGTCAGTAGCTGCGATGTAACACACAGGAGAGGTTGCCTGTTTTTTCGAGACGTGCATGTTTTCTTCAGGAGTGATGTAGCCTCTCCCTGCAAGCTCCATATTTTGTCTAACTTCACATGCTGGCATAAAGTAGGAGATCATAGAGGGACAAAATTAATTTCTAATTAAAGAGAAAGCCCATCTCAAAAGGCCATAACCCCATCTTCCCATCCCTGAGCATGCAGACTGTGTTGCACAGGAATGGCAGCTCGTCACAACAGGTGGACAAGGATGATCCCTTGGGACAAGGTAGGCACTCCACTCATGGATGCAAAGATAAACCAGTCACCCAATTCCTTATCACTCTTTCCTATCCTGCAGGCTTGTTTTGAGGAGGCCTGTGGGTCAGCAGCACAGAGGTTGCTCCATTGCAGCCCTGATCCCCCATTTCCCTGCAGTGATGTCTCTGCGGTTGGGTCCTGCCGTTCGCCACCCTCTGGGTATGAAAGCCGAGAGCTTCACTCTCCCACTCGGTGCTAAGTTGATGATGTGCAGCAGAGAGCTCTTAGCAGAGCAAAGGCCATCCCGGGCAGCCCCTGTGGAGCAAATGTGTTGCCCAGCCAGCAGCTGCTGGAGGTCAGGTTTCAAAATCACCTGTTCTGGCTGAAAATACAGGAACTTGCCTGTCAGCCGCTGTCTGGTAATTACTCCAGACTCATCTGCACTTTCCTGGGCCGCATCCTAATTGCGGTTTAACAGGTTTTGTCCTGGGTGTCTGAAAAACAGTCTCCCCTCAGCCAGGAATCAAGCCAATTAACATAACACCCGGGTTGATTAATAATAGCAAATGCTTTACACTCAGCTGTAAGGTCACATGTACAGTACAAACTGCTGCAGGAGCTTGATGCTGTCTTGCTCCACTGGCAGAAAGCTGCAAAGGGCAGTTCCCACCCAGGTCACTAAAAGCAGCTGTGAGATCAAGCAGCATTCCTTGTGCAGTTCTCAGGTGCAACCCCCAACACCTCCAGTCCATGGCAAACCCAAACCAAGCAAATGCAGCATTGAAAGTAGTCTCTGACAGATTGTAGGTCAGGCTTTAGCCCTTCTTTAACTATATTTCTCTTCAAAAAGCCCATGATATACATTCAGAACAAAATGGGAGAGGGACACTCTCTTGCTTGCTACTAATAAGAAAAAGATTTCCTAAGTATGAAAAGCATTAGTCTCAGCATAATGTTTCTTTTATGCAAGCATCTGTGATTGCAATGGAACTATAGAGTAATGCTAACACAGAAGCAATGACCAGAACAAACCTTCAGAATAATGGCTCCAAAGACTTTTCATGGCTTGCTGTAAAGTATTTATTAATTTGGTTAAGAGATGGCCTTGTGCCATATCCTGAATCTGACTGTGTCTAAGAATTTCTCTGGATACTCCCTGGAAAGATTTACCATTCCCATTAAATGATAACGGGAAAATTCAAAAAGCAGATCAAAAGATGGGCATTTTCAGAGAAGAAAATCCTATCTGAGACTGCTGTCTTCCTTCCTTAGTTATGGTCACGTACAGCGGACTTAACTCTGGCCTTCATGTTGCAGTTGGGTCTTTGTTTTTTCTGGAGTCATTTACAATCTGAAAAGACATCCAATTTGCTAAGCAGAGGCTGTTTGCAACTGTGGGAAGCAAAACTCATTTCTCCACTGAGGCCAATTTTTCTGTGCCTTCACTCTAACCACTTCTTGGTTTGCTGCTATTTTTAATTGCAATGTAGCTAAAATAAATAAAATGCTTGCCTACAACAGAAAAAAGAACAGCTTCAACTTCCAAAACGGAGGTGGGTAATGTCATTGTAATTTGCCCATCTGTGGGAGGCTGAGATGACTGTTCCTAATCCTCCTGGCTTCTTTTGACCAGCAGATTCTCCCCTTTATGCCCACCTATGCCTGCTCATAACCAGATGCCTCGAATACAACCACACCAGAAAGAGCTGCCTTAAATGCAGCACTTCTTTGAACAAATTTACAGCATTGGACCTCTTGGACAACTTGGACCAGGCCCATTCAATCTCTGAACTATCATCCTCCCTAAAGAGACCGCACAGAAAACATTAAGTATTCAGCAATACATCAGCAAGGTTAGAACGGCTTCAGTGTAATAACATGAATCACTCTTTGGCCATCTGCTCCAGTGTCTGATACTTTCCTAAGGAGCCCGTTGGAATATCCTGGTATTTACAGCAGTAAAGGATATAGCTAGGTTTGTGCCGTGGCTATTAGATGATAAACAGTTAATTAGAAACTTGCCAAGCTGTGCACCACAGCAACACTACACATTGACTTCTGTGTTTGCAGTTTTTCCAGACAACTGCCAAAGGCCCAGTGGAACCCTGTAATACCAGGTACCAGCAGAGCCTGAATGTCAGTAAGGCTTCAGTGCTTCTGCAAAGAAACTTTTTCCTCTCCTAAATCTATTTTCTACATGTTACTTCATTCTAAATCAAACCTGTGACCAAGAAGGTCTGGCAAGCTCTATTGGTTGTTTTCCATACTCCCACTATCCACTGAATATTTATTTTTTATCTGTTTTGTTTCTGGTTTGTTGCAATAATAGCTAGCTTCCAACACTTGTCTTGGGAAGGTGGGAGATTCTCCCATTTAGGCTTTGCTGAGCTGATCCTAGCCTGCATCTGAAGTTAGCAAGCCAAGACCTTGGCTACTTTTTTATTAGTGTTGTTTTTGTCATTACTGATAGCACCACTGAAAAAGAAGGCAGAGTTAAGTGACCACTGAGGAATGTTTTCTTTTTCTTAATATAACACCAATCTACAGGGACCTGGAAAAGGATTTAGATGAGCCATATCCAGTAACGCTGAGCACCTTCCAAATGCAGTATTTTGGTGAAAGTTGTTCATTACTTGTTTAATAAAGATCATGTGCCCTGTTGTAAGCATCAGAATGGCAGTCCATTAATCTTGGGAGAAATTTTCCCTCCAATTCAGATCTTGACTTGAGGTGGAGGGAAGGGGGGCAGGGAATAGCTGTTGAGGGTTTTTTCCACTTTCAGGAGAATGGCATGTTCCTCAGGGAGACAGTAAATTGAAATTAAGGCTGTTTCTGTTGGCCTACAGGATATGCCTGCAAATGTAGACATATCGAAATGGTGAAAAAGTCTGTCTGTGCCCATTCATATAAAGTGAATGGGTTGTAATGTTCTCCAGCCCTTGGGAACGGTGGCTAGATTGAGGAAAGAAGGCAGGAAGAATGAGATGGATTTGACATAAGTATATTTAAGTGTTCTGAAGGCTTTCTCTCCTCCCTGTGGTTTAATGGTATATTCCACTGGGGTCTACAAGGAAGAAAGAGAGTGAATCCCTACAGCTTTTCTTTTTAAGGATAACAAATCTTAAAACAGGTGTGAGCACAGAAAGATCCTCTTACTTGTTGTTTTTAAGTCCTTCTCAGCCAGCCGGCACTCTGTGTGTATTATTATCATTCCACAGAGTGAGCGCTGGGGAGAGGGGACCAGGAGTGGAAGAGGAGCTGGAAAAAATAAATGACTGCAAATGAATAATATGAACTAAGTATGCTGGTCATGCTCTATGAAATTTATTATACTGTGGTTACCAAGAAGACATATTAGCCAGACTAAAAAGAACAGAAAATAAAAGGTTGCAGTGTAGGGAAATACCTCCTTGCCTCTTGGCAACGTGCAAAACATGGGAATAAGCGTGAAGGGAGCTCGGCTGCTGAGCAGTTTCCCTGGCTAAGGGGGCAGGCTTAGGCTGTCTGAGCACAGAAAGGTGTGCTCTGAATTTGCTTTCAGTAAGATATCAAGTGTGTGGATATGGGCAGAGGGGGCTCTGTTAGAGGCTTTGTCTGTGGCCAGTGAAGAGGCCGCTTTCCCTGGTGAGCACCGATCCCAGCACTGCCATCTCCTTGTGGGACACAGGAGAGGCAGAAGCCCTACCTCAGCTGGCATTTTTAGAAACCACTAGTGAAGTCCTCAGGGTGCTCCCTCCAATATGACCCAAATTGGCACACTCACTGACCAGAACCTTCTTTGCAGGACTCGTGCTGGCTGTGAATCCTTCTGGGGATTTCAAAATAGATGCCTGAATGTGGACCCACTGATATCTCTGCCTCTTCTTTCCCTGCCCATCTCTGGGGAAGACTTGGGCAAAGAGAGTCAGCTCCAGATGTCCCTTTGAGGGTCCTAACAAGGCTTATGAGTCTTTCTCACTTGTGGGAGGAACGTCTTCTGAAGTTTGGACAAAAACCTTAAGTGGTATTAAAAGCATAGGAGATTTCAATGAGTCTCTGGGTGTTTGAAAATTTCTACTGGCTGATTTTGCCACAGTTCTCATCATCCTGGTGAGGAATAAAGAGTCAGTGACTTTCAGGATAGTGATCAGCTGAACTTCAGGAGTTCACAGTATGGTAACTCTTAATAAACAGGAAATATAATTAACTTCCATACTCCCTTTCAAAAGTGTTTACTGAAATGAAGAGAATAAATCTCTAACTCCAGAGCAGGCTGCCTCAAGTGGTTGGACCTCTGAAACTTGGAAGGGAACTTTACAACCTTTGCCCATATGTTTCTGCCCCCCTTCAAAAGTCTGGCAACTTTGCAGAGGTTTCCCCTTATAGTTGTGAATTTCACATGGAAATGTAATGGTTTCATCAGGAGTTTTGGATTTCAGCTGTAATAAAAGAAGAGATAGGAATCAAAGACAGTTGTTCCAAGGGAGTGGAGTCTGTAGTGTATAATTATAAGTCCTTCAGCCAAGGGAAGATGCTTGAACTATTTCAATTCTTTTATTACTCTCCTGAACGCAGCCAGTGAAATGTTACTAACATACAAGGCTGCAATTGCCTCTCTTGTTTTCTTGGTCTTTTTTCCTTTTGTTTGTCCTTTGGACAGGCAGGACGAAAGCAATACTTTTGCCCTGGATATAGCCCAGCAACACTATTCTTCAGAGAAAGGAATTTCCACTTCTAGAAAGTTTACACCATTTTAATTCCAGGTAAGATTTCGTGGTTTTGCCATGAGCTACCTGAGAAGTTTTTTTGGCTATGAACAAGAGGGACCACCATGATTACTTTCAGTCAGGCTTGAGTGCAAACCCTAGAAAGTATGGTACAGAAGTTAAAAACATCAGGGTTTTGGATGCAACACTGTTTTATTGCACATATAATCTCTGCTTAATTAGTTGGTCTCTGTGCTACCATTGACACAAATGTAAAACAGTCCACCCGTTTAAATTTCATTGTTGTTGACACAAGTGGGAAGGGTATTCTGACTCTGTGTTTCTAATGAGGATTTGTCTTAGGCCAGCTAAAGTGGACCTGGATTTCCTTTCTCTGGTTTGTATCAACAGTTGTCTCCATTACATGCTATAATTCCTGCATGTAGCTTTTTCAGCCTGGCATAAGGACAATAGGTAATTCAAATATCTATATTGTCCCTGCACCCTATAATGGTATTACAATGACAATTTTATTACTCTCATAAAATTTTTGCAACTTCCCCACAGCACATTGTAATTTCACCAATGGTTGTAAAAGGTCTTAAATTATATTTGTAGAAAATTGAGATGAATGGGTTTTAGTATTAATGCGTTTCTCATTGTGTAATAAGAATTTTTGTCCCTTTCCTTTTGCCAAATGCAGAGAAAAAGCAACTCAGTTCAAGTATTTGTCAACTCCCATTAGAAACATTTAATACTAATAAAATTTATGGATTTAGTTTCCAAAGGATACTGCCAGCGAAGTTCATGATTACTAAATCAGTACTTAAATACAACCATTGTTCACCTTATAAATTTATATATGTTGTTTGACTTATATAAAGTGCAGCTTTGGAGGCTGAGTCAGCAGTGGAGGAGCTGTTTGCTTAATTTGAGCTTATAAATGAAAGGAAAACTTATTAATAATAAAGCAGCAGCAATATGTAAAATGTTCCATAAACGTTTCCTAGGTATGGTGAGCAAAATACCTCCTGAACCAAAGAGCAGGTGGAGCTTCCAAATTAAGCCACAGGTACTGAGAGCAAGTGGGGTTTCAGAGCTTGCTGTGTTGCCTCTTCCTGAAGTGAGAGAAATCAGCCTGTGTAAGGATAAGGCAGTGAGGTGTGAGCTGTTGGCATCCTGGGGTGTGCAGTCGCCAGTCTGAAGGTTCAGTCTGTCTGCTCAGTTATCTACGTTCAAAAGTCTTGTCAAATTGAACGTGCAGCGGAGTCCTAAGCAGCGAAGTGCGAAAGTACAGTTTGAGTTGGCTGCAGTCCACGCAGCTGTGATGAAACAGGAGGGGGGAAAAAAGATGGCATCAAGGGAAGGGTAAATTCTGCCCTTGACATCTTCAGTGCTGAAAAATTATTGCAGAGGGAGAGAGGAAGAAAGATGAACATCTTGATTTTTATTACACATAAATGCAGCACCATTTCTGAAGCAAGAGTATGAAAAGAAATTTCTGTTCATGCTCTATTTTTGCTTGTCATTTTAGTCCTTCCTGAAGTTTTCAAATTCAGGCAAATCCACCTGCAAGGCACTAATGAATTTATCATTCAAAATAGAGTCAAAGAAAAGTCACTCAAGTAGACAGACTTTGGGAAAAAAAAGAATTGGCTCAGGCAGGACAGGACATTGCTAAAAATACAGAGAGAGCAGAGCCCATTTTATTTGCAAAAGAATCTTCTGCAGACTTTATGTTTTCAATTTTGACTACATTTATTCAGCTGGCTGCAGCTTTTGATTTCTGGATGTTTTGATACTCTTTTATTATTATTTTGGATGATAATTCCAACTTCTTTGGCTAGGACACTCAGTTTTTTTCTTTATTTTGTTCCACATATGGGGAAAAAAATAATTGATGCTGTAACTCCCTGAGGCTCACTGAGTCCCTGGGAGAAAAACGGCAACTGCGTTTCATCTGAAAAAATGGTGCTTGAATGAAAAACAAAAAGCTGAAGCCACATGTTTGGAGCAAATGTGCTTTAACTAATGGATCCCAGTGTATTATTAACTCACAGTAACTCATAAATATGACAAGTGGTTTTTTTCTTTTTTACACCAGCATCCAATTAGAGCCAAATGACGGCGCGTCATTTGCGGCTGAGCAGGTGTCCCTGAAGGGTACTTATCTCCTGAAGGATTGTCTGCAGGCGTGAGCCTGGGTGGGGAGGTGAGCGGGGAAGAGGATGGCAGGACAAGCTGTGAACATGAGGAGACATTACAGCAAAGCTCCGGCACATGAGGTGAGGAGCAGAGCGCCGTCCATCACCGCGCCTGGAGCTGGGACGTGTGGCCGTAAAGCTGACAGCAAGGAGGAGAAAATGAGGCTTGCAGGGCTGCAGTGGGAGCAGGGAAGGGTGGGAGAGGAAGGGCTGTAGAGGGAATTATGGAAGGAAAATTTCCTGACAAATTGCTTTGTATTTTCTGGTTTCGTTTCTGACACGCGGAAGGAAATGCTCTGTGTTTTCTTAAGGAAGTGCAAATTTCTCCACTTCATCCATTTTAAATCCTCGCCCTTAGGCCTTTTGTACTGAAGCATAAAGTTTGGAGGCCTTAAATGGTCATAACGTTTCCCTGTAGACTTTAGCCTCAGAAACCTACTAACAATTCTGGAGGGCTCAAAAGGAAAACCATTTTACAGCAATTTGGCAATGTCCATTTATAGGGGGGTTCATATGGAGCATCAATTTATTCTCATGGTTTCTTTACCATATTTGATGAAATATAAGATGCAATTGGAACAAGCGGCTAAAGAAAAAAGGCCATAAACTTTGAAATGGTGTTGTAAAACACACAGTGTGTTAACGTGAAATAAGTTACAGACTTAAAAGAATTTACAATGGCTTGCTCATATAATAGTAATACAATAGACTTGCGAGTTGCAGATGTTTTCTGGTAGATCTGGTATTTTAATACACGTTCTCCTTCAGTGAAACTGTGAGATTTGGATCTGGATAATAATAGCTCAGTGACACTGGAAAACAGAGTTGAAGGAAAACTGGTGAAAGGGGGAGGGGGAGAAACCAAACAAAAATAGAAATCTCAGTGACTGTTCACGTTAGTGATACTCTAGTTCTGTGTGGAAAAAGTGTTACGTTTGCAAGTCAGTCAAACCAACCAGTTTCTTCTGCTTTCCCAGATCATTCAGTGGCCCTCATCCTGCAAGTGGGATGTATTTCCCAGGACTGCTCACTCCTAGGATGGGACTAGAGCAGGAAAGAGAGAGAAGCTAGGAGAGGAGGCAAACCCTGAGACCCTGTGCTAACATATATTACTCTCCTGCGCAGGTCCCACAGCAACCAGAGCCTGTGGCAAACTGCCAGGGGCCACTTTCATCTCAAGGGGTGATTTTCAAGCCCACAGGACTCTTTTTGATGAAATCACTGCAATTTTTATTTATATTTGGGGTCCTCAGTGAAAGCATGGCCTTTTAGTGTATCACTGCATAACAACAAGGATTTAAATTTAAATCTGCAGAGCAGTGGATGGAGAAAAAAATAGCAGCATCTCATTTTCAGCTGTTCTGTGCCAGCCTCGCAGACCCTTACGTGGCCATAATGCTCCCACAACTCTGTGGAGTAGCTGGGACACTTGCAACTTCATGCCTAGAGGGATCAACCCCAGCTCTAAGTGCGGGATATCATTTGCTCCTGGCAGTGGGCACATCACTATGTGATTGGCAAGGATTGCAGGAGGGTTGGTGTGCCCCGTGACTGACAGCATCTTTTCCCGGCAGTGCTGGTTCAGAGCAGGAAGGTAATATTTAACTCTTTGCTTCCTTAGAAAAAAGGGCTTAGCCAGGGTTTGTGTGCAGCAGTTTGGAAGAGAGAAGGATGTGCAGCATGGTCCCTCAGTGACCACCAAATTCTCTCTGAGGGCTGTATCACTGTAGGTCCTGCACAAGAGATCTTGAGTTGACAGAAAAAGGGACTGTTCCACTTCTGGGCGTATTTACATTATTCACTAACAAAATAGGGATGTACTGCTTAAAAAAATCACCAAAACCCAAAAAAACCAAGAAAAGATTCGTGCTTCATTCTTTGCTGACGTTTCAAAATTTTTCATCAGTTCTTCCCTCTCACTTAGTCTGGGTGCAGTACAGATGTAGCACACATTGTGCAATGTGGATGCATCAAAAGGAGAGAGAACAAGGGAGAGGAAGGGGAAGCAGGCAGACTTCTCCCACTCTAGCTCCAGTGGTTGTAGAACACCTTGCTCAAATTTCCTCTGCTATCAGTGGAGGAACTTAGAGAATCCAGTTCTCTACTTTGGCAACAGCTTGATATTTCTAATGTGACGGGGACAGGTCTTATCCAACAGCAGGAGTTCTGCTCCAAGGCCTAGTTCCTGTCACATAAAGACCAAGAGAAGCATCTGGAAGCAAAATCAGGGCAGCTCCCTGTCTTATTCCTTGAGGACAAAGCAATGTTTTGATGGAGAGAAGGAAATGAGTGCAGTTGTCTCAGCTCCACCCTAGGTACTAACCTGTGTTGTCAGGCTTCTGCTAATGACTGCAGTCTGGATTTCGGGGCATACTGGGTGACTAATTCCTGCAAAGAAGACAGTGCAAGGAGCCTTGGTGCACTATTTTCCTTAATAGCTCTATTGAGTAAATTTTCTTATACAAGGAAACCCTTACATACTGGAGAAAAACTACTTTTTCAAGTAGAAAGAAAATAGCGGAAGCTGCTGAAATTAAACTGTGCAGAAAAACATTCCCCATTATATTCTTCACCACATTGTTTTGCTTTTTAATAGACATTTGGAAATGTTCTGTTTCTAGAGTGAACATTCATATGAATCTGCTACCGGAAGCAAGCGTCACAGAAAATCTACCACAGGATTAGAGAAGTCAGGAAAAGGGAAATCAGTCAAGTCAATATTGATAGGCACAAATCTCTGTTTAGTTTAGTTTTATGTCCCACAAAGAAGGGGAAGGGAGGAGGGAGTGCTAGGGAGCCTTTCTGCATGCAGTGTTTGCTTTTATTGGTAAGATTTCCAGGACTTAAGTTCCCATCCTGATTCCTGAAAGGGGGAGAAGTTAAAAAAAAGTGGTCCATAAACTTCTTGTCACAAACACTCTGAAAGGCAACCACCCCACTGGAGTCATGTGTTGTGAGTGTTCGCACAGATTAAGCAATTTCAGCCACCTAATTGTCTTGCAAATACCCTTTTATTATAGTTGTGAGCTTAGGGAGAGGAATATCAGGAGGAACCTCATATACCAGAGCAGAGCAGGCTTTAACACCACATATCTACTCCTGATTTGCATCCCAGGATGAGAACTGGGTGTTACATTCAAGCCTACAACATCAGTAATAAATGTATCGTGTGTGTGTGTGTGTGTGTGTGTGTGCTCTGCTTTTCACACTCCCTCCATAATCTGATTCAAGCACATGTGTGCTCTATTCAACAGAGACCTATTTTTTTCCCTTGTATAGTTCAGGCCTGAGGTCACCTACAATATGAGACAATGCCAGTACAATATTTCTTTGTATCAGACTTGCCAAAACACCACAACTCTCCACTGTGTTTAAAAAGAGAAAAAAAGAAAAAGAAAGAAACCACAAGGAATTTTTATTTTCTGCAACCCCAATCAGGAGGCAGAAGAAGCTGCCAAATTATATGATAGAAACTCCTACGCACAGAACCCTGTAGAGTTGTAAACCGAACTTCTGTAGTTTTTCAATTGTAAATCCAGATGCTTTTATCCACAATTCTTTTCAATGACCTTTCTCTTGAAAGTCAATTTGTCAGTCTACTTACAGTGTCTGAAGAAATCATCAAAGCCACAACACCGAGTCATTCTGAAGATGATGTTCCCTGCACCACTGCAAAGTTGCTACACTTGTTTCCTGAGCCAGGGTGCTCACATCTTACTCCTGCCTGTAGGATTTAAATATGCTCCTCACGTCAACCAACAGCAGTGCCAAAAAAACCTTATCTAAAGAGAGGAAGAAGAAGGGAAAGAAAATGATCCAGAAGCACAAAATCAAAGCCATTTCTAGTCACTACCCTGACCTCCACTGAGGGAACCCCCTCAGTTAAATCTGGTCCTTTATACAATTGAACAACGTGGGTTACTCTGATGGCAAACACAGCTTGGCTGCAATGGAAATCATTAAATAACTTTAATGTACCTCCAGCACAGCTGAACTTGGCCTCTGGCTGCAGGGATGGGTGCACAGCATAGTGTTGGGCTTGGACCCCCCCCAGCTGACTGTTGACACTGAATTCCTCACCCAGGTGGAGCGAGCAGCACGAGGGATACGGATGTCAGCACCCAGTCCCAGTCACTGCAGCATTCCCTGGCAGAGAAACCGCAGAAACATCCATTTGGAAGAAGAACCCAAGAGCTCAGACATGTTTCCTCCTTCCTCTCTTGGGCTTGAAAAACAGTTTTCAGAATTTCCAAAGTTCAAGCTCAGTTGTGTTTCTGGGGTTTTCTAGGTCTGGATGAGCCAGAAATATGTGAAAGCAATATTTGGTGAGGGTTGGATACTCTTACTTTGTTTTTGTGGTCAATACAGGACCTTCCACATTGTGAGGATATAAAAAAGAACAAGGAAATCTTCTTGCTGTGGGAGAGTATTTTAATGTGTGGCTTCTAACATGGAGGAAGTTTACATGTAAGTTTTGAGAAAAAGCTTCTGGCTGGTTCTAATTATCACCTACCAGTTGATTCCATCAGTTATAAGGGTGGTTACACTCTCAAGTGTTGATTAATGTTACTGTTATTAATTCCTGTTTATTTTAAGTGCTGACAATGTAATCAGTCTGATGAAGAAAACAGAACTAAAACTCCTGCACTGCTGAGGTCACAGACTACAGGATAGGAATCAGCAAACAGATGATCTGAGTGGGTTTGAAGAAAGTGCTGATATTTTCAGAAGACATTTCCCTCTTCCCCTTTTGGCTAGCAATGGTGGGGGAAAGCACATGTAACTGGTGGGAGCTTCTGTTCATGAGTCATGAGGAGAGAGGACTCAGGGGCACAGAGAAAGGAGCAGAAGACATAAAGAGCCAGGGAAGCTGGCTGGCAGTCTCCAGATGAGGAAGACTAGGAGAGAAAGAATGAAAAAATTATAGAGCATCAGGTGATGCAGAGCTGCCCAGGGTGAGGGCCACCAGAGCCATGCATTTCTGGTAGGGAGGAGAGAAACAGTTGATGTCTGGGAAACCAAATCTCTGTCTTTGGACTAATTCTCCAGTCATTAATGAAAATATTTAATACTGGATGGGAAATAAGCCAGCAAAGATGACAGTTATTCCCAGAGATAAGAAAATCAGTCAGGATAGAGCTGGACTTGCCCTCAGCTAACATCCGAACCTTATATGGAATAGAATGAAAAATGTCTCAGGTTTGGAAAAGAAAAAGAAACTGGGTGAGTTTGAAAGTAGAAATACAGGAGTATCATGAAGAAATCTGTTCTTCTATTACTGGCTCAGTCAAAAACAAGCAGTATTGGAAAGCTCACAAGAGAGTCTGTGTTTGTGTGATTCCAGTCTGATTTCTACAAGAAAAAGGGGTCAAAAGTTTATCCAAAGTTTAACCAGTATCTGAACTTTCCAGAGCTGAGCTGAACTGAACCTCTAACCCAAATCACTCCTCCAAATGTGATGCTATTTAGATCCACTTTTCCAGTTAACCCACATCATGCTCAGTTATTAGCCTGCCTTCACCCTGTCTGCTCTTGCTTACTAACCTGCATCTTTGGAGTTAATATTCCTACTGTGGGGATGCAGAAACTGAGGCCAAAGTTATCATGAAAGGCATTAAAACACACTCTCCTCCTGCTTGCTTTCCTTGTACTCTTTCCACTCAGTGCTTTGACGTGCACATGAAACTATTTTGTCTGTCCTTTGCAATCAGGTACGTGGTTCAGCAGGGTGGATGTGGGCTGGACAGCTGCACCCTCCCAGGCTGCTGTGGCTGCTTCTTTCCATGCCAGACCTTTGATCTCAGTGCTCTGTGGTGCTTTCTTGCTTTGCTGGTGGCTCTTACCCAGTGCCTTTGCCTTTTAACTGCCCAGCCCTGGTGGCAGGGGTAGGGTGGTCTCTATGTGTGCCTCCACTTCAAGGAAAGTCCAGCATGAGAAAGCCATGGCTGGACAAGCCCACAGGCACAGTGCCTAGTGAACAGAGGAGGAAATGTGGAGTCCAAGGGGCAGACTGAGATGGGGAGATTACTACTTGTACCCCACAGTGACTCCACTGGCATCCACAGGTTCTGCCCAGGGCTTCTCTGCATCACCTGTGCATCACCAATGTAAGAAGGGCATTAAATTCCATCCCTCACATGTCTCAGTGAAAGATGCAGTTTGAAATAGCAGAACTGTGTTTCAAACCAGCCAGGCTAGCCTAAGAAGCAAAGTAAGCTCTTCTTGTGAAGCAGTGCTCACATAGCTTAGCAGTTATATCTGCTGAGGTACTGCTTCTTTACAGCCATGAGCCACATACTCTGCAGCAAAAATCTGGTGGGGTTCCACATAGCCACGAGATTAAAAGCAAATCCACACAATTATTTAAGCTGTGAGGGAGCAAAATCTGAAAAGTAAAACTCCAAAGCCATATAAATTTGGGATCCCAAACTCACCTCAGAATTTAATCTTTAGACCTAATCTGTAGATTGATAAATGTATTAAAAGCAGGGAGGCCCTGAAGTTTATTCCAACAGATACTGGAATGGTATCCCCCCAAAATAATTGCTCAGACTCCCTCAGGCAATTGTATTTTTCTAGCTGACTTTTCTGCTTCAATAGAAAGAAGAGATGCAACTTATAAAAAGATACCACTTCTGTCAAATACTGCGCATACCAGAGTGCTTACTCATGCTACATCCTTCCCTATGGAGCTGCTGCCTAACTTTCCCAAAGCCGATATTAATATCACAGACCATTATAATACAGTTATTTTCATGGAAGCCTGGGAGGAAGTCACGTGGCATTAATTGGTCCCTGGTGCCCATAAGGGCTCCATTTAGTTTGTTGTTTTTAGTTGCACAAGCAGCAATGAAGTGAAAAGCCGAGGAAGTAGCAGTGATTGTCCTAAATGAGTAATTTTTTAGTACCTGATTTGTTAATGAATCATTGTTCCTCTTAATTGGATGAATGTATTTATTAGGCAGTTCGAGACACAGACATACACACACACACACATTCTCCACCAACCAAACTGAGTTTTCACACCTCTGCACCTGCAAGGACTGGACTTCCTTGGGTACCAGTGACAGTGTCCTCTGTCTGATGCCCTTGGACCAGGCAATATCCCAGCTCCCTGTCAGGGGGGAGCAGGGTGTGCTGGCTGTACAGGCATCTTTCTCTGTCTGTGTGCTTTGCTGAGAAACTGAACACAGTATTGGAACACACACACACACACGAGACCATCAGAAGGGGCCTTTCTTGCCAAATACTTCTGCTCCTGTCACCTGCCAGTTCAAAGCAAGTACCACTCTTCCACTGGTGCTGCTGCCTATTAACCATATGTGCCCAATTTTGAGACAGCCAGAGCCAAGAGTGTCGAACTGGTCTGGCTAAAAACTTGGCAGAACTTGTGCCTGTGAGTGCTCTGGGAAATGGGGCGCCCTGTGTCTGACTGTGAGCAGCACCAGTGCAGCAGAGAGGTAGGGAAGGGCACAATCCTGCAGGCAAAGGGCACTGCTGAGAGCCCAAAGAGCTGAAGGCTCATTGGTGACATGCATCCTACAAGCATTAGCAAAATCCCTTAGCACAGATTTCCAATTATTTGCAGAACTGGTTAAAAAAAGATGATTCCTGTCAAACATTTTTTCAGTAGCAGACTGTATGTTAACCATTTTTTTTGGTCACAATGCATACTTTCTGCTAATTTTTTTATCTTTTCCTAAAAAATGTTACTGTGGCAGCTCACAGGAAAAGTAATTTGTCTGCCTCAATCTTGTCAAGGATTTGGAAGTCCCAGTTAAACACCATCTCCAATATCATCCTCAGTGAGGAATGCCACAATGCACCATGACATCCTTCCTTCAAGACAGGGAGTGCTTGCAGGTTGGGAGGAATGCAGTGTCAGTCAATTGGGAATGTGCTCATCCATTCACACAAATGGGTACCTGAGGCAACTAATCCCCACAAGATGTCAGAGCAGCATTTCCAAATTGAAACTTCCTTCTTTCCAATATCCCCCAACCCAGAGGTTTTCACAGTTGGAGGTATTTTAGATGAAAACTCAGGTTTTCAACTGTCTATGAGAAGAAAAGTATTTTGCCACATTTTTTTAATGGAAAAATGGTATTTGCACATTTTTGTGCCTACATTTTTCAGCCTGCAATCAATGTGAAAGAAAACCTCAGGCAGAGAGAGTAAAGACTGCCTCCCTCTAATCCACTCGATTCTAAAACTGTCCTGATGTTTTTGAGCACTGTCACTGCGAGACATTCAGTGCTGGGCATTTTAGCAATAGCACACAACTTTTGCCATGTTCACTTCAGCTGCTTCCAGAGCTCTCCTGTTGCCAAAATCGTCAGTTTCTCTTCTTCCCATCAGAAAAGGGTTCCAAGTCTCATCCTCTACAAAGCTCACATACTACAGTCATGCCTAATCGATGAAAAAATCTTAGTAGTACCAAGAACCAAATACTAGTGCTGATGGAAATATTTTCAACAGGTTGATGCCTCACCAAGCAATGCTCCTGAATAGTATCAGGGCCTCTGAAAAGTTACAGGTTATCCAAGCCCCGGGTCTTCCAGCCTTCTTCCAAGGTCCTGTCCCTCAAAATCATGGAATTGTTTAGAGTGGAAAATACCTTTAGGATCATCAAATTGAACCACTAGCCCAGCACTACCAAGGCCACTAGCACTAGACCGTGTCTGTAAGCACCACATCTACACATCCTTTAAATAACTCCAGGGATGGTGAATCCACCACTTCCCTGGGCAGCCTGTTCCAATGCTTCACAAATCTTTCAGTGAAGAATTTTTACTAATATCCAATTAAACTTCCCTTACTGTGATTTGAGACCATTTCCTCCTGTCCTCTGCTGGGTGACCAAGGAACCCATTAGAAGCAAAAAGTCCTTACAAAAGAAAAGGCTGGAGTTTTTATCTGAAATCAACCATTTCAGTGCAATTTCATTCCATAAAGATCTGAAAGGCTTTTTTGTTTTTATTCCAAAGCCGAATGAAAACAATTTTTGAACTTCAACAGTTGTTACAAAATGGAATTGTCATCTTGTGGACAGCACCACTGAGCATATGGTGTTACTGTCAAATAAATCTCGTTCAATATCAAAATGAATAACATTGCATTGATTGCATTCCGCAGTATATTTTTAACTCACTCAAATCCTATCTTTTCTCATCTAAATAGACCTTTCAGAGAATCTCAGAGATTTCCTGCAGAACTGAATCTATTTTGCCGTGCAATGTATTTTGCTATGCAAGCTATCAGCTTTCTTACAGCATTTGCATTGCTTTGCAAGGACAGCCACAACAGGAAACAGTCTGTTTTCTTCCTCTTCCTGGGAACACTGGACATCTTGCAAGAAAGTTTGTCCACCAAACTTTGACAATTTATAGTTCAGTTTTGCTGTTCCAAGTAATTTCGATTATCTGGACAAATATTCTTTTTTTTTTTTTTCTAAGGTGCTCAGTCATATCAAAGCACCCCTGCATTGTTAATGTGCATTTAAATATTTGCTGATGAAAGATCCCTAGATATCCAACCATGACTGGATAACTGTGGAGAATTGTGCCTTCACTCCTGCAAATTTCTTATCAATGTGAAACTCCTTGTAGGTTTCAAATCTAAGGTTAAAAAAATGTATTTTAACATATTTGAGCTTGATATGACTGTGAGGTACAGCAGTCTATCTATGTCCATTACACCCAAGCAGAGCTGAGGTTCGGGGAGGTGAAAACTCACATCCTTGAGTATTTTTGTGCCTTTAATTTCAAACCTGTTTGCAGAGCTGAACAAATATAGATCTTGAAATTTACCCAGAAAATCAGGAACAAAATAAAGAAGTGACCTGAGGTTTCTCAGCACTAAGCTCAGGTGAGGCAAACACCTGCATCAGCTGTACCTTCCTCATCCTAAAAACGTCCAGCTGTCCAGGCAGCTCTGAGGCTAAAGCACTACACTTCCGCCCTGCATTTCTTTATTTTTAAAAGAGATACAGAATACCTGTTTTGCAGTTTGTTTGCATTCAGCTTTATTTTCAAAATTTTTTGTTCTTTCTGAAATAGGAACTGCTCACATGTAGACCAAGCTGAGCAAGTCATTTCAGCTTCCTCTGTCTCAATTTCTCTTTCTGAACAGTGAGAATGTTGAATCTTCTATAAAAGTACTGATTACCTATAGATACAAAGAGAGGTTCAGTCAAATCTGACCTGGCACATCTCAATATATATCACATGTTTTTTTCTCTGTACCCATTTGCGTCGAAAGATACAGGAAAGTTTGTACTCACAAACTTTGCATCATGATTTAAAGGGCCACATCTTTATCTGGTATTAACAGGCGTAGCTCCATCCTCTAACAACCAGGAGACCTATGGCTGTAGAAAGCAGGAAAGGCAGGCACAGCACTTCCCAGGGGTTTCTGCTGACTTGAGCTCCTTTTGTCCAACCCTTAACCAGAGGCCCAAGCTCAATAGGACACCAGAGGGCAAAGAGCAAAGGAATGATACTAATTCACAAGCAACCTCATAAAACTATTCTTGTAGGCCCTTTAAAAAGTTTTAAATGTCTGCCAAATGGATGAGGTCACCATGAGCAATCAGCAAGTCTTGCTATGCAAGAAAAAGATCTGTTCACATTTTGCTTGAATCGGGAGAGGGGTAAGTTCAATAGAGAGGATCACAGTCTGGCCACTGCACAGCCATTTCCTTATCAGGCAGTCATCACAAGAGGACTAATTTGTGCTTCAGTCTTAACTGAATGGTGTCCATAGGTTAAAAAAATACACGTGATCTAAATGTTGTTTCCGTAAGATGCTGATTCCCAGTTCAGCAAAGCACTTCAGGATGTGAAAGTATCATAGGTTGAGTTTGTCATTACCTGCTGCTTCATACAGAAAGGAGCTGCCTTGCTCACATGGAAAGAGCCTTTTGTACTTCTGTGGGCCAGGGTGCTCTCAGTGTTTTCTTCACATAAGCTACCTCATGAAGTAAATAAAAAGGATTGCTGAAGAGCTGCACCTGCTCTTCTCTTTTCAGTGGGGAAGAAAAAATTGCTTTTCTCCCCACAGCCTTTTGAATCTCATAAATACATCGTTTGCATACCAGATTACTGTTCAGTTCTAGATCATATTTTAGTCAAGTATATCCTACATTTCCATTTTTATATTTTGTCATAATTTCCCCATTCCCCATTTATCTTAACTGGCTTAAGACTTAACTAGCAGCTTGGGTCTTGTTTATTTGGTGTGGGGTGGGGTTTTTTTGACAACCACAAAGATTATTTATTTATTTATTTATTTGGCCAATGGTAAGCTTTTTCTCTCACATAATTTTCATTCTTCTCTTTTCCAGTTCTCTTTTACCCTTTCTAAATGCATCAGTCCATTAAGCAATGAGCCTGTTACCTCTACATAGCCCCCCCAACAAGGATCACTTAGTCACAAAGATTTGACAGTGAAGTAGTTACCATTTTGTACTGTTGATTTTTTCCAGGAACCATATGGATAGTTTTATGAGGATGTTTGTGAATTATCATCCATAATTTTCCCTTTGTCCTCTGCTCTCTCTGTGTGAGATCCTTGGCAAGACCAGAAGCAAATGAGTGCAACTGAATACAAAACCATGGGAAATGCTGTGCCTGATTTTGTTTTGCTCAACAGCTGGAAGAAAAGGGAGCGGCTTCAGTGGTGGTGCTAAACTTGTGAATGCCAGGTGAGGATTAAGGAATTC
The DNA here is from genome assembly GCF_000738735.6 of Corvus cornix cornix. Classification (NCBI taxonomy): domain Eukaryota; kingdom Metazoa; phylum Chordata; class Aves; order Passeriformes; family Corvidae; genus Corvus; species Corvus cornix. Next base: position 18,623,393 of record NC_047056.1, read on the forward strand.
AGCCAGATGAGATAATTAGTGTACATATACTCTGATGCAAATAGAGACAACCAGGCTAACCAAGCTCTTCAGAAACATTGGCCCAGTTAAACAGGGTTGATCTGAGATTTGAATGCTCAGGTTTTGATGTGGCAAACCCACTTAGTTGAGAAAGTGGCTCCAAGAGGTCCAGAATTGATGGAGTCAAGTCCAAGGGATCCTTGGCACTGCAAATTTTTTGAATGCTACAAGGACTCAGCTAATTAGCTTTTCCTCTATAAGAACACTAGCATGGAATTTTGTCTCTTTAGAAGTTTCTGTCCTCTCCAGTTTCTATTGAGTTGAACTGCCAGATTCAAAAGTAACTGATGGGAAGGACAGGCAAATACTCACTTGTGCACTGACACCCCCAAACACACGCAGAGAACACAATCTCATAAACGCCATGTCCTTAGGAAGCAAGACTAAAACTGAAGTAAGTGTTTACATGAAACAGCAAAGCAGAGCAGCCAGGCTTTGGAAGGCTTTCAGCCAGATCCCTGTCTTCTGTAAATCAGTGTGGAGGGCAATGGAGCAGCACCAATTTGCACCAGTTTGGGTCACCTAGCTCTATTCTTGACTAGTCCGTTGTATATCCAGTCTTCGCAAAATGAAAATGTCAAGGTTTGGAGACCAGGATCAAAGATGTGTTGGAAAGAAGGTTTTGTAGGGAATTGAAAACCCTCAAGGGATAGAGAGTGAAGGCTAAATAATATTGTTTTAAAGTAATGGCTATAACATTTTCAGGAAGCTTGCTTTCCCTGGATACATCTCATTTTAAGGCATCACTGTTCAGTCTCATAAGAAATGCTATTGCTGACAAAATAACCTCCAGTTCTTTTTGCTGTTTCAGTTACTGTGTTGATCAATTTGAAATGTCTGTTTGCTTGACATGACTGAGAGTGTAAATGATCTGAAATGTGATACAACATGGCAAGATGATTTGAACCACTCTTTACGTCTTCCTTCGTTTTTTCAGAGGGAAATATGTTGAGCTGAAAAAGAAAATGAGACCTTATTAAGGGAAGCACCTACAACAGTTATGTCCTGTCTTGATTCAGTGTCCTAAATAAAACTACTATGTTGTGTTCCATTTCATAACAAAACCAAAATAAAAAGGAAAAATAAAGGAACCACCAAGTAAGTTCCTCTGGCCACAGTTTATTAGGCTGCCTTTGTCCCCAGGTGATCTATCTTTGAGGCCTTTGCTGCTGAATTTCTTTATACATAATTGTGTTTCCATTTTGGAGCAAACTGTTGTCAGGCAGGAGTCTGAGACAGTGGTACGAGTTACACTTATTTCTACGTTTCATGTGCTTCCAGGTAACTGGAACTTTTAGCTAAGGTCTTTGCAAAGAGACAAACAATGAGGACCAAAGTGAATTAAGATTCATGCTCTCTATGACATAAAAACTAGCTTTGTAGAAAAGAATGTCATCTAAAATGACAAGTAAATGTGTTTGTAAAATGTTCACTGTAGCACAAATCAGTAATCTGGATACTGTGCAGGTTGTCTGAGCATTTATTAATTGACTTTACTGTGCAGGTGACTGAGCACTGGAACAGGTTGCCCAAAGAGGTTGTGGAGTCTCCCTCACTGGGGATATTCAAGAATTGTCTGGATACACTCCTGTGCCCTGTGCTCTGGGATGACCCTGCTTGAGCAGACAGGTTGGACCAGATGACCCACTGTGATCCCTCCCAGCCTGACACATTCTGTGATTCTATGTTCTGCACAGGTCAAATATATCTCCTGTAATGCCAAAAAAAATCGTAATCCATATGTCAAAGCATGCATGTATGAAAATGATAACTCACTTTTGCTCAATTTTTTCATTAACCAACAGGCTATAGGCGTTTCTCAGTTTTTCTGTCTTTCTTTGCGGTTGCAAGAACCACAGTAGAGAAATGAAGATTTACCTACCTGGCCAAATTTTGGTCCGAGAAATCATACTTACATGTATGTGAATCCTAAACCACTTGGCCATTGGTTATGACAAAGCATAAATTATCTTATTCCTTGCCCCACACCCAGATCAAATTCAAGGTACTTCATGTCAAGTTCCTGCACTTTGTTCTTTCTTCTACTGACTGGGTGCATGAGCTGAATCTGTCTGACCAAGAATTGCTGGGAATGTCTTGATCTAAGGAGACATTTCATACTCTACAAAATAGTTTTTATTCAGGAAAATTTATAAAACAGAGCTGACATCAGCTCAAAATCCAGGATCAATGCACCCTTAGACTCTAGTAGACATTCAGGTACATCTTCAAAACTTGGCCACTCTCTCATCTGCTTGATAACAGTAAGTTCATGAGAAAGTGCCTCTGAGGAACTTTATGAAGTGGCTAATGGGCATCATTTCAACTGTTCCTCCTCCTGCCAACCATGCCACCACCCTGATGCAGCGTGAAGCAACCCTGTGTTGTTCAACTCTTTCTTCACTGCTGCTTCCTCATGAATCCAAGTACCCTTCCAGCATTTCCCACAAGGATACCTTGTTACCCACAGCAATCCTAACGTATGGAAGTACGGCTGATACTGAGGAACTTCTTGTGCAGACTGTCTCCTACCTTTCAGAACATTTCCAAAATATCTGTCCCAGTTGTTAGAGAAAATGAAGCTGTGTGCATAGGAAAATTGTCTGAAAAGATGCAATGTTTGGCTTCTTTCCTCAGATCCAGAATGTACTATGTGTTCCTTGGATAATGGACAACGTGTTGGGTAGTTCCAGATAAGGTATCCAATAACTCTATTTTGTGTCCCCACTTTTTTTGCCCTTGTTCCAGAGAAAGTTGGACAAGTGCCTGAGAAATAATTTTATTGTGTGGAGAGTTACTATGAAAACGTATTCTGCTATTTTTCATTGACCTCTAAAATGAACTCCCTAATTAAGTGCAAATGGGAAACTGACTTGGAGCAGGTTGTCTCTAATCTTGGACAAGACAGACACAGTAAAGTTTATGAACTTGATAGACTGAAGCTGCCAAAAGTCAGTTTTGCTTTTCTTCCATTCACTGCACATAGAATATCTATAACATGTTGCTGAAAAATACAAAAAAAAGGAGATTCCTTAGACATCTGTTTGCACTGAAAGTATCAAAAAAAAAAAGGGAAAGGCAGATGATATTCCAGATGATAAACATTTGTGCAAATTAATCTTTTATGCAGTAGCTTTTATCTTCTTAAAGAATCTTTTCTTCTTACTGAGTTGCACCATAAATATAAGAAATTGCACACATATAAAAAAAATAAAAGTTCTTATATGCTGTGGAATTTTTTCCTCCTGAACTTACATATAGGGGAACAGTTAGAGAAAAAGATTAAAATGGGCTGCAATATGCAAATTTCAGTTCTTGCTAAAAGTGAACCTAAGTTTATGGTGAAGTCATAGGAAAATATGAGTTCATTACAAATTGTATGTGTATGTATGCAGGTAGAGCTACCAGAGATTTGCCACTTCAAAAATGATGAACAAAATTTTATGGCACTGGCTCACATGGATATGCCAGGCCAAGAGGGAAGTGATGTAAGAATAAAGGACCCAATACATGGTTTCACACCTTCTACTCAGTCTGAACAATGCCAATCCTGTATTGGAGAACCACTTGAAGTTCAAGGCTGGAAGCTAGGCTTGAGAATGCCCTAAGAAGTAGGGTAGGTATTCCTACAGGGTGCTGTGCCTCCAGGAGGTCCCAGTGGGTGCCCTACACCCGTGCAAAGCACCAATACAGTGCCCAGGTGCTGGAGCCCCTTCACTCAGTCTCAGTCACTGCTCTCTTTGCCCTGCCTTGCTTCTGCTGCTCTTCTGTTTATAAACTGACCACAGTCTTGTGCCTTACCCTCATTTTATGGCCTTGATCTCAAGGCTAGATCCACTCCTGTCATCTCCACAACATTCTTTCAGCTTATGTGCTTCACAAGGGAGAGGGCACTGCCAAGGCAGATCTGGCACCAGGCCAGGGGACTACCGAGGGTTTCTCTTACTACTGAACTGTAGGGCATTAAGAGTAATGGAAAGCAAGAGGAATCCAAATACAGCTGTGAAAGCTAAGATAACTGAAATAAGGGCCAGAGAATGAATTTAGCTTCTGTCTGAAAATTTTCAGGGTTTTTTTCCAGACCTCTGGCTACAGCTATGTGACTGGCGAAAACCAGAAGTAGCTCTGCTGATATCAGTGTGAATCTGATGGAAGATCAGGCTCAGACTCAAGAGATTTCTTCATCTGTTTTATCAAAAAATATTTAGTCATCATAATCTGAAATGTGTTTTTTACCTATTCGCATACATTAAAATGCTGTTAAGTAAGAGAGATATGACCTTGTAGCACATCTGCTGGAAAGATCACCTTTCATCAGAAAGGAACGCTTTCTTTATGAGTGACAAAACTCCTCTGAAATCCTTATTTCCCAGGGATGTACTTTTCCCTAGGAAAAAAAAATTACTTTTGCCCCATGGGTCTTTATTAATAAGACCTTCATTTGGCTCCTTGACTTTACCCTTAATTCGTGACTTATCAGGCTCCTTAGTAGTAAAAATAAAGGGTCATTTTCCTGTTCTAAATTTGCAAGCAGAGACAAACTAGAAAGTGGAGTTACAAATTCAGGAGGAAACTGATGCTTCTCTCACTGCAAAAGACCTTCGTGGTAAATGACAAATTTACACCAATGCAAGTGATATGAAAAGGAATATCTGCAGTGGTTTTGGATGAAGAAATAGGGCAAGAAATGTCAAGTGACATGAGAAGGGTCATTAAGGCAGATTCTGGGGTAGGAATTTACTCACAGTTCTGCACTGCAGTGGATATAAATATTTATTGCATCTTGCTTTGCATTCAAGTGTTAAGAAGTATCCAAACATGAGTGCATATTGCATGAAGCTTAACTAAGGACTAATTTCAGAGTTTTCTAAATACAAGGAGAGCAGGGCTTCTTCTCTAACACAGATTTACTATCTGCCATTTGGCAAAAGCCTAACTTTCCACTTTTAGCACTCTTACAAAATGCTGAATGGCCTCAATTCTCCTGGTGCCTAGAACCTTGTACCACATGGCTCTAACCATGGCAACATGATGTGCATAACCTAAGTGGTACCTCACAAAAACTCAGATGGTACTTGCACTGAAGGTCCGTAGTGGTCACACACAGGCAGGAATGAGAAGACACCTCTGTAGAAGCTGCATTATAGAAACCACATCTAAATTTTACTCTGCTACAAAGCTGCTCCCTAAAACTACTTGCAATAACAAATGTCATCGTTTGGTCTAGCAGATCAAAACATGACATGCAAGTCCATCTATGCCATTCAAAGCCCTCATGCTGCCCAACTTCTTAAATCTACTCTAAATTGGTTTATGTGTAATTATTAGTACCTAGGGTTACACCACTTAAATCTTTCTTAGTAGATTTCTCCAGTATGTCTGCTTTGGCTTTATTTGTCCTGACTTTGTCTTGATTTTGGCTCTGTTGTGATCTTTCACTCAAAATTTAATATAAAGAAGTTCCTCACATTTATGGAACAAACACCTGCTGAAGTCCCTTGGGCATTTTGAGTCCAAGAAGAACAATAAAAAGAGGCTTATCTTGAATGTAAGATTTGGTAAACTGGTTTCTTGTAATAGGCAGGAGTGCATCAGGATTCCAAATTGGGGTTTTCCCCAGAGTGAGCCCTGAATGTGAGGTGTCATGAGAGCGTGAGAACACTTACCTAATAAACAGGGATCCCTGTGACAGTGTCTCCACTGATTTTTTCACCTCATAAATATGTCACCTTAACTCCATACTTATTTTTAAGAATTTTTCCACCAACTCTGATGAGATGGAACTGTCCTGGAAGTACTTAAAGACTGAGCTCATCTTCCATTTATGCTTTTTTTTGAGATAAAAAATATTAATAAAAAAAAAAAATCAGGCACCATTTTAGGCTCAGATACATTAGACCATCATGTCCCATCTTCATTTTGTCCTGGAGAGACTGGTTCTGTGGTCAAGTGCTGCCATGAGAGAGGAAGAGTTCTCTACAAGTTTGTCTCTGGGCTTTCAGAGCTGCAAATGCTTTGGAGAGACAGCAAGCAGTGGAAAGAAAAGACTGGAAATCTATTTCAGACTCTATTGTGGATTTCCTCTGTTGCTCTATAGGCAAACATTTAGGTCCAGGTTTTCAAAAGCCATGACTTAGGTATTTAACAAATTGATTCTGAAAGAGTGATGGTTTGTACAACATCCAAGTGCTAGTGTTGCACTCCCTCAGTTTGTGGCTCCTACAGAATTCTGCAGCATGCCCTATAAATACCAACTTTGTATACCAAATTAATATATTTTTAATTTTTTTAAGAAATGTTATCTTTTCTTCACATCCTAATAAATTTAAACTTGACGCTGAACATGCATACATTATTCAAAGGAGGACAGTGATTACTGGAAGACTTCCAGATAGGAAGGGCTGAAAAGGTTGGAACTGTTCTCTTTAGAGGAGAAAGGCTAATACAAGAAACACAAAGAAGAAATAATAATTTTAAAAACTAATAGAAGGAATAAAGAATATTGGTGCTTTGCATTTCTTTATACTTCAAAAGGGCCAATTGATCATCTTCTAGCAATTGGCTAGATTGACTACCAGACTAAATCTTGAATCCCACTGGGCAACTCCTAGGGCAGACATGGAAATGCGATGTGTGATGCAGGCCAAACTGTGGTCCTACAAATATGTACTCAGTCATTACTCATTTTAAGGGAGTGCAATGCACTCTTAAAGATTTGTAAAGTGCTTGAGATTCTCTTATACAGGGTGTGAAAAATCATAAGTGTGTGAGAGCATGTGTGTCTGCACATGCTTCTTTTAGAGGATTTTAATTTATGGACAGAGACTTTTGCATACAAATAAACACAATCATGTCCTCCTGAATTAATCCATCTGGCCAGATCTCAGTGTCATGGACTGGATTCATTCAGATAACAAAAGAGGAAGACAGAAGGATTAGTGAAGCAAAATGGAAAGTACAAGTTAACTTGGGGAAGCTGAAGGTATCTGGAGCCAGCCAATAGAAAATGTATTTTAAGTGTCAGATTTTGTCTCAGTATCTACCTGGCAGAACCCCTGTCAGAGTTCCATCAGAGCAGTATCTGTGGACTCTGTACCACGTGATGTGGAAGCTTGCACACAATAACAAATAATCCCCTGGGCAGCTATCTTCTGTCCTCTTTGCCTTGTTTTCAGTACTATCACCAGCAGCAGTTATGATTATGTGCCATGTGGAATAACAGCTTGATCATGTCACATTTCTGCCATGCCTTGACATTAGCTTCAAAAGCAGTGTTTTTCTATGCTAAATTGGAGTTATAAAACTAAGTCCTTCCCATGTGAATAAGTATGGTAAATAGAGGATATTGATTTAAAAAAATACGGGAAGGTAAATTTCCTTAAATATTGCTAGCTTGGGAGCTCAGCCCTATGGTTAAAGAGCACTTTGACAAAAGTGTTTCTATGCTTAAAACAAGCTTTTAGCAAATGAGGCAGTATTTCATCAGGGTTTATTTATCATCATACCCAGGATGACTGAGTTTAGTAAAGGAGATAAATACAGAGTCTAATTATTCAAGTATCAACCAGCTGGCACACAGGCAGCCTTTTCATTACTGCTTAAACAGCAAAACTGTGACTCCTTTTACCCACAGAAAGTCAGAGCTGCTCACAGAAAAGGCTGTGGTCACTAAAGACATCTTACTCACTGCTTGCCAAGGGAACTCATCCCAACCCCCAGGAGTTTCCAGTGCCTGTGCTGTCATTGTCAGCAAGCTGTAGAAAAGCATCAAAAGGAAGATGTGTGACTAGAAATTGAGAATGGACTTAAAACTCCTCAAAAAGCAGCTGCTGAAGCCCAGACCTGGCATCAGATGGTTGCAGATGGGAAAGATGTCTCACCTTATTTTCCACCCAAAGTTTTTCTCTGATATGAAATAAATTCATAGATTCAAGCAATACAGAGCTGCAAAGTGAGAGCTGCACCTTACTCAGTAACTCATAGAATTTCTTGTCTCCTTCCCTTTACTTTTCCTCCAGATTTAAAAAAGCTCTGCCTCCTGAGCACAGTGAAATTCGACTTTGCTGATCATGATTTTAATGCCTCCATCTCCATCCCCCTCAGCTGGGTTCCTGCAAACTTCAGCAGCACAGAATGAGGGCTTCAATCGTGCCTTCTTCAAAGCCATTTTTGATACGTGCTCATCTGTTAACCTCTCCTTCCCCCTCCTAGCAGCTATTACTGCAACAGAGATTAAATGTAAGCACAAGATTTTTAAGAGAAACATGGTATTCTTGGTTTCACTAGCTGGTACATAAAAACTTGAGAGTGTGGGATTGATTTTCAGGTACACAAACCACCTGCCAAGATCTGAGTGGACTTTATCAGGAAGATGGCTCAGTTCTCCGCTTGTGCCTGACTAGTCCAAAGGGCTTTTCTCTAGCCCAGATCAGGATCTGCAATCATTTATAGAACTGTTCAGGAAATTAAATTTCTTTTTCTCTGAAAAAATGCATACTTTTTTTATTTCAGCAAAATCATCCACAGTGAAAGACCAGAAAAAGCAGCCTACCGAGCCCTGCTGTTTCAATTACTGAAAACAAAACAAAAACCTCCAAAAAACCAAAACCATATTTAATTTGCTAGCAACCTCAAGTACTGTCCCTGAGTTTGTTTGTTTTAAAGTTCCTCTTTGCTAGAAGTTTTCAACCAGCTTTTAATGAACAGGGCCCTGGACCTGCTGTTGTTGAAGGCAACAAGGAGGAGAAGGAGATCTGGCACACGAACAGTCCTTAAGTGATCAAAACATGGATTTACCCAGATGATCTCTTGTGTAGGAATAATCTACACAAAGTTACAGAAAAAAATAAAATAGACCATAATGGAGAGAACATCAAAAAACCACCGAATAGCAGGCAGCAGATTTTCTCAGCATAGACATCTGTAAATTAACGAAGTTCCAGTTTAAACAAAGCTTGTCAGAAAGAGTGTCTCCTTTTACACATTCTTTTTGGCTTCAAACAGTACAGATAAAAATACAATTCCTTCTCCTTTCTGCAGCACCCAGGACAAACAGTGCTGACCTTCCTCAGCATTTTCATGCATCAGTATTGACCTGTTCCTCTGAAACCACTAATCCTTGACTACTTCTGAATGACACAGAATATTAAAAGAGATTTCCTCCTGAGCCCAGTAAAGAGCTTGAAATCCTTCCAACTCTGCTAGCCTGCTAATCCTTAAATTATATATGTTTTTTTAATCTGGTCTAAGTGTGTGTCTCTGCTTTTAGTCACTGACAGACATGCTTTCATTTTGGTCACTGTTATCCTGGAATTTCTTCAGCTGTACGGTGAATGGTAAGATACCACTCTACACTCATCCTGTGGCTACCATAAAAAAAATTTAGACTGACTTCGATTTTTTTTAAATGGGTGCTTAGAAACAGTTCTGGGGCTGTGCAAAAAGACCTCCCAGAGATTTAGGCTTCAAATAGCAACAATTCTTTGAGCCTTCTAGAACATATCGGCCCTGGAACTTTATTTAGGCTCCAATTTAGTGCCTGGATTTCACAAGCTTAGTGATCTACCTGTGGCTTGGGAGGCCAATTCTGGGAGATGGCAGGCATTCAGTGCATTGGAAAATTGAGCCAGTTATCTAAATCCAGCCTGCAGAAATCTAATCTTAGCCAGAAGTTTGCACCATTTGTCAGCACACAACTCTTCCTTCTCCCCTCAAAAGTTTTCCAGATTGCATGTATCACATTTCATTCGGGACTCCTCTTATTTTTTGAGTAGCCATATGACTTTTTTTCTTTTTTTTTTTTTTTTCTTTTCTTTTTTTCTTGGTTGTTTTTGTTTTTGACCAGCTCTGTCAAGAGATTTCATAAGGTAACTTCATTAAACTTAAGGAAGTTACCACACTGACAGTTTGCAGTGTGTTGTGAAAGGTGTAGTGACTTGGAAAGTCTGACTCGTTGTCAAAATGAAATGTGCTAGTGCTGTGTGTAAAAACCCACTGGCCCCCCAGGGAAAACAATGAAAATATTCAGCAAAGACACAAGCCTGCCTTTGTATTGTGTGTTTTCTGTTTCTCCTCTTCTATCTTTTTGCTGTGGAGGCCCTCTGATAGAAAATTAAGGCTTTAGGTTTTTCATTTCCTTGGTAAAGCAGAACACAGAACTTGTCTCAATAGCAAAACAGCCAAACATGGGAGCATAACTGCTCAAAGTAGTTAAGCTTCTGTCATTTGCAAGCAATCTGAGGTGTCTAAAGGAGTTGTGTTGCATGGCAGCCTTCTTTGCAGAGTCCAAATGCTGGTCCATGTACTGACTCACACCAGGACCCTCATGTGCTCTGAGGGATTCCCAAGATGTCTGGAAATAGAGAACATCTGTGCTAGAGCAAGTTCCCCCAGGACGTAGGTCTGTGAAAATGTTCCCTGCCAATATACCTGTTGTAAGGGGTTTCTCACATCAGATGCTTCACCTACAAGTGTTTATACTGGCTCCTACATCTAAGCATGTTGCACAGGAATGAAAACCACCTTCTATAAGCCAGACAAACTACCAAGGAAAAGAGGCAGTGGAATCATCTTGCCTTTCCTTGTGTCCATCACGACCACTGTGGAACAGGAGCAGCTGCTGGTGAGCTGTTAGCCCCTCCATGCTCCTGAAGCCAAGATAAAAGCCATTTTTCCTTAAGGGCTTGCCTTTTTCTGTAGATGATTGCCTGAATCTGAACAATGCAGAGGTCTTTGCGTAAGACTGAGCTCCGCCTGAGTGTGCCTACAAGGCACTATAAACTACACCAAGCTCCAGGAGTTCCTAAAGGAGGTTGCTGCTCCCTCTTCCAGTTGTGTGGTCGATTTGCCCATAGGAAATCCCTGGTGTTGAGCTTTGTGGGCAGTGCTGTGGGAGGGACTATACACAGTTCTTCAGAGGACAACACCTCACCTTGACTTGTACCTCAAACTTCTAAGAACAAGCTGAGAGATCCTGCAGCCAAAGAAAGGAGACACCACTGCAAAAGCAGCAGCTTAGTTCTCCTTTCTTTCAGTCACGTTGGTATCTTGCAAGAAGACTGATTAATGCCTTCAAAGACCTCAGTGAAGCTAATGATAAAGCATTCTCTTTTTTTAAAAAAAGAGGGTTTCTCTTCTCTGTTTCTGTGTAAGCATACCAGGTGCATTGGAATGTCGTACTGCATTTTGAGGGGAGAAAAACCTTCCTCACTGCAGTAGCTGATCAGGTTGGACCTTGACAATCAGGGGCTTGCTCACTCAACTTTTCTTTCTGAAAAGTTGCCATTATTTTCCCTAACCCGTATTAGAAAGTTCCTCAAGATTGTTTATGCCCAGTCTCAGCTACTCTTGTGGCAGCTCTCTGGAGGTGGGGGTGGTGCTGGTTGTACCCTGGGTGAGCCACTATTGAAAAACAAGTCCATGCTGACTCCTGAAAGGAAGATTAACAGGTAGAAGTTCAGGATGAATCTGTCTGGCAACGTTTTCCGTGCTCTGTCATTACCAGACAAATAGCAGCACAAAACCTCCAGTGATAAGGCAGGGTGTTTTAGGAAGCAGGAAGCATAAATTACACAAACAAAACAGTGGACCTTTAAAAGCCAGTATTGTGAAAGGCATTTGCTGACTTCAAAACACATTCTCCTTTGAATTTTTCCTCATCTCTTCAAATTGTACTCATTGTTCTTAACAAACCCAAAGAAGCAATACCAATGGAATTGCATCAGACAACCTTAAAAACAGCAGGAGTCAAAGCCAAATAAGCCTGTTAGAAATGAATTTGTTATTTTATTTTCTTTTTCATTAAGAAGACAGTTGTCCTCTATTGATAAAGCAAGAGGGGATATGATAAAGCATCTGGGAGAAGACAGTAGTTTCCTTTCTGTGACACCCCTGCTGCAGCTCTGACTTTAAATGCAGCAGGTGCACGTGTCTGCATGGTGCCCTCCCTTAACCCCGAAGGAAACCATAAAGGAAATTTAGGTGGGGGTGGATGATACAACTGTCTGTCAATTGCTGCTAATCCACTAGAGGCCATTGTGACACAGAGTAAAGGGTGCTTGGCACAGCATTGCACTCCAGTGCTGCTTGGGCGTCCTCTTCGCTCAGCTCACAGGGATGAGTCAAGGAGTTTATTCAGTAGCTATTCAAGGAACAGCAGAGTGGAGAAGTGATTCCTCTGGATGTTGTGAAATTTCCCATGTATTATGGAGGAAATTCTGCTGGGCAGGAGCATCAACTTGTGCATGTAGTTCTTGTTCCAGCAACATGGAGTGTACCTTATTATGGCATTTTGGACATGATGTACAGTACTGGACAATTATTTGGAATCTAGAAATCATCTTAACAATTTCTTTTTTATTTACAGTGTTTTAAAAAGGTGGTTGCCTAAGGACTGTTGAGGAAATACTGTGATGGCAGTCAGAAGTCAACTAGTTTGCACTGTCTCACTCATCTTTGAAAATGTGTGAAGAAAAAGGTGATTTTTGAAGAAATGTGTTTCTGGTGGGATGGATGGTGAGCTGTCAGAAAATTGAAATTTTCTAGTGATGGCAATCCTGGGAACTGGAGAAAAGGAGTCAAATCAGGACAAATACAGCTGTCAGAAGGATAAGACAATAGTCAGAAAGGAAGAAAAAGGGATATCCAAGGGGGCAAGTCTTCTTGCCCTATAAGCCTGTACATCTTAGGGCAGAAAAGCGATGATCTCTAACAGCTCCTAGGCCAGTTGTCAGAAGAAAGACCTGATATATTTTGTCATTTCCATTTATCCCTGCAGCTACCTGAAGATACAGCAACAGCATTGAAATGTTTTAAGGCAATCAACCAAGTCTGGTCTTCCATTGAAGAGAAACAGGGCCAGAGTGGCTAATTAACATTAGTGAGGTGATTCTCCAACTCTTTTCTGCCATGTACTGTACACTATAAAACACATGTAAGAGTTTTTTTAAAAATAAATACATATATGAAGATATTATTTCAGAAATCAGTACAGGAATGTTTAATATCTGCATTAAAAAAATACCAGAAGGAGAGACAATGCAGTGTCATTGTGGCAAACACATACTTTCTTGTGGTTGCAATATCATAATCTTTCTTGTGCTGGGATTTAGGGAACAGCAAACCTAATGAGCCTTTCTCTGATCTTCCTGAGAGTGTCACAGTTCAGGAACAATTCCACTGTAGTCAACAAACCTGATAATCACATAAGTTGATCTATGTGGATGTAGGCGCAGGCTCCCTGTCTCAGGGGAAACATGCCTTTCTTACCTCTTTTACTTGAAGCACCTGGAAACACATTTCTGTGTGGATAATGCATCTCTGGAAAACAGGACAGCCACTTGGATGTCTGAAGGGACTGATCCCACTTGTTTGTAAGGCAATGTCTCCTCATTCTATTAGAGTGTTGGGAAACCTGGTCAGAGACTGGCTGTTAACATCAAGTCAAAAATTAAGGAAAGCACAGAAAACTGATTTATTACTCAAAAATTAATTTTTTTTATTTATAAAAGATTACACATGTGTATTTTCAGACAAAAATATTACAAGGAGTATGAGAGCAAGAGAGAGCAAAAAAGGAATGCTTGCTAGATAGACAGAATTTTTTAAAAATAGAAATACATTAATTTAATGAATAAAGCATTGAGTGTGCACTGTAGGCCCTGTGTTTTTAAAGATTTAGAAAGCTAATATAATATGAATCCAGCCATATAATCCTGTGTTCAAAAAATGTGAAATAATAATAACAATGTAACCTCATCCTCAGTATTTCCTCATTTCCTTAGGGCCACGGTTTCAAAAGGACTTAAAAAACATAGCAACAACACATTCCAACACTTCCCTCTGATTATGGGAAAGCACCCTGCCCTCCAAACCTAGGTAAGTGTTGACGTGCTCAATACCTCCAGCCTTTTCCTCCACAAGCTGTCAGAGGAATGGGTCACATGTGTATGCCACAGGGGTCAGGCCTTTATTTCAGCTTTTGGGCCTGGTCCAGCAAGCACTGAAAATTAGGCTTGGGCTTTGTTATCTGAAGAAGTTTCCTGGTGTTTCACTGAAATGCTGTGTGGTACTTAGCACTGCTACTAATAAGGTTTTGGGAATTGAGCTCCTCTGCAAACTTGGATATTAACCTGCCTACACAGGAGTGCATTTCCTTTTAGGTTCAAAGGCATCCCCCAAGCTGGTCTTTTAAATGACCTGTGATACCCTCCTCCTGCCACCACCCTGCCTTCCCCAGGCAGATTCCTGTATGTGCATGGCAGCCTTGGGCTCTTTCTGGGGTTATGGACGACCTCAGGGATGTATCAGCATGGAGCTTGCTGGAAGATGGATGGCTCACAGAAAAGTGAGGGAAGAGTCAGACTTTGTTGGGAGTGTTTAGCAACTTCCCTTGGGAAAGCTAGAAAAAGCCTGAATAACTGACAGGAGCAGGAGCAGGCATGGTCAGACCTCTAATGCAAACTCTGACTAGATTTGAAGGGTCTTGTGGACCTCAGTAAACTAGAATGAAAATACTGTGTTTTAGTAATGATCATGAGCATCTCTTCTTGTGCTGATTATTTTACCCATGATTCTTGGATATACTTATGAGTTGTTTGGGGGTTTTTTGGTGGCCTTGAGTAAAACAAGGCATTAGGAAGCACTTGGCAGCTGATTTTGTGCAGATCTAGATCTATAATCTAACAATCCTGATCACTAACTAGACAGCTGCTTCACAGTGCATCCAGAGCAAAAAAAAAATAATCTTTTTTTAAGTAATATAAACTAAACCATGTTTATTGTTTTGGTGGCTTGCTTTATTTAAAGATATTTGTATCTGGTTTTCTTCTGTCTTTGAATCTTCTAGAGCAGAATCATCTCCTTTCCAGTGCCACCTTGGTCTTGAGTAGCTTCTGGAAATTAATTTAATTTAATCTGTTAAATTAATGGATCCAATCCTTGATTTTCAAAATGAGGAGATGCAAAATTATTTTGAACTGTTGTTTCATTAACTAATTTTGGTTCAGGTAAACCCTCTGAGGGATTGTAATAAATACTTAAAATATTACTCTCAAAGCAGCCTCTCCCCAGCTAGGACAAAGCCACACCATCACCACCACCACATTTTGGTGACTTCAGCAGCACATGTTATGACAGAAATGCTTCAGTCTTGAGAGTAGCTACTTCCCTATTTTTTTAATTGTCTCTTTGTGCCAAGAATGCTTGCCTTTCTTCTTCTTTTATACACATGAAACAAAGTTCTCCATTACATTGTGCTTCAAATCTGCATTTTCCGGTGCCTGGAAAAGACTTCTTCTCAGCCCACGCTGCAGTCTTCTGGAGCAAAGCTTTTTGTATGCAGTGAGGAGTGCATCATGCTTTGGCCATAACTGGAATGTGCACAGCTTTGTGAAGTTTCTCAGAATGACTCAAAGAGTGGAAGCAAATAAAAAACCACAGAGATATTTGTATCTTCAATGTGCTTCAAGTAACTGCATTATTACCACAGCACCTTGGAGGCTTCCCATTTTTGCAGATTGCACATTGTCACCACTTCCTAAATAGCTGTGTTTATTTATTGAAACTCAAGAGTTTTATTTAACACCTCATGTAAAAAACACTTCTCCTTATCTAAGTCATTTAGGCCAACATCTCCAAATTTTGGTGCCCATAGCAACCCACTATAATCCTTATTTAGACATGCATTGCAAGTAGCCTCATTTTTAAAGAGAACCAGCTGGAGCTTTTGTGAAAACCATACTTTTAATTTCCTTGGTTGCCTGGCTTTGAAATTTAACCAGCACTGTTAAAATAACAGGTGATATGAGAGGCTCAGGCTGTGGCAGGGACTGCAATCAGAACACTCATATAATTATAAATTAAGCATAAGCTTGAGCGAAGCACTGGATTTGAGGTTTTGTTGCCTACAAGTGACAGACATGGAATTGAGGTGAGATTGCTGTAGGAATGCAAATTATGTGGTCATGTCTCACTGGCGGGGGGAAGTTAAGGGCATAATTCCCATCAACCTCTCCCAGGATCTCAGCATTGGCACTTAGATTTGGAAATGCTATTGTGGGCATTGTCTTGTGCTCAGTCATTTAAGAGTCGGTGAAGTGAAATGTTTCAGGAGAAGCTGGGAGCTGGCTGGAATTTTGATGCGAGAAATACCAGAGATCTCCTCCTTAACAAAAATAGAATGTATTAAAATTATTTTTTGTCTGTGACAGACCACACACTTGCTGCCATCATCTTGAATGCAGTGTTGAACTGGTGTTGGAGGCTGCAAGGCAGACATGCAGTGGGCTGGGTCTGGAGCAGCCACGGCAGCAGCTGAAAATCTGCCTGGGGTGGCTGCCGGCTACTGTGTCGGAGAACCACAGCACTCCTGGTATGAGCAATGAACAGCAGTGAGTTGGGGAAGTGGCACATTTTAGGTTTTAATTTTGCAGGTTGAACCCCCTGCCAAGGCTACAGTGTCAGCCAAAACCACAGAGTTCCAAAATGTGTCTTAACAGCAAACCGAAAAATCAATATGCCTTCCCCATTTTCCTGGAGCCTGACAGAAAACCCAGTTAGTGAATAGGTGTCTTTCTGTCCTTTTTGGGGAGCACTGTATAAGATCCTGAAGGGTGAAAATAAACAGAGGGAAAATGGGGAATCTACTGTCATGCAGAAGGCACCTCTCTGGTAGGAGTTTTGTGCCATGTAAATAGACAAAGCCCTGCCGACTTGCCTTTCAGACCCCAGCAGAAATGCATGTTAAGGACTATCTACTTGAGTTCATTGCTGCATGGGAGATCGAGTAAGTAAATACTGAACTGCAAACCTCTGTCTGTTTACAAAAGGGCACAACAGTAGATAAAAGCATAGTAAATTGTGAGAGATTGGATTGACAGCACTGGAAAAATCTCGGTTGGTAGCTATACTTAGATGGCCAAGGGTGCTTCTATAAAAAACTGTGTTCAAGGAAACATTGGCAGATTGAAGGCATACAATAGAGTAAATTATTTACACAGTTTTATTCAGCTACCTGTAATTGTGGCTTATAATGAAAATAGGAGGCCAAATTTGATCTCGATATGAGTGCAGCTCTATGGATCTGGCTTGTAAGTTACAAATAATTTATCTGAAGATAAATGACAATGTTTAAATTATTTGTTGTTTGCATGGATTAATGTTAATTCACATATACACACTTTCTTGACTTTCCACACATACAACAGTGGAAGTTTTGCAGACAAAACCAAAAATACAGTCTCTGAGTCAGGCTGCTTCTACCACTGTGTTAGTGAAATTTCTAATCATCATCTCATGACAATAGTTTCAAGGGATTTATGAAAAAGTAGCAGAGAATACACTTTTCTGTAATTTACTACTTCCTGTAATTCATCATACCATTTTTTCCCCAAATTGCTTTGACTTTTTTTTGGGAGTATCATATATCACAGTCCAAGTACTTGTGACCCTTTTTTAGCTGATACTCTTCTGCCTTTGTGCATTGTTTATTACTGTTTCACTGCAAAGACAACTATGAAAGTAAAAGGTAAAGCAAGAGACAATGTGGCTGAATAGGAGTGTTGATTAGAAGGCTGCCTCTGTGGGGCTTTGTTTGGTTTACCAAAAATCCCAAAGATTTAGTTAAGAACTTTGGGTGTCATGGAACTGGTAAGTGAAATTTTACAGTAGGGGCTGCACAGAAAGTCAGACTGGATAGTCTGCTCATCCTTTCTGGTTTTATGACACTTCAAGTCTACTTCAAATCTGTTGAAACCACTGGCACACAGTGCCAGTTAAGCACAGCCGCACCAAGTACATTTGGAATGGATTCACCTTTAGAAAAGCGTAGGCAATGATGTTAAAGCAAAGCAAAACTAAGGTGGCAACATCAAGAAGGAAATAAAGTAATAAATGATATGAAGGCTGGCTAAGGTAGGAGTCTGAAGTAACTGCTTCACCTTCAAAGCTGACCAGTGCCACAAGCTCTCACTTTTTTGAGCGGTTTGTTTAGTAGAAGATGAGAAATAAGAGGATATTTTCAGGGGGAGGGGAGTGTTGCTGCAGATAAATAAAAAACAAGCCACAAGCTTATGAGGGCAAAAATTACCATCTACAGAGGACAATAAAAACATATTGAAGGCAGCATTCCAGAGTTTTTGGATTCCCACCCATGGGTTTTGATATGCAGTGTTAGTACCATTACAACCAGGCCTCTTGAAGACATAGATGAGGAAATACAGATTAGAGTACAATGTTTATCACATGTCTTTTTCAAATCTACTCTTTTCCTGTGTATTTATGTACACTTGGAATCATTCAGCATTCCCAGAAGTTATTTGAAGAATGACTGTACTCTCAGCAATCTTCCTATTGTGGCAGAAGATGATAAAATAATTAACGAGCTAGCTGGGAGCTGGAAATTTCACATTCAGTTTCCAGCACTGACACAATCTTCCTGTATGACCCTGGCTAAGTCACGCAATCTTTCTGTCACCCAGTTCCTCATCTGTGCTTTGACTATGAGAAAAAATGAAGCATTTCTGTTTAGCTCTCCAAAAAAGCATCTCTACTGTCACACCTGCCAAGCACATCCTGATCCACAGCACACTTATTAATGTCCTGGTGCGAGTTGCACAGCAAAAGTCAGCCTGAGTAACCAGAACTCACCCACAAAAAGATTTTTAGCTACTTGCAAGTACAACAAGGAACTGGTATCATTCTGAGCTACCACTCCACAAGCTCATGTCCCCCTGGTGGGTGGTAACAACTTGATGAAAGTGTTACCAATTCCTAGTTTTGCGAAAAGAAATTTACTCTAAACTGGAGCAGTTCTAGGAAATGGGAAGTGTTGTCAGGCATGTAGTAATTACACAGCTTGTCTGAGATAAGTGCAGGGGACCAACAGTGCAGTGCACAGCACTCTGCTGGATGGAACCAACATGTTGGAGCTGTGCCACAAAAGGTCTTCTCTTTGCCCATGTTAAAATGTAGATAATAAACCAAACATCTGGAGGAGCAATTCGAGCCTTCCTTGGAGTCACACCTTTCCACCAATCATTCTGAGGAACAGCTGGGATAGAAATAAAACACAAGAGGCCTCAACTGAAGAGGCTGCTTGGAGGTACTAACATGACATCTGAGAAAGGGAATCTCTCCTCCTTTGTTGTCACACTTTTCCTTTTATGTGTTGTCTCAACAGCACAGCAATAGTAGAGCAAGAGTAGACACATGGACCATCCCTTGAGTTTATGAAAACCATGAAATAGCAGCACACCACTGCATTTCAAGAGCTGCTCAAGACTTTTTTCTGTATTAAAAGGCAAAAACTGTTTTTTCTCTATTTTCACCTCTTCACAGATATCCAGGTTCTCTTCCTGAAAACTGGATTTTCTCCAGGGCCATGTGATCCATGTAGAGTAAGCAATATTTCTTTATTTTTTGTCTGATTTGTGGGATTGCCTGAAGGGTGTTTCATCACAATCCTTTTGGGGTTTTTTTATTCTCTGAATTGACTGGAAATGTCCAAAATTTTTCCTGCAGTGCTGAGCTGTGACCAGTCATGGATGTCACACAGAGGAAGTGAGGAGCTGATCCTGCAAGGCAAAGTCACTGGGAGTTGAGAGATTTTTGTCCTTCACTGATATGACTTCCCAGAGTTATAGGATGACTGGCTCCATGGCATTAATCTGACGACTTAGTCTTTATCTTCAACCCATGACCTAAGCCTGCTGATGTACACAACCATCTCAAAAGACCAGTGATACCTATTTAAATGTTTAAATGAGTTTAACATGTGAATCTATATTTATTTTCAACATTTAACATTTAAAACATTTTTTTAAATTAACCTTTGATAATATAGTTGTCCTTATCTTTCTTTTTGTTGCATTATCTCTTTGTTACCATTATTAATAGCTTCTCATTATTGATAATAAGAGTCACATGAGTGACTGAATTTCAAAAGGACTCATTTCACATTTCACACATATTGTCCCCCTTTTGTCCAGAGACTCCCACAACAGTTCTGTTTTTCTTTTGCTTTAAGTTTTCCCTATCCATCAGGGAGTCTTATCCACCTCTTGGTGCAATGGGCTATGTTTGCAGCACATCTTTAAATCCAAGAATCTCCATTCTATGTCTAGCCAAAACCCTAGGAGAGTCTCTAGCACAGATGAACTTCTGAGAGCAATATTTTACTATCAGAAGGGCATGTCATACCTAGGGAGACAAATCTGACTTATTGCACTGCAAGATAATTGTCTGCACCCCTAAATGGCCTGTGAAGGCCTTGAGGAGGCATCTTGCTAACTTGTGAAGGGCAGTTGTTATTCTGTCAGCATGTGAGAACTCCAAAATAAAAATACCAGACATATGCTTTTTCCATGTCCTCGGAACTTGAAGTGGTAAATGCATTCATTTCCTTTCATTTTGCATCCATCTGATTGCTTTTAAACATAGTAAGGATCAAATCTTTCCAACACTGATACCTAAGGCCAACCTCCCTCTGACTTCCACGAGACGGGAATTTGGCTCTCAGGAATTAGTGTCTGGGGAGGATGCATTGAAATAAATGGTGATTGTCAAAGCACATTGGAATTTAGAGCACATTTGTTGCAAAGATAGAAGCTCGCTGGGGTATCTGATTGTCAGAGTCAATTTTATTTTCCTTACAGCACATATGCACATATTTGAACCTTGTCATGCTGCAAAGGGAAATACCTCATTAGATTTCACTAGGGTTTCTTCAGAATTGTTTATACACTACAGTCAATAAAGATATTTTTTGTTTAATAAATGAAATACTGGAAGGGCCTGTTCTATCAGGAAATCGAAGGAAGTGCATTTATCCCTGGTAAAGATGAAGCTCTATTTTATAGGGTGCAGAAAGCCTGCAATGTGTATTATTTTTCAAATAGTTGAAAGATTTATAGTGGTAAATGGTTTCTTTAAATGGTTTCTTTTTCAGTCTCCTGATTATATTAACTGCAACAAAGCAAATGTTACAAATAAAAACAAGAGTAAACCAAGAGCATTTGTACATTCTGTATTTTCAATTATGATTTTAACAGAAATTAATCACTGGTCCTTTTTTCATTTGGAAGCAGTTTTACTTCCCTTTTCCCCACTGGACATATAATTTTGATTTATAAACACAGCAATCTGGAGCAAAGGGAAGTTTTAAGCACTGTACATATTACTGCTGAGGCCTAGAATTATTTTGCTTAGAATTTTTATCTTTCTTTGTTTTATATTTTAAGGTCGATTTTAGCTTTCCACTTTAGGGATGAAAAACATGGTTGCAGATGACATTGTTTGCCCATTTCAAATTCACACAGGCCTAAGGTTACATCTTGCATGCAAGGCCCCGTTTTATAAACATGGTGAAGGGTTCTTCCAGTCAAAATGTGCTTTCAACCAGGATAAACCTGTCTCCCCATGTTAAGACTTATAAATCTTCTCCACAGGGCTATTTACAATCCAGCTACTGCACGCTTACTTTATTGACTCTGAATGAATAAATCAGTTTTCCACATCACCCCATTCTCTTTGCTGATGTTTTGATTTGGTGTCGATCCAAAAGTCTCTGATCATAGACACATGATTATAAAACCATCTCTCGCACTGAAAACTATTTAAGGAACAAGCGATGGAATTAACTTCTTTTAGATATTGTTTTACACTGCACATTTGAACTTGGGGATATACATTTTTCACAGGGCTCATTTCTGCTGGGCAGAACACTCTGATAAGGCTGTAGAAGCCAAGAAATTAAATGAGGGTTTTTTTCATCATTCACTGCTTGGCTTGAGCTTCCACAGCACACAGTATGTGTCTTTTACTCAGCTGGGGCTCTTTGAGTGAATGCAGGTGTCTCTTCCCTTTAAAGATTTTTAAAACCTTTAAAAGAGTTTCATAGGTTTGTTTTGATAAAATTGGGGGGTTTTTTCTGCTTCACCACTCAGGTGGATTTTGCTGAACTATGAGAGAGAAAAGGATAGGCCATCAGAGATTTACAGTAAGGGGGCGGGTTTTCCCATCTAGGAAACCTAGAAAAGTATTTTCTTTCACAACTTAGGCTTGAAATTTGAAAACGCTTTGTATGAAGGCTGTGGGAGATCCCTAGAAAAACATTTACTATACTGAGATCAGAGACTGGCTTGTGTCTCAGCAATAGCATCTGTCATTTTCTCCTCATAACTGTTGGAAGAAAGGGACTGACATGAGCATTTCTAGATTTCCACTTGAATCTAATCCTTTTTTTGAATCCTGGGTGGAATTAAAAACTAGAGGGAGCCTGCAGAGCGCAAGCAGCATCTAGTGATGGAAATAACATGAAGACCAGCCTTGCAAAGCATTTGATCTCACAGAAAAAGAGCCCCTGAGACAGAAGCATGGAGGAGTTCAAACCCCATGTAAAGCCTCTGCTCATTTTCAAAGACAAAATCCAAATCTTAGCCCACAGCTCATCCAAATGTGAAAGGCCACTGCAGTGTGACATTTGACAATTCCCCTTGTAGAACAGGCACAACAGGGTTGGTAAATTATGCCTTTTATAAGGATGTTGTAATCAGAAGAGGACAAGTGTCCTTTTTAGTTTGAGAATGGTAGATAGCTGAAGGGAATGCAGGATGTGCAGAGACCTGTAGATGAGCTGTCTTGAAAGGCCTTGTTGTCATTACTCTTGATCTCTCAAAGATCTGCAATATCAATATTGTCTATTCCAAGCAATGTCCCTTTTTGTTTATACTCAGCCAAGGCCTGTGCATCTAAAAAGATTGCACTGCATTTCATGAACTCAAATTTCTATAGTTTACTATGTCTAATAGAGAAGCACACTGCTTACCCACATTATTCTTCAGAGAATATAATAATATTCTTTCAAGAGAATCTGATTTTGTCATGCACTGACCATTGTAGCTTAATTATATTAAGCCCTTCATAACATGCTTGGAAAAGAAATCAATGTCTGTATCCCTCACTGAAAGCCCAGACAGTATCTCAGTGTACATGGTTTGTGCACATCTCAGTGGTAGCACCTAAGATGTCAAGGAATTGCATCGAATTCACCATTGAATTTCAAGTAAAGTCACCTAAAGGTAAAACAGAACTAACTCAAGCTGGTGATACTGCTGATCTTAGGTTTCCTGTCTTTGTGTTTCCCTGCTCTTTCTTTACCAGAGTAAAACCCAGAAGAGAGATTCTGTAGGGTTATTGTGCTGATGAGCCCCTCAGTGGCACCCTTGGTAAGGCTTATATCTTCCCTCTGTGGTTTGACTGACACTCATCGAACTCTAACCCTTTCCTGAATTGCCTCAGTGAGGAGCAGGGTTGCGCTATAGTCTCGCTATGTAATTTGGTGGTGGTTTATTCAAAAGAGAAGTGAGGACAAATTCACTCACTTAAGATCTCAGTTGTCCTCTTTTTCTCCCCACTGGCTTTATAAAACAATGACAAGGCACTTAGAGAGACAGAATAAATCAGATAAATCTGGGCCTCTGTTTTGTTTACAATATTTTACTACAACAGCTGTTAACAAACATCACCAAGTTACCAATAATACAGCTAAAAAAGCTAAAAAACAAGCCAGTCCAGCAATTGTCCATTGTAGAGAAAAACAAGAAAATTCAAATTTTGAGGCACATTATCTCTCTGGGACTATTTCAGAAGAGAAAATTTAGTCTGGAAAAAGATAATAGAACATTAAAACCCCAAAGAGCAGTAACAGACAAGAGATTAACTTAAACACCTCCTAAAAATAAAGAATTTGACTTTGTCCCAGAAATCACTGACACCAGCATGTGACCTATCACAGAGACAGGGAGACAGTGCAGAAAGATAGTGGGGATACAGAAAGAATGGTGATACCACAAGTAAAACAACAATTACGAGGAAAGCTGAAGACAAATGGTAGGAGAGCAACAGCAACAGATGTTTTCCCTTAAGGTCATAAATGAAAACAGAAATCCTGATGCACAGGAGCTTTTCCGGAGAAATACATCTGTATCGGAGCATGAAACACTAGTGAAAGAAAAACAGAGCACAAAACACCAAGAATGAAAGCAAAGCAGTCTCCTCTTTTTGCAAGGAGAATCAGGGCAGATGCTCAGGTCGCTGGAGATGAGCTGTTGTCTGAGGAGCAATGATCTCATCTCTTCCCACCAAGAAGATGGGAACAGACCCACAGTGCTGGGTTCTGGTAGTGTTTGGATGACTCACTGCCCAGGGTACCTGGCACAAGATTTCGCCTGAGGTTCTTGTGCCAGGGAGGAGAAGGAGCAGTACTGGTTTGCAGGGGCTGAGGCAGAGAGCAGGGGTGGTACAAGGGCACAGGAGGCTGCCAGCTAAAACTGTCCTGCCTAAGTTCCTGGTCTGCTGGTGGCATTCCTGGATGGCCTCTGTGCTGCATTTTGGGCCATGAGGTGCCCTTTAGAAGTCATAACGAGCTGTATACGAAGTGGCAGAGCACATTCAAGTGAATGCCCAAAATGTGTTATGCCATTCCAGCAGGAGACACACTGAGGGCAGCTGTGGCCTGAGCCCATCCCCAACCCTGACTTTCCACACAGACCTCTGCTCTTTATTTTTCCCCGACAACATCCGCATTTGATCTCTGCTCAGGAAAAAATGCAGGGAAAAGTGCTTTCTCAGACCACCTCTTGCTCAAGACTGACATTATCAGTTTGCAATATTCACAGGGCTATTGGGTATCCAGAAGAGGGAATGGCTGGGATCCGAGTGTACCATTCAAGCCTAAACCAAACACCTACCCAGATTTTGCTCAGACTATCAGGAAAGGTAATTTAGCACCTGGAGAAGATAGGGTTTGGAGCTTGTATTTGGCACGCCAGCCAGCCATCTCAGAATGGACCTACCAGATGAGATATTGTGTCACAAAAAAAGTTCACAGAGGTGTTAAGTGCAAAAGCATTCCTGAACCAATAGAATATAAAAAACACTAAAAACTCCAACACTTTTGCCAGGAAAGAATGGTTTCTGTGTGTTTTTCAAAATGCTGTTTGCATAAATAGCCAGAAAAGAAGGGAAACAGGATTTTTAAAAAGTACCACTGTGATTTTTACAGTTCTGATAAACACGGTGCATATGCAGGAGAGCTCTGGAAGCCATCTGGTTGTACAGCCGGTGCAGGGTGTGCTCTGCTGGCTCATGGACATACCTGCTCAGTAGCAGAGCTACCAGAGCTTTATGCTACACAGCCTGACTGACTGTCGATGGAAAAAAGAGTATCTGCACGTGTGTGTGTGAGCTTGGATCACTGAATGAGGTGGTGGATAAGATTTCAATGAACCTAAAGGACTTAGGGGCCTGTGTCCCATTTTTATAGGTGACCCCTTGTTGCAGATTCAACACAATGCCATGGCAACACCATAAAAAAGTTGCCATTCCTCAGCCAAAGGACTATAACCACCTTGGAATGCTTGAGCTGAGAACTCATCCTGCTCGTGTGGTGTAACTCTAACCTCAGGACAGACCCATCACAGTCACAGTGCACAGACAGCTTGTCAAGGGGTGGGTGGTAAACTGTTTTGTTGCCATAACTCATCTCTGTATGCCAGCACATAGTGTCCTGTTTTGGTTCTACATACATTTTTTGAGAGGATTCCTAAATTACTTAAATAACTTCTGGACACTTGGGGGGGAAAAAAAGAATATAAAAAAGCTAAATGCTCACAGTTTGAATCAACAGGAGAGCTGACCATGAGCAGATTTGTGAAACATTATAGCACTGTTATTGTGGGTTTCCAATTGCAGAACCAGGAATAAAACTGACACAAGATATAATCAAAGAAGAAGTAAAAGCCTGGAAAAGAAATAATGTTAGCCAACATCGTTTTACGAACATCAGTCTCCTCGGACAGATCTGATTACATCCTCTGGTGAGATTATAAACTTGCTTGATAAAAATTACTGCATAAATATATGAGATATTTTAAGGCTTTTGACTACTACTGCACGACATTTAGGCTTTCAAAAATTACACAATATAATAGAGCATGTGAGGTACTGAATGGTGTAAGGAGCCAAATGAACATCAGGGCCCTAAAAGCAGTCATCATCAAGGGCACGGGCTCTAAATTCCTGTTTTGATTAGTCAGGAGAAGAGGCTGACTGCTGAAATCTTTGTGTTTCAGGAAAGAAAAAACTAGCCAGGTGTTTATACAGCCTGTTAAATATCTGCAAAGAGTATCACTCACCCAGCCCCAAACTCATTAGCCTACAATGGTAATTAAACTATCCCTTGGCTATTTCTAAATTACTATTTTGGGAAGTCATTGAAGAGACAGCAAGACTCAGTTTCTCAAATAAGAAAAAAGGAAAAGACCTGCTAGTTTGAGGAATAAACATTAAAGAATGCAAAAAGGATTTTGTTTGGCTCATAGAGCTGTTCCTTAGGTCTGAACTTCCTGAATTCAAATGCCAACACCATTTGAAAACCATTCTGCAAAAATATGTCTTCCTTGACTTTATAATACCATTGTACTGATGCTCCCTACTTTTCCTTCAGTGTTTCACAGGTGGCAGACTTGTGAGTTTATTATGCTTCTTTCATGAAACATGAAGTAAATTTCTGTGTAAGAGTTTTGCATAACCTGTGCATGATGAGCTTCTTTCATTATATTTACTGTTGCTTACACTGCAAACAAAATGAGAAGGGGTTTTTGTGGAGGAGAGCATGAGGCACCTTGTGTTTTAAAATAGCAAAAGGTCCCTCACGTAGGAGAGGGTAAGTCACAGCACCATTGTGAAAATCCTGAGAATAATATGAGTATAAACAAAAGTGAAAGAGAGTGGAATACTTCCAGCAGACATCATGGAGCAAACTAAAGACAACAATTTTCAAAAATAAAAAAAATAGTTCCTGGGAAAGTTGTTTATTTTTTTCTGAAGCTATTTTTATTCATTGTTTCTGTAGCAGAAATACTGATTTTGTAATGTATTGTGCTAATGTAGTGTAGGTGACATGTAATTCATTCATTAATATTTTTCCTTGATGTTGTGCATTTCAGTGCATTTTTAACTAGATTTTATTGTAAGTTTAAACCAGGAAATCTGTGTAACAGAGACAAAAATATTCACAGATAACTAAAAAGTAGCTGTATAAAAACCTTTATTCATAGCCCAAATTCTATAGACAGTGCATATTCTATAGAAATTTTTAGGGGGATGGCGAAACAAGCCCTGGTTGTTATATAATGTGGCACAGAGTTTGTTCAAATCTGGTCACCAGGGAGATTTCACTTGCTCACTAGAAGCGAGGAGGACCAGTGGCTGGCTGGTAGAGAATTGAGCAGCAGTCCAGGGTGCTAATGGAATGATTATCCACTTGACTGATACAAGGGCCTGGGGCTATAATAACAGGGTAATTTTTAAATTCAAGTTTGCATTCCCAAGGAGACAGGAGGACATTGAAATGAACACTGCTGTTGCATTGCCAAAAGCATCAGTTTCCCTAAAGCATCTGAACGACACCACCATTTGTCATTAACCTTGCTGTCTCTTACACTGAGCATTTCTTTCAAAAGACCCTCTCCTTCTCTGTTCTTCTTTACAACATGGATATCCTCAGGTGCTGTGCTGAGCTCCATCAGGCAATACCTCAGAGGAGAATTGAGCAAACCCATTTGGATCAGGTGAGTAACTTCACATTCCCTTGCTGATGCCCACAGCATGGACCTAGCACCCTCACACTAGCTAGCATTCGATATGAGAGCCAAATCTTCCTCTGTGTAACTGCTGCTGGAGTTTTAAAGTGTTTCTGCTTTCCCTCTCACATCCCTATGAGCTAACCACATACCCTTGCTACTGTTGTCCTGTAACTGTCTTGAAAAAGAAAACAAAATAGAAAAAAAACTATCAGAAATCCCCTAACTGATTTTAACAGCTAGGGAGCTGGCAAGCAGAAGTGTATGTGCTGTAGAACTGAAACAGGTGTGGTTTGAGTATTTTCCACATTTGGTTTTGGCAAAAATGTGAACAGAGGGTATTAATTCCTCCACACTGATAATGGGGTCTTGGAATCCGTTATCTGAAATAAAAAATTCTTGGCAGAATTCCTCATGTACTCAAGTGTGCAAGAAAAACTGAAAATTATAGCTTTCTTTTTTTTTCTTTTTCTTTTCACTGGGAACCATTTATAAATGCATACATTTTTATGTGAATTTTACTGAAGCAGTTTTTACTTAGAGAGTGTTACATGTGAAAACATCCCCAACCCTCTCCTAAAACAGTGAGCTGGATCCCCCTCTCAAACAAATGCCCCACTGATGGATTTGCATCTCTGTGTGCATGTGCACGTGCCTCTGTTCTTGCATACCTGCCCATACCCTGTGGGACTCCACCAGGTTTGGTGCCCTTGCACAATAAAAATAATCCATTGTCACCAGCATCTCTCTGCAAACATAAGTGTAAAATGTCAGGTGCCCTTAATTTTGGGAGAAACTGCAGCTGTCAGGGCACAAGATTTAACATACAAAGTGAAATAATGGCTCATTGGGCATGACATGTAGCCAATTCTGGCTTTCTCTTATTCTCCATTCCCTCTGTTCTCCACAAGTCCCCTAATCCTGGGGAGACACAAAATCTTTGTCAAGGAAATTCTGTGGCATCTATGCCATCTCTGGATGGTCTAGGTGATGTACTAAATACTCTGATCATGGTTCCCACGTTTCTGCTTACTGGAGAACACGATTTATGCCTTTTCTCAAAACTCCTCCAAAGAGCCCCTCAATACTCATTGCTTCCACAATGCAGAGAGTGTTTTGGCTACTGATAACAGATGGACGATGCTCACAATCCTGCCTGTAGCACTGCAGTACGAGGGAAGCTTCTACTGGAAAACCTGCAGCCAAATCTCAGAATGGGGATTAGGTTTTTCCCTTATGTGCCTTTGCTCTTTGGCCCTTAGATCAGCCTGACTCTTGTACTCCTGCACTCTCACTCTGACAACAAACCTCAGCATCCCTGTTGAAGTTGCTCCCAGGGTCCATAGGAGGCACAGGTTTGTGTTCTACCCAGGTGAGGAAGGCACTGCTAGAGATCCCCCAGTCTGAGTGCTCTGCACACCAGACCATCGGCTATAGGAGCAGGACTTATTTTGACTGTTTTAAAAGAAAAAATGGTCCATTTGTCTTACAAAAGACAAGGTTTGTGGCTGGCTCTCAGACATCAAGTCTCAGATGGACATACAGCCTCTGTGCCATGCCAAGGCACGGTTTCTCCTGCAGGGTCTGTAATCTGTGTGTGGCCTTTCATCAAAGCTGGGGCTTTAGGGCTCACAGAAACCAGTCAAAGCAGCCGGATGTTCATAGATTTACAGATACTCAAGAAACATGGTTCTTCAGACCTAAACTATGTTTCAGTGGTTTCTTCCTGTTAGATTTTTCTGTAAGGAGAAATAATACAACAGTAGTAAATTATCTTTGGGGTTTGGGGTTTAGGTATTTTTTTTCTATTTCACCAGTCATTCCTTGGTAAATAAGACCATGTAGTTTCAATAGCCAAATTGACGTTTATACTCAATATTATGTTTATCCCAACCTGTAGTCTGAATATTTGAGGCATGGATTTTGTATCCCAATACATGTCATGACTCTAAGTGCTCTATAAACATTATTTTTCCATTCTCTTTGAGATCAAACTTCTCAGTTCATTTTTGGAGTTCTTGAAATCCTCACACTGCAGCTCTCATTTTCAGCGGGATCATTCATTATTTTCCCAGTTCCTTTCAGGTCTTCAGCTTCTTAGCATCTTTTGCATAGTTTGGTTAATTTAATGCTCTTTAGTCTTGCCTTCGGTTTCCCGTTGATATTGCTGTGCTTGCTTTGGTTGCTCCAGTGGCAGCATTCTCCTCACTGGCTGACTCTACCTCTGTCAACATAACAATTCCTGTCAATCACCTACATGCAAACCCGGCTTCTTGGTAGCAAGCCCCATAGGAAAAGCCAATGGCGAAAAGAGGGGAATTCTCAATGAAAAGCCAGACCACATTTACTTCTGCACGTACGGGCTTCAGCAACCTTTTTCATTCGTCGGACAAGCAGAATGCCCTGGAAAGCCTGTTATCCATAGATGGCCAAAGGATACAGGCTTATTCAAAGGCAGTGCTCAGGAAGGGTGGGGTAATGCCAAGGCCCAACGCAGAGCTTTGCAGCTCTGAAATCCCAGCAGTTTTTGCCAGCTGTAGCAGGACTCTGCTGTGTGGGCGCCAAGCCGCGGGGCCACACACAGCCTCCGTGGCTCAGCACCCACACAGCCAACTCTTGCCTAAAAAAGGGGAAAAAAATTTTAAAATGCTGAATCAGACTCCCAGAGCCTAACCAAAAAACAGGCACATAAACTACAATTTTTTATCATAGTAACTCAGGTTGGGAGCAGAGATGTTGTAGAAAAGCTGGAGAAGAGGGGAAATATTCCTAGTGTTAAAAGCAAGCTGGAGTTCATGGTGTTTGACCACAATAGTTTTCTTGGCTGCTATGGTTCCATGACTGATTTAAGAGGGTTTCAGGTTAATAAACCATAGTTGCATATTATTGTCTGTGCTGCTCTTGCACTCTTGCTAGTAATGCCATTTATTCATAGATTTATGATGATCACCATAGTACTATAGAGATTATGTGTTTTTTAGGAATATTTGCTGGTGGAGGGAAAAAATGACATGGGGGGAGAGAGAAGGACTTGATCTTCTAATCTTTAGTGCTCCTACATCCAAGTTATAAAAGTCATTGGTCCATAACTTGGCCCCAAACCTAGAATGTAACCAAAAAAAAAAAAAACCCAAAAGAAACACCAAGTCTGCTCCTCACCTAACCTGCATAAACATAAATTTAAATGTATCAAAAATCATTGCTGGTCTCAACACCCCTGACTGACTGGTGGGTCACAAAAAGTACAGGGAAGAAGAATAAAAAGCAAAATTAAAATGTCCCTTGAAAAAAGAGGTAGTTTTTACCTTTAATAGATTTCACAAATTGATTTCTTTTAAGAGGAAAAAATAAGGATTTTTCTTCTTTTTCTTTTAGTCTTTCATTGCTTCAATACTTTAAGACCATACTGTAAAAACTGAAGGATATTAATCTGTCATAAAAAGCTTAACACACAATTATATAAATGGCAGGAAAATGATCTACAACATTGTTAAACCACAGAGTAATTATTAATTATTAAAGCCTTAGTTCCAAAATATTCTAAAGGAGTTTTCCTGCTTTCTGTTAGTTCAGGAAGAGAAAAAGTCAGAAAGAAAGAAAAGCCTATAGTCCGTTTCCAGTCTCTCTTGCTTTCTGAGCTGAACTCTGCATACAAATCTATATTTGTAAGACACCCTCATCTACCAGTTAATCAAAGCCCTGGAAATTCAAGGAAACCTGTGTTTATGGAAATCTGGCATTTCTGTAAAGTTTTGAATGCGAGCTAAATAGAGCAGTTCATCTCATTGAAACTAATGGCTTCTGCCAAGTGGTTTTGCAGCACTGGGTCTTCTGGCACAGTCAGCATTTAGGAATTCATTTATGAGCTGGGTTAGCAGGAGACTCTGGAATTCAAATTTATGTCTAAGACTTAGTGGTTTATTCCTGATAGGTCTCTGTAAAGAAATTGTAATCAATTTACCAAACTTGGACTTTGTAATACGCAGAATTGAAAGCTGGAGTTTTTTCATGATTTAGGGCTTGGGATTTTTTTTCCACTTTCCCCAGAGGACAATTGCAAACTGTACACATGTATATTGTGCAACTGAAGGGGGCTTTTTAATCACCCATTCATACTTGCTTTTGAAAAAGCTTTGTCCCTGTGCTCTTGATTTTCTACGGGCCTGATTCTGCTCCCACTGAATTTTCCTGCAGGGGAACAGAATCTTAGTTCAGATGAAGTCACATTTGCACATAAAAAGCAGAGAAATGTGTGGCTTGTCACACAAGTTGATTTTATTTCAATCAGAATTTGCATGAAGATGCAGTCAGGCTCTATTAAGCACTCGTTTGATTTGCTTAAAAATATATGTCTCCAGGAGCTGGCCAGCATATTTGAATATTGGCTTTTTTTTCTGAGTCATAAAAACCTAGACATTTTTAGCAAGCAATGAACAAGAATTGCTCTACGCTTTCAATGCAACTATAAATTTGCTCCTTTTTTCCCCTTTTAGAACTCCTTTGAAGAACTCATTGAATAAATTAACAACTTGGAAAGCTGCCTGCCGTTTTTGTTGGCTTTGGGTTTCAGGGAGTTGCTTGGTAAACAAAAGTCAATGGATTCAAACAGTAACAAAGTAATTTAAATGATTAATCAAGTGTTAAAACTAGCTTAACCTCTCCTGTTTTACAAACTCTATATCACCTTCACTATACTAATAGAGGAATAAGACACCCATCTGGAAATCTCATCTGAAATATTAGATTGAGAATCAAAAATTCAGCCAAGCAGTGTGGTTTGTAGGGATATCCTGGCGGATAATAAATTGCATTAATCTTACTTAAATTTTCCATCTAAATCATGTCTTGAGACCATATTGCACTGAGGGGAATGTGCCTAGCTTTGAATGCATTGTGCTACTGAAAAGGTTATTAAAAGGGGAAAAAAACAGATAATGACTTTTCTTGTTTTTCTTCTGACTACTTTTTCCCATATTGAGGAACCTATGTTAAATATTCTGGCACTTATGAAGAAAGTCTGCTTTCTCCTGCCAGTGCTTATGTTTTCTAACAGAAGATAAGAAATTCACATATTCAGAACTCTTGAGGCAATTTTTTTTTCCGAGTAGAAATTATATGCATGGATAAAAATAACCCCAGAATTTTCCCAGCATCGTCAGAGCTAAGTATTTTCCTCATCCTGCTCATTCAGAAGAATTTCACTTTTCCAGTTACACAGAGTATGAAAACAATATTGGAAAACCTCCCCCAGGATTTTCATCAACTTGCAAATCTGAAAGAAGTCCAAAGGTTATGAAGTTCTACCCATCTCTTCTTCTCCTGCCCATTAACTACCACACCAGTGTCATTTGCTAAGTCTTAAATTCAATAAAACAAGTTACAATGAAAAGAAGAGTTGTTTAAAACCACAACCCCTTGGAAACTGGGAGTAGTGCTGTCAGCCATGCCAGTGGGTGGGAAGCAGAGCTCCACAGGCGGAAGTATCGCTCTACTTGGTGGATTTGTCCCCAAAACAGAAGGAGGGAACCACACTGATGTCCTGGGTGTGCACAGGCACAACTGGGGCTGCAATGGGCAGGAATGATCCCAGGGCTCCTGCTCAACTCCAGCAGGGGGTGAGGGATGATGCCAGCACGTCATTGAAGAGACCAAATGGGCTGATGTCCAGGGAAGGCTGCTTTGACCAGGCTCCGATATTTGCCTGAAGTCCTTACTTGGCTAAAGAATGAATGAATACAAACTGAGGAGAAAACTGCTGCCAGCTGGCACCAGAAAAACTGTAGATGTGCAGTAGGTGTGGGACACAGTCAAGGTCGTGTCTCTATCTGGGGAGGCAGGAAGGGAAAGAGAAATGACGGAAGACATAAGTCCACAGATATCAGCAGGATGGGGCCTGACATGCTGGTTAGAAGAGGCAGCAGTGCGGCTGTTGCCAGAGCTGTCCACAGAAAGATGTGACTCTCACCAAACACATCAGGAACCACATAATTTAGGGCCGAGAGGAGGTTTCATTCCAAAGAGTGTTACACAATACTATGCAGTGTTATTATGATGCACACCTTTTTTCTCCTCCTATAAAAATTTGACCTGGAAGCCCTGAAATTTTTCAGCGGTTTGTGACAGCATTTCAACCCAAATTCCAAGTCTTAGAGCACTGTTGGAATAGGTGTGTGCTGGGGTGGTCTGAAATGAGAGAGGGGAATGGTCCCTCTGATTGCCTCAGGACTCTACTGGCTGTGCGTTCAGTGTGTACGGTCAAGCAGGGGCTGAGGTGGATGGAAAAGTGTTTGGTCTCTCCCTACCCATGCCCAAACTCAATTCCTTCCAGACACATGTCTGCAGCCCTGGGCTGACCAGCTGTTCAAGAAAGGGTCAGGGTTAGTTCCTCCTGAAAATGTGACTCCTGCTGTTTGTCCCACCATGGGATCTGAGACGCTTGCCTGATTTGCCAATGCTGGCAACTCTGCAAATGCTGCAGTCATCACAGCAAAGGACTGCTGGCTTTTTGAAGCCCTACAAGAATCCCAAAATATGTCTTTCCGTCTTTCCACAGCATCAAAAGCCCAAGTAAGTCAAATCTATTTTCCATGCAAATTGCTTTTGCACAACTAGGAAAATACTGAACCAGCAAATTCTTCTTGGGAAACAAATGCCCGTTAAAATCAATGAGACAAGCTTCCCACTTGTTCCTATGGTGTTTTGTTATATATTAAACAGCCTTATGAAAAGAAAATAATCCAGTTGCATTTAGAAGAATCACCACTTTAATATGCTGCTGCTAAATCACAAATCAAGCATAAAAATGAGTCATCTGAGCTCAGAGTTTGTGCATTTCCTTACACAGTTGTTGCAATCAGCTCTGCACTGACTTTTTAAACTCTGGTAAATCAAAATTAAAGTTATGCGTCAGAGGTAGTAAATACTTTCAAGGCACCTGAAGAGCCTTAATTCTTCCCTGAAGTCCAGGCACATAGAAAGGGAAAAAAGGGGAGGGGGGGACATTTTAAAAAGCAATGAGGCTTTTAATATCAATTCATTCTCATTTAAGGTCATAAACTCTGAAATAGCAGTCTGACTTGATTTCAGAGAGGATTAATGTTGCCTGGGTGGTTTTGCCTTCCTTTTTTTCCTTCATGCATTTGGATTTGTTGTGAGTGTAGTCATGACTGGGGTTTACAATGCTTGAGTTAAGGTATGGCCACATTGGGCTTTTCATCCTTTGAATAAGGATTCATGTTCTCAGTCTTGGCTTCATTTTGATGTAAGATTTTGTTCTTTTTCCTCTCTGGGAATGTATCCTAGATATATCCTTGAAAGGTTGGGCTAACTGTGAAGTTTTCAAAAAAATTCAGCAAATTTCAATTCAGAATTTGAATTTATCCCATTATGACAAATGCTGTGTGTTGGACCCTATAGTCACATGATCTCCAAGCTTGCATCCTGCATTTGGAATTATCTTTTCGTCAACAGGTCCAGGAAGAGCAACAGGAATGCTTTCCATACCCGAATCTGCTATATGTTGAGCTTTGGTGTGTACTAGTGGTGTGCAGACAAAACCTTTTCCCAGTGTGGGGAGTTCCTCCTCCTTTCCACCCCCTGGGAATGAGGTATGGATCGGGTAAAACTGGGGTGCATACTGGGAGCTCAGCTCTCCCATCTCCCACAGCACAGGGCTGCTCTGGCATCTCGTGACGTGGATAACAAAGCTCCCATTGATCCCCAGGCCCCAGGATCAGCTTCATCCAGGCCTAAATTGTTCATCTGTTTTTAATGCCAAAAGCGATTTGTTTTCTGTATGGACAGTGTGGTTGCAAAGTCATGTTTTTTAAGATTAAACTTCTTTCATCTGGACAATGACAGCAAGAAAAACAACAAAGAAAAACATTATTTTCAAAATAATGAGGAGAATCATTATTTTTTTAATAGAAGAAAGTAATTGCATCCAGGCATCCAGGCTGACTGCAAATGCCAAGTTTGTGCTTGACGCTGTTTTAACTGGTTGAAATATTATTTCTAAACAAACAGAGTTTAAAATGGAAATTCTGACGGAGCTTTGACTGCATTGCTATTACTATCATGTTAAATCATTGCTATCATCCTAGTGGTGTCAGTGCATAGCTACAATTGCTTGCAAGATAATGAAAGCTCAAACCCAAAAAGCTCAGCCTCTCATATAAACTTCAGTATATTCAGATAGAGAAGAATTACACCCCGCCAACATTTTAGCATGACGTCATACCAGATTTGTTATAATAAACAAGTTAATAAATGTAGCCTCTCTCCTAAATCATTTACATGCACTACAGTTATTCAAGGAACTCTGGCTTATTTTTAGTACCCGCACCTTATCTAGGGTGTTCATCACAACAGCAACACTTGCTGCAGTGATTTAGTAGGCTGCTGTCCACACTGACCTTAATTTCTTGTTTTGTTGGATTTTTTTTATTGGAACCCTTCAACGGGGATTTTTTTGGTTGTCAGCTTTTTCTCAAAAGCTGCAGCGAGTTCTTAGTGGTTTGATATGGTTTAGATCATTCATTTGGGTTTTAGCACATTTGTAAACCATGGAATTAACTCAGTGAAAGGGTGATTATGGTAATAAAACTGCACCGTGCAGAGTTGGATTTTCTTAACTGAAAAGGCTTTTTCTTTTTCATGTGGACTCACAGATTTTTATTAAGAAAATTAAGTTCACACTCTTCTCATGTGCTGTCCCTGTATAGCATCTATCACAAATATTTATGATGGTGTCTTCCAGCTCCTGCATATGGCATTTACATAAGCAATTGGTAGGAATGATCTCTGGTTTCTCCTGAGAGACCATTAAAATGGACCTAGTCTTTGAGAAGCACTCCACAGAGAAGGACAAAAAGCAAAGTTTCAGCTCTAAAGCACTTTCAGTGATGCCTGTTGGCAGTTCAGAGCCCCACTGCCCTGGGCAAGGAAATTGGGATGCACATCTGGCACACAAACCTACCACACCTACAGAGACCATGATACTACACCACCTTCAGCATCCTCTTCTGGCACCTCAACTGCAAAATAAATCCTTTTTGCACACACGTAAAAAACAAATTAATGTTAAATACCCAAAGTTCTGCAGGCTTTGAATTTTAAAACTATCTGTAGGTTTAGGCATTTCTTTACTTTTAACAGCCAAATCGCACTGTCTACCCGGCTACTTCCTGGCACCTTTTAAAATCCATCAAGACCAGATGGTGCCTGCTGGCATGGATGTTCTGGGAAAAAAAAAAACCAGAAAGAGGAGAAACACACCAGCCTAAAAGTGAATACCTGCTGTAATCCATCCCACTCTGAGTGCTGCTGCAAGCATGTGCAGCTACCCGTCCTGCTCTGCACAGTGGAGAGATAAGGTGCTCCTGGTGCAAACTCATCTTTTGAAGTGGAATGCTGACAGGAAATTATTTATGGGAAGTTGTGCCTGAGGAATATATGTATGTACATAGAGCAGCACACTGAAGGACACATACCCCACAGTCAGAGTGCAAAGTCATCAACAGGTTTTTGCAAAGCCAGTCTTTTTGTCCTGGAGGAACAACAGTTTGAAAGATACTTGGCCGTAGCTTGAAAGCTCGCTTTACCATCTGAGCACTGGTGAAAGTGACTGTGGTGTCCAGGTGTTCCAGCTGGGCCGTTTGTCTTGCTCTGTGCATTGCTACTTCCTTCCTCAGATAGTAACGAAACCATATCAGATTTCTGTGATGACCGCTAGGAGGAATTTATCTTCTCCTTCTCTTGTCAGTCAGTTGGGTTTCTTTCCAGGTCTGTCCCAGTGTATTTACCATGCTACATCCCTCCTCTGGTGCAAAATAAATGGGCTGTGGGAGGGCAAGAGGAAGAGTCCAGTGCCTGAACCCCACTGCATAAGAATTACAAGTCATGACAGAGCAGGGATGGACAATGCTACTTGATGTCTTCATTTCTGGAAACAGACTGGCAGACAGGCTTGAAAAAGACAAGTAAAAAAAGCTGGAGAAACTAAAACTACACCCAGCCCTATGTCATCCAGTATTCTGCACTTAGAAATCAGCACTCATGGCATTGCAGTACGAGTCACAGCTCTGCAGGCAGCAGCCCCTGAGGACTCCAAATTTAGCACATCCATTGGCCAGGAGCACCCACAATTCCAGAAGGCTTCCCTACACAAGGCTGAAGCTCAGGGAAGCACTGAGCTGGGCTGCCTAAAATATCACAACTGTGACAGGAGGCAGAGAGTGTCTGCCCTCACCTCTGTTTTCCCACAAAACACCCAGCATGGTCACAGACTCATGGTATAAATCTCCTTTGGTCTGGACAAGGTGCAAGCTCCAGGATAGGCTGGGCTCCTAGAACCCTTGCAAACTACAACCTAGTTTTAACAAGCTCTCTATCAGTCTGTGGATTGGCTTATCTAAAATCCCCAAAATTTTTGTCTTGCTGAGGTGGACACCTTAAAAACATGCTTGCTGGCACCTGAAGTTTTCTCAGAATTTACTTCTTCAAGGTTTTTTCCCCTAGATGAATGTTTTCTTGCTTCATCAGTTCAGTTTTTCAACATCCATTCTTCTAATTTTATTAGAGAAAAAGTTGGTGCTCTGCACAAGGCAGAGATAGAGGGGGGGAAAAAAAAAAAGAAATAGCTCAATTTCAGATTATTTTAGTGAAATAAGCCAAAAGTTAGGTTTCCCGTTATGTCTGAAAAAAAGGGTCCAAATTCTCATTGGCATAGTGCTGTTCATGAAGTCTCCAGTTTTTACTGACGTTGCTGGGGTCTGAGTGTGGAGTGCAGAGAGGTACCAAACTGAGTGAAAACATGCTGCTCTGAGCACCACAGCAATTAGGGCTAGGTGTGCTAGAGCTCAAACTTCAGCTGGAGGGTTGCTGTGCTGCAAAGAGGTTGCCCCTTGTCCCACAGCAAGGAAATCCTGAACAAAATTCTTCTTCTCCAAACTTCCCACTTTCTGAGTAACCCAGACTCAGTTTTAATCCTGGTTGAGACATTACTGGGCTGAACCTGGAGTTAAAACACTTCTGAACTCAGTCTTACTGCAAATCTGGACCTAGATTTATAGTTAGGGCATGTCTGTGGCCCCCATCACCTGAATCCACTGTAATTAATCATAGCCGGGATGGGGGGTTCTCCCCTAGGTGCTATAGCACTTTATAAGAAGGGACATTCCTGTTCTTCCTATTCTGCAAATGAGGAAACTGAGGCATAAGGTGACTTATTTCAAGCCACTTATAGTCTGTAGCTCAACAGTCATTTTGGTAGGTCACTCTCAGCCCACACAGGACTCCTGCTCAGGCAACG
Organism: Corvus cornix cornix; assembly: GCF_000738735.6. Lineage (NCBI taxonomy): Eukaryota > Metazoa > Chordata > Aves > Passeriformes > Corvidae > Corvus > Corvus cornix. The sequence goes on from NC_047056.1 coordinate 18,662,405, forward strand.
AAGCTGCAGCCCTTTATTTGAATTAGTACTGCAATGGCAGCCTGATTTACAGACTCTTCTGCTGCTGGGGTCAAAAATTAAGTCACTTTTCAGCATTGGGGCAGACCTGCCAACTGTAATTAAAAGCTTTCCTTTGAAATACGTGTCAGACTTTACACATGGTGAGAAGTGCTTCTCACAATATGAGCTTTCGGGCTGTTGCACTGAACAACATCCATGCGGCTAACCACTTCTCTGCTGGGTCCCACCAGCATCTGTTCCCTTGCCAACATTTTACTGGCATTCCACGGAAATCAGTGTAGTGTGCAGCTCTGCCAGGTAGGGCCAGAAACAGTTAAGAGGTTAATAGACTCAATCCAACTTCAAACGGCACACAAACCTCAGAGGTGAGCCCAACACACGGCTGTCAAATGAGGAAAACAGATAGACTTTGTGACGATTTGACTAATTGCACGAGAGGTTGTCTCGTGCAGATGGTGCTCTTCCCACTCTTTCTCCAAGATGTATGCTGGCTGGAAGGGAGTCATTGATCACAGCTTGTGTGAGAGTCTTAAAACCCCTAACGCAGGGAAACAATCAAAGGTAACTATGTCCCTAAGTCATCTAGGCCCTGTTGAAAACCCTTGCATCAGCTCCCTGCTCTGGAAAGATCTACTTTCAAAATTTCAGCTCCTGCTGGGAAAGTATAATACCATCCTGGCTGCCCCCCAGCAGCTTGCTCTGCATTCAGCAGGGGCTTTTCCTGCAGCGAACGCCTCACCCACCACTTTCCAGGTGGATTAAGCTGTGTGCAGAGAGTCTCACAGAAGGCTTTTTTTGTGAGATTTCCAGAGCACCTCGTCTCCAGCCAATTCAGAAATACTGCTAGCACAGCCACCTTGTGGCATTGGAGTATCTGCACTTTCAGTCCCAGGAGACAACAGGAAGTGCAGAGTCAAGCCAGAATGTAAAATAAATACATAAAAGTTAAGCAAATATTTTTGAACCTCTCAAACAGGTTTGGGTTTTGTTTGATTCAATGTAATAATAATACTTAGCACTTACAGTGTACTTCATAGTTTGAAAGCACTATAGAGACTTTATTTAGGTTCTGGGCAATGATCTGGACCAGCTCGTTTGATCTGAATTGGTTCTCTCATGCCTGGAAAGTATATCTGAGAAGTCAGAAAAGAGAAGCAGGAATATCCTTTGTGTCTTTTGGGTTTTTCTTTCAATTTTTGCCACTGAGCCTATTTGTAGGAAATCATTCCACTTCTTTTTACCTCACTTTACCCAACAGACAATGTGTTTCCCAGCCTCATTTGCAGAGGTGAGATTTAATTTCAACGTTGCATCTAAGGTCCTCTGACAGTTTCTACACAGATGCAGATGTTTCTCATTCTTCCTCACTTGCCTCGTGAAAATTAAAGCTGAAATTGTGAATGAAATATATACTGGCAGCTAAACAGTTCAAACCATCCACAGTTACCTATGTTGTTCTAGTAGTAATCTCATCGACTGCCCGAGGCACAAAGGTTTTGAAAAGGTTACAGTAAAATATGTAAATAGATGAACCATATGCATAAAGAAAATTCTCTTGGGTCCCAGTGTATGTCTATTGTGGCTTGAGCTCTCCTTCCAAGTCTTGTTTTTCCAAGAGTCAGCTTTAAACCTCGCATAGCTACTGGACCAGTTTATGATCTAAAGACATATTTACAAGTTCAAACCACTTCAGGAGCTAATTATATTCTGGACACACTACAATATTTGGATGCCAAAACGTCCATATTCTTTGAAATGAATGTTTAGTAGCTTTCTCAAGAAGACCTCATTTCACAAACTCCAGTTGCAACAAATGAACACATGTTCCTCTTTTTGTTTCCTCTTTTTTTGCTGAATTTGAGAAAAAAAAAAAAAAGAGTAATCATACCACGATGGAGAATACTTCATTTTCTCATTAAAAAGTACATTTCAGCAGCTTTTCGTAACACTGGCCCTACCACCCTCAGCTTTCTGTGAAAGGAACTGCTATGGATGAGACAATCTTCTAGCAGCTGGAGCAGCACACAGAAGGGACACAAATGGTCATGGAAAAGCAAGTGGAGCCTTTTTCCAGAGACTCTAGTGGGTGCAAGAGGAGGCTCAGTTTACGGGGTGCAGCAGTCATTAACCAAGGCTTCTTGTTCCTCAGGGAGGTTGTTTATTCCCTCACCCTGACTCTTCTCAGGGAGCCAGAAATTGAACAGCTTGAGTGGAGATGAGAAAGGTTGTTGTCCCTGGATCTGGTCCTTGCCCCATACATTACACAGGGCTAAGCCAGCCACTGCTGCTGTATTCCCAGTACAATTTCCAGTATTGTTCCAGCAGTCAGGCTGCGGGGGAGCATGCTGATCTCTGTGGATGTGGAGGTTGCTGGATGCTTTACTGAGCATTCTCAGGCCACAGCAGAACCAACCCAAAGTCATCAGAGAAAGGAATTGAGGGCCAGAGGAAATTCCTCGCTGACTTCAGCATGCCCTTGGTCAAGTTCAAAGTGTGAGTGTGGAAGACAGGACAGTAGAAAAAGTGGGAGCTCTGGGAAGAGACCATACAGCTGCTCATGCTTCTGGGACAGAAGGCTAAAGCTGGTGGTGAAAAGAAGCCCAGCCCTGGCATGGGAGAGTGCATCATGTCTCTGCATGGTGCAACTCCAGCTGCAGGCAACAGCTGTCGAAAAGGCAGGAAGCTGCTGGTAGGGGAAAGCTGAAGGCTGAGCTGCTTTGCATTCCCAGGACTTAGTGCAGCAAGCCGCCGTCATGAGAGGCTGCAAGCAGTGGGTGATATGCCACCCCCATGTGCACATGTCAGAGCCACATCTTAGTGCAACCTATTTGCCGTATCTAGAATCAAGTTTTTCAAGTTTTCCTTCTCACAACTGATCATTTACCATTCCTATGATTTTTCTTGCTGCTTATTCTCCATAGACATTGCTACCTCTTTGATCTCTACATAAATACATGCAGCTCTTGAGCACACTGTTTACATAGATTAAAAGGTATCCTAAACCTTACATGTACACACTGATAACCCCAAATCTGATTTGTGATTGAGTACCTGAAAATGGCTTTTACTCTCTGGAATTTTAAGGTTTACAACAACAAGCCAGATGTTTTAGACGGCACAGGCTTTCCCCTTTGAAAATAGCAAACACCAGCTTCCATGGTAAGGTCGGATCTCCAGCAGGGGTGCCTCTGAATACCAGAATGGCATTTGAGCCTGTGAATTTCACTGTGATCCACAGAGCCAGTTTTATCTTCTATGAGAAGGATCAGTTTATGCATCATCCTGACAGTGCAAGTATCTCAAGAGAGGTATGTTGTGATCTTAAACTCGTCTCTGAACCAGAGAAACCAGACCTTAAAACATATGTGATATGTTAATAATAATAAATTATAAATAATAAAATGTGATATGGAGCATGGAGTAACTTAAATGCTATTAAGGCACTGTTGAATTTGTACAATTTCTGTATGTGTTCAAAACCTGATGAACTGTATTGCTCACAGTTCTTTTCAGTAAGATGGCCTCATCTTTGCAAAAGGAAGGCATGAGAAACGTTAGTGCTAAATCAAGATCATGAAACTAGAGAATTAACCAATTCCTTAAGGCCAGTAACTTTCATGGCTTCTTGAATTCCTTGATTCATTGTATCTTCATAAATACCATCACTGACTCTGCGCACTTTAATTATAATTTAAAATTTGCATTCTGGGCACTGTTCTTGCCTGTAGACTACATACCAATACAGACTACAGTAAAATGACGGAAAAGCTTGTGTGTCTACACCAACACCAAAACCATTCCAACTTATTAAACAACCTCACAAACTTTCACAGATCCATTAATTATAAACTGCAGTTATGAGAGTCTATTTTTCTTGTCCGTGCTTACCACAGGTCTTCCCTGAATTAAATCTTTCAGATTTAGGCAGATGATTCATAAAGAAAAGTGCTGTAAGATCTAGTCAGAAAGGTAGTACCTGTACTGGGATTTGTGCCTTTAGACAACAACTGCCTGGCAGTGCCCAAAGGAGTTGTTGATGTGCAAGGCATGGAGACTTTTAGGTGAAGAGGGAGCTGTTACCTTATTGATGAGGTTAATAAAATACGACCGCATCTGTACTGAACACTGCACTGCTTAGCTCAGCTCATCTAAGGCAGCATCAGTTTCAGGTAGTCTGTGGTTGTTTTTAAAAAGCCACAAAAGCTGAAAAGAGGGTTCATTCTACACATTTGTTTCTGCAAGCCTCTAGACAGGTAGAGAAATCACGGCAGTGCAGGCACAGGAAAGATGTTATCTTCCACACAATTATTTTTAGGAATAAGATGCCACAAAGCACTGGTTTAAATGATGCAGAGCACATATATTGATGGAGTGTGGTGCATGGAATGAGTTCACATGGAATTGCATAAAATCCGGAAGCAGACATATGCTGAATAAAGACAGGCTGCTCATGGCTAGAATCAGCACATGAAGTTACCATACAGTAAGTCACAAGTGCCTGGAAATTTACCTCACCAAGAAGAGATACTTTGATAACATTTAACAGGTTTGTTTTTTTTTTTTCCACCTGGCCCTTGGCACTTTAGTTCTTTTCAAGTGTCTGACCACCTCCATGTGCTTCAGAAACCTCTCTGCCAATCCCAACAAGGCTTGAGAAGATCACAGGAGCTTTCACATACTTGGCCGCCTCAACTTATTAAATAGTCTCCTTATAGGATGTTTTTATTTTTCAGCCCATATCCCAGAAATCTGATGTTCTTGGACAAGGAAATGTGATTGCGGGTGGGCTCAGGACTTTCTACCCTCTCTGCTTTCCTACCTGATCTAAGGAAAGTTCTTTAGACTGGAAAGAGGCTTCTCCCAAAATTCTCTGGGAGGTGATTTCACAGCCCTAACTCACAGTGATTGGCTCTTAACCATACATATGGCCAGTCCTTCAGCTGATAAAAAAGGGTAGAGTGCCAGAGGTTTGTCCCTTCCCACTGTGTAGGACAGCTCATGCCGCCAAGGGCTGCAAAATCAAGATACACATTTTGCAGCTGTAATGTATACATCACCCACTAAACCCTTCAAGTGAGACCTGTAGACCTTTAACAGCACACTTTTTTGTGAAAACACCTACATAGATCCAATGATGACTTTGAAAAAAAGAATTCCCTCTATCCCACAAAAACTCACACCTTCCTCACTCCACCTTATTTTTTAAGGGAAGCCAAGACAAAGAGAGAGGCTTTGTAATGAGTTGGAGGTCAGAAAAGCCAGGCACTCATTCCTGGTAATGCCTTCCCTGAGAAGATGTGTAGAAAATCCTTGTACCCCTGCTGATCTTGAAGGCTGATTTAGAAAGTCAGGGTAGGGTACATTTGCCCTGAACTAGTCTTCTTGAGCCCCTAATATCAACCTAGTGGGGAAAAGGCTCTTCCAGAACACGACTTAAATCTCTCCAAGACAGATTGGCCAAATTAATCACGCCTTCATAAAGCCCATACCGCTCCAGAAAGAGGTTAGAAAGATGTAGGAAACTACTCTGTAGGCACCCGTACTGGAGATGTTAAGGCAATTGAATTTCACCAGAAGAGACTTTCCTAAAGATAGCCAAGGCATCTGCTTTAAAGTAATTATATTGCAAAAGTTCTGTGCAGGAGACATGGAGCTCCTGAAGCAGGTTCTGTGTAGGGTGACAGAGATGATTGAGGGACTGGAGCATCTCTGTTATGAGGAAAGGCTGAGGGAGCAGGGCCTGTTCAGCCTTGAGAAGAGATGACTGTGAGGGGACCTCATCAATGTCTATAAGTATCCAAACGGGTGATGTCAAGAATGGATCCAGGCTCTTGTTGACCATGCCAAGCAATAGGATAAGAGGAAGTGAGCAGAAACTGCAGCAATGTACCAAGTCTGAAGAGCCTGTCATCCTAGAAGTCATAGGTAGACTTCTCCTTAGTAGTAGCTATTAACAGAGCCAGACTGGAAGAGTCTGGTGGGCTTTTACAGAAAACCTTCAGGGTTAGTGAACAACCCTGTGTGACTTGATCTCGTTTTGCCACAGTTTGTACACCAGACAGAATTGTTATTGAGCAAGAGATCTTGAAGATACTGTGCACCTCAGAGAGCGAGTGCTTCCAGTTCTTCTCACTCATCTGTATCGATCCTATTTGATAGCAGAGGCATATATTCATCCAGAGAATGCCTGACTGTCAGCAAAAAGGACAACTCTTCTTTCCCCCATTTGTCTTCCTGAAAACATTAAGGACCTGGTCTCTAACTCATTCTGTTATGAAGAACTTGCCCCTTTAATGTGGGTCCAAAGTCACTGCAACTGAACATATGCTTCCCAGATGGACCTAATTAAGACTATGTGGCGGCATTTGGGGGTGAATAAATAGAGAAGGAGGAAACTTGCTTAGTGGGAGGTCTATGGAAAGAGCTGCAGAGAACCAAGAATTGGGAGACCACTAGAGTGACCACCTGATGTCTCTCACTGAGAGCCACAAAGAGTGGAGGGCTTGTGGACTGAGTCCTTCATGTTATGGAGTCAAGCTTGAGGACCAAAGGACATGGGGAGCAACAGAAACAGAGCAAAAAGTAAATTTCTTGGTTTGTTTGGAGAGAAGCAACTCTCAGACATTGCAACTGAGGCATTCCTGCAGGGAAGGACAAGAGAGCAGTTAAAGAAGTTGTCCGTGAGAGCTATGGAAATTGCAGAAGAACACAATATTTGCCATGTTTGTAATACCTCTGTTTGAAATTGTGCTGATTAATTTTCAACCACTTGTATGGCTGACTAATGGTACTTCTGTTTTATCTCCTCAGAGAGCCACATCTTCATAAAGGGTAATATAGCAAAATTTTCAAAGAACTTACTAACCAGATTTTTCCTTGCCTGCTGCAAGAAGTTGCTCCATCTCTCTCCCCAAACAGGACACCTGACAAGCTCTCATTCCTTAGTGCATTTACACCTGGACCCACTTTTCAACAAGAAGGAGTTGAGTTTTGCAATCAGTGAAAAGCACTGGCAAGTGTGAAGGAGAGTTAGGTTGACAATAAACAGAGCATCACTCGAAATTATCAATGTAAACATGAATGCTGTAGCATCATGGTTGTAAATTCTTCAGACCAGTGATTGCTCACAGCCATGGATAGAGCACCTGACAGAATGGAACCACACTAGGGTTTCTTGGATCTCCTGTCATGCCAGCTCCATCATCTCTCAAAGAAGGCCAGCAGCTCAGCTCCTGCACGCACATTCAAATCCAGTGGGAAAAGTGACATCATGGTTGTGGAACTAGGACTGAGTTTCATACAAAAAGAGTTTTGCACACCAGGATTTTTACACGGTCTTGAGAGATCCCAAGACTTGTATGCTAGTGATGCAGTTTCATAGCCATTGTTATTTTATTGGAAAGGTTTTGTTAGAAGTCCTGTAACCTGCCACAGCAAAATGCATTGACTCCCCTAGGGACAATGAGCAATTCTTCTCTTTACATCAGCCTGGGTTAAGGAACAAAAACTGAAGACCTCAGGTTGACCAAAGAGAAAGTGATTTGTGGTCTTATCCTTCAAAAGGTCACAGAAGAAGGAGCAACACAGTGGTGTTGACAACATTGTAAGTGTTCGCAAATAAATCTGAAGACTCTGGAAACGAAGTTGTTTTCCCTGGCTGAGGAAAGAGTCTTCCAGAGGCTGTTCAGGCAGTTCAGTGGGTCTCTGAGCAGAAAGATGGGAGGTGGGCAGGGCTTTGAGTGCCTCTACCAGGTCAGGGAATCACTTCAGGGTAAAGTATTGAGAGAGAGAGACAAGTGCAAACACAGCTTGCTTGACACAGCTGTCACAAAACAACCACAGTATTTCAGGAAAAACAAACATTAAATTGGGTTTGGGGGGAAAGTTGGCAAATGTACCTGGTTCTTCCAAACAGGACAAAGGCTTGATTCTAACTTTTTTATAAAGTGTTTTGCTTTCCATCAGATCATCCAATTTACCAAATACCTACAGGCATTTTGCAAGACAGCACTGCAGATTACACAGGTTTCTCTGTATAAGAGCTCTAACACCGTGTCCTTCCCATTTCTCTCCCTCTCCCAGAGTTCTCCTCCCCAGTTCTGAGTGCTTTCCAGAGTCTGACTCCAGTTCCCAGATCCAAGGATGGGATTTCTTTTCCCTCAGGGAAGACTCCCTTAGGCTGTAACAGTTCCAGGAATGTGGCTATGGGACAGCAAAGCCCCAGAGGAAATATGAAGTTCATTTTTTAACTAAAATTATGATTTATGAGGAACAGCTGAACAGACTATGAGAGGTTTCGTTTAAATAGATTTGAAGGCCACAATGATTTAGTAGAACTGCATATGCCTACTCATTTGTGAGACTTATACATTGCATATGCAAGTGTCAGCCTCCTTTCCCTACTGTCCATGTGTTTAGGCTTATATGTGATAACCATGCACTTTCAGCACTTCACACACACTAATGGAGGGCTTTGTTAAAAAAACCCTTGAGAATTGAGGGATGGAGAAATTTAGTGAACATGTTAAGCAGGCCCAGGAAAGCTTGGAACCAGGCAGGCTGAGATGAGGCCTCAGGGTTACCATGGCTCAAATTCAGGGTCTCAGTTGCTCCCTTTCCTCTTCATTCCACCACTGCAGTGGCTGCTTTTCTTCAACCAGAGCCTCATCATACATTTCTGTGTTATTGCCACAAGTGTCAACTCATCTGCAGGAGTCCCTCAGCTGCACCATAGGATGGTGAGGAGTGGGTTGGGGCCTTGCCTGGGCTACTGGCAAGCTCAGCAGTCAGCCCCAGGGCTGGTGGCCCCAGCCTCCAGGAGCACTTTGATGTTACTGCTTTCATTGCAACTTAGAGAAAGAACCCAGCAGAAGTCCTGGCACAGAAATGAGGGTTAACACACAGAGAAGAGCTGATGTTCTTTGGAGGAATAGGTGGAAACATGATCTTAAAAAGTCACACAAGAGTCAATGAGTCCACTCAAGCATAACTGTCAGGCTCTGTCAATCTACTGCCATGTAGTGGACAACCTCAGCCAGTCAAACACATTCTTCCCAAAAGGCAGGTGTGCACACTTGGACCTGCCCCCATTTCAGCAATTCCACATGGAGCCTTCCCTCCTATGCCAGGTGTGCCAGGGACAGCTATTTAAACTTTTAATTATGTGTTCAGGCCCTAGCTCTGGCTAAACCATGCAGAAAGGGGCTAACTTGGAATCATTTTCATTACTGTGAGGTTTTTATTTGGGCTGGTGTACTACATGTGAGGGTTTTAAGGATATTTTTTCTGTCTGAATCTCCTATTACCATGGTTGAAACAGTTAGTCACCTTTCACATATTTTCCTTGGCAAAATACTTTTAAAATAAGTAAGAGTGCTATCTTCAGTTTTGCAGGTCAGGGAAATGTGGGGTCAATTTATGAATGTGTTTGACTACCTAAAGGTATCAGGAGAGATTTTCAAGAACATCAGTAGGTGTCAAACTGGGCCATTAGAAATCAACTGCAACTTGAAGTTCCCAAATCTCCTTCAAAATCTGGCTGAAACTGTGTTTGACATTCGTCTGTGCCACTTAAACACATGGATGAGAAAGCAGCTGAATACCGTTTTCTTATATCCAACGGAAGGCACTGGTTTTCTACCATACGACTACAGAGAAAATTTCTCTGTAAGTTGCACTTGGCAGACTGGCTTCAGTGAGTGTAGTAATAAACATGTGGCTACTTTTGCTCTCCTCCTCATTTTCAAATGTAATTGTATGTTGTTTATAGTATTTCATAATGTAGAAGCCCAACAGGTAAGAGAAAGTCTGTCTGATTGGTTTTCTTGCACTTATATTATAGATAAATTGTCTGCTCCGGTGGAACACTGGTGAAGCTAAAAATTCATTTTTTTTAAACAAATCAGTGTAATACATAGCACAAAATTATAAGATAATATTATGTAACATATAATATGTTTCTAACCTTTCTATATTGAGACAGCTAATGCTAATATCCCTTATTTATAATGATTTCACTTCTCTTGGGATGGCAACATGAAAAAAGGTTAACGTCTCAACAGAAAATACGGTTCAAAATTACATGGAAGGGGTGTTTGCACCATCTCATGTAGTGGCCAGCATAGATTAGGAGAGCTTTAATGCCCCTTTCACCCCAGATAAATTGTAGAATAGGATCAGAATCTATTCCTTCCTGCTCCACCAGCCATGTGGCTTCTTCTGAAAGAGATAAAACAAGACCACTTCAGGGCATTGTTTGTGTTTTATTAGTGTTAGAGTCAGCTCTATATCCTAAGTATTTCAAATACAGGAGGTGGTCTCATGTCAAAGAAACATACCACCTTGAAAAACTAAGCTTATATACTGATCTCTTTGCCACTACATGCAGATTTGAGCTAAACCCAAGACTTCATAGCTGTGTAGCCATGGAAATCACTGTTGCTAATGAGTTCTACATCTAACCTGCAGACAGAAAGTGGCTCAGCTCCTAAAGTCTACCAAAAAGTCACAGTAAATCCCTGTGATTTGAAAACGTGATGCAGAGGCATACATGCACACTGCAGAAATCCTGCTTCACACATGGTAGAATTAAAGCTGGGGGGAAGTCTTATTGCTAAGGTGGGCTGCATATGTGTTTTTTCAAGTGTATTTACATAGAGTTTTTAGATCCCCAAACTAGAACCCTTCCTCAGGCAAAAATCCAACTGGCTGACCTGAAAATGTTGCCTTATGCAGTCTGCAAAATTGGGGTGGGAGAGCATGTTTGTATGTTCTCTGAGCATGATAAAGGTCAAGAAAAAGGTTGCCAAGACTTTTTAGTTGTGTCACCATCCCCAATACATAGCCAAGATGCAGGTAAAATTCCCGTGACTTTTAGAGAGGCTGCAGAATTTGGCCCACTGGCTATCAAAACAGCTCTGAAGAGTGGAGTGCAGCTAAATTATTCCAGCACCAGACAAATGGGTCTGCCTAACCTAAGCCATAACATTTGAATTATTAATGTTCTCTAATAAAGGGGATAAAGTGTCTGTAGAACAGAGTGTTTCAGAGCTCTGTTAAAGATCATGCCTATTTTAATTTAGAAGTTCAGCCTGAGGAGAGACAATGCTGGCATTGTGTTACAGAGATTTAAAACAAGTCTGTCTTGAGGATTTTCCTCTGTCCTTATCTGTAATAATAGAATTTTAAAAAGAGTCAGAGTAAGAGCAGCAGCACTGGAAAATATCTTTCTCAGAAACTATAGCAGACAGGTCACAACATTTTTAAACAATGATAGTAACATTTATTCTATCAAAGCCATTTTATGTTTTATTTGGAACTCTGGCGCCTTTATTTTTTTAAGCTCTCATAACATGACACTAATTACAGACATCAAGATGCTCTATGGAAGATACCAGGCAAAATCCAGATGCTGCTTCTTTTCCTTTCTCTGCACTCCCACCCCAGCCTTTTTGTGTGCATTACATCATTGCATAGTTTATTTTAAAAGTGCCTCAAAAATGCAATGATAGTAATCGTAGACAGAAGGAAATTTATGGTGAGCACCTCTGGCCTGCAAATTCCTTCACAAAGCACTCCTGCTGCTCATCAGAAGAGACTTGAAACTCCAGGGGCTAGAAAATACACTCTGGGTGATGTGTTAAAAATTTTTGGGCTAAAGTAATTTTCATCTCAGGACTGCAAGTATACTCTTCCTCTTCTCTGTCTCTTCCACCAAACGGAAATGACTGGATCAGTCAGAGGAATGGGTGGAAGGGTTTGAGTTGTTCCCCTGGGAGACCAAACTGCCACAGTGCAGAGGGCCAGGTGGGAGCACTGCTTGCTCTGACACCCCAGTGAGCACCCAAAGTGCAGGTGGGCAGTGAAACCTCCTGACAGAGACCCACATCCCAGGGGTGTCAGCCAGCCCGGAGGAGCACAAAGCAATGTACAGGGCACATCCCCTTTGTGTCACAGCTGACTGCAAGAAGTCATTGCCATGTTGTGGCGAGCTGGTGATCTCCACAAAACACCCACAGGTAAAATAACCAAGCGTCCTCAGATGCCAATGGCAGCACTGAAACTTTTAGAGACATTGATCAGCTGCCTTTAGCAGGTGGTAAAATTACCATCCAGCCCTCAAAATTTTTGAGTTTCCCCTTGACTTGACCAGGTGAACATCTGTAGGCTACGTGCGACATTTTCGCTGTGGTAGCATCAACCAGGAGAGCATGTGAGCCATGACATGACCCTCTGCATGCCCCCACTGCATCACAGGGGTTCCCCGCAACTCACACCATGTTCCCCTGGGCCTGGCTGGCACCACTGAAGTGCCCAGCTTTGTTCAGGATAACGTGGGCTCAGCACTGCTGTATGACACCAATCACATAGTGCATCCCTGGAGTTTTGTGGTGACACATATCCACAGCTCTGCATGGTGCAAGGCTGAGGGACAGCCTCCTCCCTCACATTTTCCCACAGGCAGAGCTCACAGGATGAAATCACAGCCCTGTTCAAAGTGTGATCAGTATTTCAGCCAAAATGTTGCAACAAACACATTTGTCCTGCAGAGTACGCAAATAAAGTGGCAACACTACACCAGCGGAGAACAGGAAGTTTTTGATGACACTGGCTCCAATTTTTTAACCTATTAAGATTTCCATTACCCTCAGGCTCATTATTCAGCAAAAAGTAAACACCAATAAATCTGAAATAACAAGTGAAACACATGCGCTTAAGCAAAAAAATAATCCTAGGAAATGTTCTTTCCTTTAGCACATTAGAAACAGTCAACACAGCAATATCAGAGTGACTATGAAGCTCCTAAATACATTCCAGCCTCCAAAACAAGGGTCTCATGAGCCTGCAGAGATGCAAGGCTAAAGTCTTGGGAGGATCTTAGCATCTTGGATGACCCTTCCCTGGAAGTGGTCAATGTCAGGCTGGATAGGGCAAACTGGTCAAGTGGAAGGTGCCCCTGCCCACAGCAAGGATTTGGAACTGGATGATCTTTAAGGTCCCTTCCAACACAAACCATTCAATGATTCTGTGATCCAAAGACCTCAGAGAGAAAGAAGGAAGGACCCATGGCTGGAATTCTGTTACTGATATCCTTCACACCTGTGTCTGAGAGGTTCCTTTCCAGCAGTGATGACAAGGCCTAAAAGAAAGGTGTGCATTTTCCTTCCCCACTCCAGCGCTGTCAGGAGTGGTGGAATCTGCACACACCTCCATGTCTCCACTGTGTTGTCAAGTGCTTAACACTCTACTTCATGAGTATGAAAATCCTGTGTCTTTAAGTACTACAAAAGTCATTTTTCCAATAGAAGAAAGATTATCCTTTTTGCCACTGTCTGTTAAAATACCTTTGGACCTCTGAGCAGATCCAAATTCTTCCTTTTACATTAAGCTGTCGAAGGTTTATTCTACATTTCCATAAGTAGCCATTTTAACTTTTCCATTTTCCTTTTTTAAACAGGAAACCTCCCCACTGCTCCTCCACTTTCTCTAAGCTCTTTGTTTATATTCTACTTCCATTACCAGAATTATTCTTACATTTTTCCATCCCCTATTCTGAACAAACATTTACACTGACTCTGAATGACTCGTATTATATATAAAGGGAAACAACAAAGCTTGAGGGAACAAAAGTAGCATCTCTGTGAGAGGATGAAATGTGCCTGCTGCCTCCTTGCTGATAGCAGCCATGAAAGGAAACTGCTTGCATCCCTGGCCACAGGACCAAGCCAAAAATGTAGAGATGCATCCAGTGCAAAGCAGAGTCGTGTGAATCACAGTCATATGGACCACGGTTCACAAAAGTAAATTATGTCTTCCAAGTCTCCAAATTCCCTGGAGCATGTGGTGGTACATGGAAACAGCAGCAATTGATAGAAAGGAAGAGCTGAAATTCTTCCCTCTCCTTGAAGGGAGGTCTTCCTTAAAACCAACATCCTACTGTACATTTATCAGGTAACATATCCTAATGCACTAGGCACGAGACCAGACACCCCCTCTCTTTCCTTTCTTCTGCTGCTCTTTTGTGATTTGTTCTCTAAATATTCTCCCATCATCTCATTAGTTAGGATATGATAACCTATAAAAAGAAGGGAAATTCCCTCTTCTGTTCATATGCTCTTCATCTTTTTACAAAATCCAAATACTCAGCTTGCAAACTCAGTATACATGTAGGGCCTTTTCCACAGATGTTCTCTAGAAACTTTATTACTATCCATGAGAAGCAAGAAAAGAATCTGCTTGGAGGTCCCAAGATGGATTTGCAGGCCTGGTGTTTGAAAAAATGAAATGTTTTTACTCGAAATATGAATATATTTGTTCTGTAAATCATTGCCTGACAATAAACCCCCACTCTTTTCAGAGCTACTTTTTATTGTAAGCACTTTACAACCTAATTTCCAGAGAAAAGATCTTTGAGTAAAGGATCACATGATAAAATTTCTTGACATAGTTTATGCTTTTATGTGTTATTTTCAGCTTTATCCCAAAATGGTGTTAAAATTGTGATGGCTCTGTATCTTACAGATCTGATTTTATTTGCATCTTCCATGCTTTTGTGTTTGTAAAATCTGCTTTACAAATGCCTAGATATTAATTCTGCTGAAGTTGTCTTACAACACAGACTTTTAACTGAACAAACAAAGTCAATCCCACCCACGCATCCTAGTAAAGGAGCACAACGTGTTTTTAAACTCTGGCTCAGAATCTCATCTCTTCAGTGGTGATGAAAATGAATATTGCATCTATGGTGAAGCACGTCAAGCTCTCTGTGGAATTTATTATGCTCTCTGCACCAAATGTTCTACCAGCAGGTCTGCCTCGTGCTATTCAGAACATGTATAATTAGAAAAGAATTCAGCCAACGCTGGAAAGAATGACTGTCCATAACTCATCAGGTTAGAAAGCTGGAAGGCCTGGAGCAGGGAAGAAATGGGTGGAATTTTCAGCTGGAGAGGAATAGCTAATTTTCTTTGCTTTCTTACTGTGTATACCTAATTTATGAGTAAAATGAAGTTCATTATCTTCTCTTTGAATAGGCAACCACATTATTGATCCCAGCAGCCACAGGACAGTATCCATTTTCCCTGTGACCCAGAGCACAATCTTTGGATAGCTGGAGGGGCAGCTTTTGCTTAGGAATGCACTGTCCTGTCCTGGGTTGGCTATGCTCCTGTTGTAAGTACATGGAGAAAGCTCTCCCTTGTATGGGTCTCCAAGATCTCTGGGGACCGATGCAGATTTGCAGAGTTTTTGGTTTGTCCCCTTCAAGGGTGCCCCATACCACTGATAGCAGAGAGCTTTATTGGTGGCTTACACACAATAACTTCAGGAGTATTCCCCTTTCCCACATTCTTACATGAGGCTGGAATCAATAGACACCTCTGCTTGAGCTGTGAGGGAGCCCATATTGTGTCTAGGTATCGAACGCCAGGGTTCTTCTTCTGAGACAATTAATTCTAGTCTTTGTTCATGATTTCAGGTTTTTGGATTCCACTTTCACCATCTCACAATGTCTAATTCAGCTACTCTTCACATCTGACAGGCTTCTAACAATGAGGATCATATTTTTGCATTCTCCTTTTGTCTTCATGGTAATGTCTTTCCTGAATATTCCAACCTCATCAAATTCCTTTCTCATTATCAGAACTTAAGCACTGATCTCTTCTTATTCTTAACCCTCCTGGATTCTGATTTCTATCTGCAAAACGGAGGCAATTCCTTTGGGAAGAGCTGTCTCCCCACAGACATAGCCTTCAGACAAAACTCACTCTTCATTTTCAAATTGGAAACATCTGCATTAACATGGCTGACATGCAAGATAAGGCCTAGGGTTCATTTAAAAAATTATTTTGACAATTTTCCCAAAGAATCTCTTTTCTTCCCTTGTAAATAAGTCTTGATTGCTGGTTTAGACGTTGGAGATTTTCAGGGAAGAAGGGGTTAGTTTCTCTGTGTTTTAAAAAGTTGACAAGGGCACCAAGATATCCTTTGTCACATTTGCTAAAATATTAATAATTGCATTGTGAGTGTGAGCATACTTCTGCCTCTCTCACTAGGGCCAAATCCATGCTTGCTTCATTTTTCTTAATATTTTTCCCATCAATACTTTCACTGAAGGAAGTGCTCATACAAGCCTGTCTTCAAGGTTTCAATGACACAGGCTCCTTGTGAAGGGGAAGGATTCCTGTGGTTACATCACCTACAGAAACTGGTCAACACAAGACATGGGCTCAGACTTTTTTGTTCAACACGGTAAGTTCAATCTCTGTGTATGTGACTAAGTGTCATACTTCTTACATGGCCCAGGACCAGATGTTTAGGTAAAGCACAAGGCCAGGGCACATGTCACAGGGTGATTCATCCCCATTACACTGGGCCAGTTTCCGAGAAGCAATGGTTTGGGATTTCCTGAGGTACCGGTTACACATGGCCGATCACTTTGAACAGTCACTGGTTGACCTATCCTTAATGAATTTGTCTCATCCCTCTCAGAATTCATCAGTACTTTTGGTCTCTCTGAGGGCCAGCAGCCAGGAATCCCTCCGTTGCTTTTGGAACTGCTGCCTCACATTGTCACTGGTGCTTGTACGAGCACATTGTGGCTAATCATTCCTTCATGTTCTCTGCCAGCTTCAGCATTTCTCAGGGATCAGGCAGATTCCAGCTCTGCCATTTCTTTTCTGAGCTGAAGAGCACAAGACCTTATACTCCCTCCCTGTAGAGAAGCATCCAAATGCCTATACTGCCCTTTTCTCTACATTTACTAAATTACCCGTAATTTTTTAAGATGCAACAAAATTTTTCGTCCTGGATAAGTACCATTGTAGCAGTAAAAATAACAGCTTACTCCCAGCACACTCCCTTATTTCACTCTCCAGGTCTTTCACTCCATCTTTCAGCTGATCCATTTCTCTTGTTGCTTTTTTAGCCTTCCTTTTTTTTCTCATTTTCATCTTCCATGAAGACACATTTCCTGTATTTTTCTTTCCAATGGTTCTGTGATGGGAGTGGGGGAGATGAAAGACATTGTCTGCTCTTCATGTCTGCAATTGAAACAATACCCTACAATATAAATAAAGTTATAATCAAGGCATAAGATTAAAAGGTTTAGCTAGCAAACGATCGTTAAATATATCTACACCTTAACAATGGGTACTTATGATGTCCCCCTCATTCACTGCACGGTGAATAGGATCATTTCTGTGTACTTAATCAGAACACATTTTAAATCACACTGTATAATATACATTGTGGCAATGCATGATGGCCAAAATACATAAAATATGATGAAGTTAAGAAGTTGCAGCTGAACTAACAAGATATTCTTCTGGAAGGAGACATTGAATAAATTGGTTTTTGATAGCAAATTAAAGTTCTTCTGAGAGTTTTGCTGCATTCCTCTGCATTCTTCAGACATAACCTTTTAAACAACTATTTCCAATTGTAAATATTCCCCTAAATTTCCATGGTATTAAGAACATAATGTATATCTTACAATGATCAGTTAACATGATGAATACAAACTTAAGAGAGCCTTTCTCATCAGGAAGTCATAATTTTATATAGTTTTTTCTTGTGACAGTGGCAATTTCTGTTTTGGGAGCAGTCACATACATATGTTCACATATATATCTTCAAAGATTGACCAAGTTGATTTAGAGTCAGACACAGATTTTTCCCAATAGAAAGGACACAGATTTCTGTAATGAGAAAGAAAGAAGCCTTTTCCCCTCAACTTTGTCACAGGAAAATATACAAGCCACAAACAAACCAGTTTCCAACTGCAATGATGTACGAGTACTAATGAATGAAAGTAGAAAGTATGGTCTGGTGAACCATTCACAGAGAAGATTAAGCAGCAGTTTTGGCTTTTACTTCGGAGTTTGTCTTTGAGTCATTCAGAAACTGAGCTAACACTCTGGGCTAGAAAGTATCATGTGATTTTTCTCGTGTCTTTTTTATCTTTCTATGTGCACCCTCAGAAAAGATCAAGATCTGACATTAAAAAAAAATAGCAATTTCTAGAGAAAATTTTGAGGTGCCATTTGCTAGTTGGCCAATTCTTGCCTGCAACCTTTAATTAGCCCCTTTCTTTAGAAAAGCTTTCATTAGCTCTAGAATTTTTGTGCTTCATTTCCCCTAGAAAGGACTGTAAAACTGGCCAGCTTCACATCCTATGCAAAGTTCATTTAGTGCCTGGACAGCTTTTTGTGGTCCAACACAAAGCAATGCAGAGGCTTATCAAATGGTTACAGCATTGGAATACGATTGTTCAGCTTGAAATTCAGCTATAAAGAAGCATGTTGAGAGAGGAAGAACAAACACACGTGCATGAAATCTGAACCCATCCAACTTTTTCAGTTCAGATTATATTAACCGCTTCCCTTTCCTGAGTCATCATCATGCATCAACCTCAAGCCAAATTTGTTGTTCACTTGTGTCCATGCTAAGGGCTTCTCTAATGCTGCCTTGTTAAGACTGATTTCATTAATTTTCTTTTTCTTTACTTGTTTGTGAAAAATATTCCCCCCTTCCATCTGCAAGCACCCAGGGAGACAGCAGTTAAAACTTGTTGCAGCAATCTATCTCTCCTGCCTATCCAATCAAATTCCATCTCTCATTGAAGAACTGTATTTGCCGTCTCTCATCACTGTGGAGATTAATTGCTGCAAGCGTGACAAAGACTCACACAAAGTTTTAGCTGCATCCATAATTAATCCTGCTTTTCATCACCCCTGGCTTCACCTGCTCTCCTGCAGCTTGATTCACAGGCAATGTTCTGTACAAGTGAGCAGTCATCTACCTCCTACCACAATAATTGCACCTTTTCTGTGTTTGAGGAGGCATTTCCGAGCTCCTTTTGCAATAAAAGCAGAAATATTAAAGCTGAAGGCAAAGGACTATTCCTAGCCAACCACAATCCTGGAAGCCTCAGAGTTGATGCCTCTTCTCAGTGTATCTTTCCTCATGTATACTTCTAAAACACCAAACAAACAAAACAAACAAAAAAACTAAAGAGAAGAAAGGTCTAATTACTGGGATTGTGATCCAGACCAGAAATGAATTACATAATATAGCAGGTAAAATTTTTTCTATTTTGTGTAAAAAGTGAATGGAAAATGACAACAGTCCTTTGATATGATTTTTTTGGTACCCTTTCCCTAGTCCTATGGCTGGCTATATTGTGTGTGTCCATACATGTTTTTATATACATATATCTAAAACAATGCTTTTAAACAAATTTTTTTCCTTTGGTCCTGACCCATGGAGACTGGCTAAGCTGTTAATGGACCACTCTTAATGCAACTGAAGAAGAGGAGACCTCTGATGATGTCCCAGACAGCCAGGAGACAACTGAAGTTAAAAAGAAAGGCTCCATGCCTTGTGAATGTGCTCCAGAGTCCAGGGACTTGTTTTGCCTCCCACATCCCAGGTCTCACAGGTTGAGTCCCTGGACCACCCTGTGCATCAAGCTCACTCCTTCTGAGAGCAGCTGGTTTGTGGTCTTCCATGTCCAAGCTGTCCCCTGAGGGTCTGGTCACACCAACAGTGATTTCCAGCAGGTATCTGAGGAGATCACAGATATACTTGCCCATGGAGGCAGTAAAAACCAATAATGCAAGGATCCAGATTTGCCTTCTTCCTGCCCTGCTTGCAGAGACATCTGGGGAATAATTTCACACCTGCACTTGTATTTTGGACTGTGATGTATCTCCAGATGTGCTGACTGTGTTAAACAAAGTCCTCTCTAGCCCTGTGAGATGCCTCTCTCCTCATTCTTCTTGGCATCTGCAACCATGCTGACATCCTTGCAATACTTCCTGACTTTTTGCATTTGCTCTCCCCCTCTCCTTCTCTCTGGGCGAGTGTGAAGATTGAAGATTCCCCAAAAGTGATCGTTGTGGAGCCATCGTCCCATCCCAATCAGCCAGTGCTAACGCTACAGCATCTGTCCAGCTGCCTGCACCTCCCTCAGTCACTGCCAGCCCCTCTGCACTGCAACCCAGGCTCCTCCCAAACACAGCAAAAGAAGGAGAAATGCAAATATGTCCTGTGTGGCACACAAAGCATCAGGGTTCTGGAGAACAATTTGGAAGAATTGCCCTCATTCAAGGCATGAAAGGAGCCTCCTGCCTTGTCCATTGGTAGCTTCCACACTCACCACTGTCATTCTCCACAGCCTGGCACCCCCACAGCAGCCCCATGGCAGGTTAGAAAAGTGCAGGCTTCCCACAGGACCCATCTGCAGTGACCATCACCCACCTCAGGTCACCTTCTCCTGAGCCTTCACGGCCTCCAGACGCTACTTATGAGATGAACATTGCAAAGTCATGAACCAGCTTTTTCCACACCATAATTGAAAAGTACACAATCTTGATTTAGAAATAGTGAGACTGTTATAAATGGAAATGTATTAGAGGTGTTTTCATTTTCTCTCTGGGTTTCCAGCATTCCTGGTTGTCTTTCCAAGCTTTCTGTTTGAAGGATCAGAAACCATTTATATTTCTGGACAGCTGAGTTTGTCACATAAGTGTGGTTCCAGAAACTGGAGCTTTGGCAAAAAAATGGCAAGCATCCTCAGTAAAATTATGAATGTCAGCAACACCCTTTGCATTTATGAAAATCTTAGCAAGGCCCAGGAATGAATAAAGACAATAGAAGTAGATAATAGAATAATAGAATGTTTGGGGTTGGAAGGGACTTCAAAGATCATCTGTGTCCAAACCCCCATCCCTGGTCAGGGACACCTTGCACTAGACCAGGCTGCTCAGGGCCCTATCCATTGTTATCCATTGATATCCACATACAAGATGGAGATAAGACTACAATGAGACCTAAGAAATCCAGACTTGACCCTTCAATTTGCCACAGGATTTCTGTGTCACTTCAGGTCAGTGTGTCCCACTTAGTTTCACTGAAGACATTGAGTCCACTTAATTTGGGAAGATCAGGGAGAGAGCGCTCAGCATCTTGCAGGACAAAATCTCCTACGTTTTTGTGTCCTATATGTAAACCTTGGACAAAGCTACTCCTTTCTGCCCTTCTGCTCTCCAGTGAGCAGACTGTTCTCTACAGCAGGGATTTTCCCCATGAACTTGACACATGTTCAAAAAACACTGAGTGACTATTAACTGTAATTAACCCTCTGCATTAATTTCTGCACTGTCATTACTCCAAAGGGGTGAAGTTTTTGTGTGTGGAATAATCACATACATTTAAAAAGCACCAAATGATGACATTACTAGATAAGTCTGCCAATATGTATTTCAGGCAACACATGGGGACTGTGTACCTGGAGGATCCCACACACAGCAAAGCAGACAGTGATATGAAACTGAAAAAAAAAATTTTGCTAATTTACAACTAATAATTAAAAGGACCTGTCTAGGAGCCAAGCTTCCTCAGCATGTGTTTAACATTACTTCTGAGAAGGTCATTGCTGGCTTCTCCAGGAAGAGAGTTCCGGAGAGGGTACAGTAAGTGCACAGAGTTTAAATGAGCAGCCCCAGCGCAGACATTTCACAGTCTTCAGGGATGCACAAACAATTCTGCCTCAGCAGCACAGAAACAATGCCCTGTATTCACAAAGACTACAGGAACTTCAATATTGTGTGGAGGGGAGGTGGGGGTGAGGGAAGTCTTGAAATGCGGATAAATTGGTATTCACCAAGTGCCATTCCTTAATTTACAACAGTCTTTAACTTCGGAGGCAATTGCCAAGGTGCTCATAAAAAGAGGAATGATGAATATTCAGGATGTCTTCTGAATCCATTAGGCAACTGAGGATGAGGTCTCCATATGTACAACTTCGGCTGTTTTCACATGCTGGTAGAGAGAGTGCCAAGGTGGCGTCAGGAAGAAAAATGGCTCCTTAAGTTGCCAATGGGGAGAGAGGAAAGGAGGGAAAAAAGTGTATATCAAGTGCATGGAAATGAAAATTTGTTTAAGTGTAGTAATTCAACCTAAATGTGCTCTGCATGGCAAGGTGCGAACCGGGCTATTGGAGCTATCTGGCACAACCAGCTCTGTGGACAGGTGTGCGTAGGATCAATGTCAAGTTAAAAACCGTCACTGAAAGGTTTTCATTTTCCACACCATCCCCTCAAGGCTCTCAGAGAGCCTGAGGACATGGAAAGGCTCAGGCTAGACCAAGAAGAAGAAAAACTTGACTTATAGAGGCTAAGAGAAGCTCTAAGTGCCTGGCCTGGCTGAGGAGCAAGTCAGTGATGGTGCAGCCTTTCTCCTTGATCCTCTCCCCTAGCTCCCCATTTCCCTCCTTGACAACCAACATCCCAGATAAGGTAGATGAGGCGCTTACAATCACAGTCGGTAACTGATGAGGAAAACACGCTGTCCAGCTCTTACATCCCAGAAAATAATGTCTTCTGGATGCCATGAATCACGGAGGATCACAGGCCATTAATCACCAAAGGGTGGAAGGGACGAGTTTAAAGTCATGTGTACCAAACACAGCCGTTTCTCTGGGGAATCTCAGACCTGGCATGATTCATTTTGCTTTCTCAGGGAGAAATCACAAGGGGTGGAAGAATAAATAATGCCACAGCCTCCTGAGTTCATCTGGTAGTGAGGCCAACACTCCCAGTGAGGAGAGGGGGCTTTTGTCATAGGAGTTGTGTATTGCCAGAGCAGGTATTGGAGTGCTCCAGAGTTGGTGTAAAGATATTATTCAGTGTATCAGGTCTTCCTCAAAAGACTAGAGAGTCACTGGAATTCACAGGGAGATCAGCAGAGTGACAGTCTTCATTGTCCATTGTCCATTTGGGGTTGTTGGTGTCCTGATTTGGTAATAATTCAGGTTCACAGCCTGCTCCTGGAACCATTCTGGGTACATGCGTGATGGGGTATCCCAAATGCAGATTTCGGGAAGGAAGAGGCTGTATGGCCTATGCACAAGGGGCAGATGTTGGTTACCTGCCTTTCCAGCAGAGACTATAAAATGTGGTGGACACAATGCAGACACACAGAGTGGTCTCACTGGGGGAGTACTTGATGAACTTTAGTAGTCTTTGGTTTTGGTCTTTAAGCAATTTAAGAGCCAGCAGCTGATGACCAGACAGTGCCTGAGGCTCTGTCACAGTTCCACACACACAGGTGAGCGACTTTCAAGTGAGTAATTTACCCCTCTCTTGCTCCTAGATATGGATGTGGGGAGGAGGATGTACCTCACATCTGAAATCAAGAATGATTAGATTATAGTCATGGCTAGTTTAATTGCTTTGTGTTACTGTTGATATTGTTTTCCACATCAGTGTCCCACCCACTTTAAATAAAAAATGCCAACACACCTGGAGAAGAACAAGCAGTTGATTTAATGAACAGAAATGCAATTCTTCAGATTCATAGATTATTTAGCCAAAGACTTTGGGTTCAGTTTATTTCAGAGTTGAGTTTTCCACTCTTTGCAATTATTTACACATCATTCTGTGTTCATGCAGCTCAGCTTTCTAGTGCTCTTTTTATTTTTTAAAACAGTTTTTTCTCTGACCAATCACTTGTTATTTTGCATATGAGACTGGTCACCACTTCTGGTCAGACTGTTCTGAATCTGTGGTGAAGTGAGTAAAACAGGATAGATGAGAGAGGGTATTTCCGTTGTTAATCCCCAGCATTTACATTCACACACGAGTACCTTGCCCACATGCAAGCATGGACATTTGCAAGAAGAACAATGAGAACTTGGCAACAGGCTGAGCAGCCCCCATCTGGGTGCTTTCAGGAAGCTGTCAAAAAGGAGGAAAGTGGTGGAAGCGTGCTGAGACCAGAGCATTTCGAAGAATTGTTCCAAGGACATGTTCCACAATTGTATTTCCACCCTGTGCTCTCAGCTGTAACCACAAGGAACGCACAGTGGCATGGGCAATACAAGCACATGCTTTTCCCACTGCTCCTAAGGTTAATATGGATAACGTGCCGCAGGTTGTTGTTGTGGAGATACCAGAGACCATCCTTCAAAAGCAAATCAAAAATTTACACCTGCATGTTAATGAGAAGGGAGTTCACAAAGCATTTCAAAGATGGCAGAAAAACACCACCACAGTTACTAGCAGGACGAAATATGGCCAAAGGAGTTTTTCCTGATCCACTGTCAGCAACCATCCCTTATGCAGCACTCCAAGGAGTTCAGCAACCTGGCGTGTTCCAAGCTCACAGGGCGTTCGGATCAGCCGGTGAGCTCCAGTCTGTCAGTGGTGTGATTAGCCATGGTCTGAGAAGGTAGCCAGCAGTGTCTGCATTCCAGACCACAACTAAGAGTCTCTTTCACAGTTCACTGCATTGCAATGAAAATTAATTTTCCTTCATCCTTTTTTTACCTCGTGAAATTTAAAAAAAAATAAAAAGCAGGAAGTGGGGGGAAAAGGAGACACTTAATAGGAAGGAAAACCCACAGGGCACTTAGCTAAAGGAGCTCTCTGAAAGAGGCTCTGAAGATGGAAGTCTTGTCTGTCATCTCAGCTGCTCAGTAATAGTAGTGGCGGGACTCCTGGAAAAATCAGGGCAAATTGCACTGCAGAAAGGACTGCGGCAAAGATGTTTCTGTGTAGTTTTATGGTTGCGGTGAAGACCAGTGGGCGTTAAACTTGTCTTCAGGGGTATAATTTGGGTAAATCTCAACTTTCAAGTCTTCAGACCCTGAACTTAAAATGCAGATTCCCCACTAACCACTGCCCTGCTTCCAGATCTTGCACTTACAACACTGTGGACAGGTATTTTTGCCACCAAAAATCACGGCAGCTCTTCCAGGGATGTCTGTATCCAGAATGGTTGGGTACATATTTTGGAAGCTCTGATGACTTTCCCAGGCCTTTCTTCCCGAGGCAAAATGAAAAGCACCAGCTGGAAGCAGAATCTCTGTATACTTTTCCCTTGCTAGGAATACAAGATTAATCCATTTTCCTACTTCTGTAGAAAAGAAGAGAAAAGTAGCATTTCATATGATTTATGGCACATGTTGGACATTGTCAGTTAAGACCAGACTATTATCCTATTGCCTTTGTAGTCTTTAACATCTGGTATCATTGTTCACGACATTTTCAGCTCCATTCCTATGAAGTCATTTCTCATGGTTACCTACCAAAAAAAATTCCCAAATTATCAATGCTGATGGTGACATCCATCACTTTCATTTCTCCATTATGGGAGATTCAGGCCTGAATATTTGTAGGAAGGTGCGTGCAGGACTCCAAGAGGAGCAGGATGAGAGGACTGAGGTTCTCTGCATCTCTACTCAACACCAACTGCAGCAGTGGAGACTCTCAACACTGTTGTGTCAAGGAGATTCATGGCATGTCTCAGGAGTCAGTGGTTTATGGCTCACTATCCTCCACGTCCATTCCCCTTTCCATTCCTCAGCTGTTTTTACTCTTAAATAAAGAAACATCATAGAGTCAACTGCAGAGAAGCATTTGTTTGCAGGGATGAAGGGCTGACTGTGGAATTCTGGTGTTTGAATTTCTGGATTTAGGGTGTCCTGTTTAGAAGGAACCAGTCTTCTTAAAAGACTTAGCAATCGATTCAAATGCAACAAACTTAAACTTTTTCTTTCTTCTAACAGCATAACTTCATTCACTTCAATGGAATAGAATTTGGTTTACACAGGTGTGAGAGGAAAATCAAGAAGCATGCAGAAATGTTTTCTTTCGAAATATTTTTGGAGAAGAGGGGCAAAAACCTGCTTTTAGACCAATGCAAACATTTGTATGGAAATTTTCATTAGGGTTAAAATTTTCTGGACAAAAACTGGAAAGAATTTTTTTTCTCCCTGTGAAATAGTTTGATTTTCAATAATCCCACAAACATTTAAATGGAAATGTAAATATTTTCACAAAATCTTTAATTGCATTTTTAAAGCTTTTGGTTTCTTTTTTTTTAATCAAAAACTTAAGTTTTTGTCAAATATACCTAGAAAAAGTAACTTATTTTTTCAAAATTTCCCATAACAGGTTTTTTTAAGCAACTTTAATAGAAAGATTAAAAGGTCTATAAATATGAAACCAATAAAAAACTGTCACAACTGAATTTGACAAACTAACTGTGGAGGTTAACATGCATGAATGGGATGAACAAGAGTTGTTTAACCTATAGGTATAAGATGTTTCTGCTAATGTACTTCATAGAGGGGCAAGCAAAGGGCAAGGGGAAGGTTTTCCCTGAATTTAGGTTTTATACAACTCATTTAAAACTAAGAAGGAAATTAAGGGAGAATGGAGAATGGTGGAGTAAAAATAAAAGAGAATCACAAGCCATAGCCATTTATACACATTTTGAGCCTCCTCAAGTATTGATGTCCCTGGTATGATGTACTCAAGAATCATCCAGTCCATGGATTCCAAAGCTGGGAAACAAATCATGGGAATGAGATCATGGCAACTGAGCCACAGGCGGACCATGTCCACACATCCAGTTGTAAAATTCTACATTCTGCAGAAGAATGGCTCAATATTCGGATGTGTGGCTGTTCACAAGAAATTCCCAGGACTTCAGTGCTCACTTTGCCTAAAGCAGTTGGAAAATTCTGATCTATCTACTGAGTATGTTTGAGCACTGTACTAGAGATGCTCTGGAAGAGAGAAAACAGAGCAGTAGTTAAGGCTAAGCCTCTTTCTCATTTTTCACAGCAGCAAACAACCCAAACAGCTGCCTTCATTTAAACAGTGATTCAACACAGTAAAGTGCTGAAGTTTCATTCTCCTAGCAGTAGTGTCATTGCCTTATAATAAAGAATAAAGAGTGACGTTCAGAAAAAGAATATTTAAGCCCTGAACAGAGGCCTAGATATGTGGTTTTCAAAATCAACTCTTGCAAATATGAGAAGTTGTGACTCTTTTGTTCATGAATCATTTCTCTAGAAAGACCAAAAGAATTAATTATGATAAAATAGGAAACTAGAATTGCACAGGGACAACAAAGGGCCCAGTCTGAAGAGGGCTTTAAGAATATGGCTCATGAAAAAAAAGAAAGAAGAGGAAATCTGTACCATCTCAACCCAAGACTGAATGGCTCCATCATATTCCTACTTGCCCTTGTCATTTCAGCCCAGCATTGGCCAGCATAAGTCAGGTAGTGCTGTCCGACTGGGGTGGGGACAAAGATACCCCAAACTTCCCGGCCATACCTGGCAGAAATGAGAGGTGATTGAATTTCTAACACAATCTCTTCTCTGGTCATGCCAGGTTGGGGGTAACTAGAACTTAAGTGCTATCGCAAGCTATGGGCTGAATGAGAGGAACAATAATGAATAGAAACCATCTGGACAAGAGTTAAAAACAGAACGGAGAGTGTGCATTTGTTGTGTTGCGTAAACAACAAATAATTTTTAATAATATAAGATTTATAACGTGCTGTAATATTCCTGAAATTTTTGTAACATCATCCCAAGAGGCAGAACGTGACTTTTTTGCTTGCATTAGATTAGACATAGCAAAAAGCACTGAAGCACTGAAATAACAATTTTTCTTAAAAAAAAAAAAAAAGAAAGAAAAGAAGGTATGAGGAAGAAACTGAAAAGGGAAGAGAGGAAATGAGAGTCATCACACCATATCTGTCCCAGTAGAATGAAAATCCAGAAGCTGCTTTCTTTCAGGGAAAAAGACCAGGAAGGAAGTTTTCAGCAAAATAAGGAGATCGTAAGGCAGGTCAGGCTTCCCCCTGAGCAAAGAGGGAGAATTTCTTTCATGGGTTTACTGTCTGAGCCTGACAGGAAGAGACTTAAGAGGTTACATCTGCTAGGGTTCCCCAAGAGATCACTGAGAGTTGACTTGACTGCCCTTCAGCCATCTACACAGGGAGGCAGGTTTTCCCTGTCAGACAAGAATATAACAAGGTCCAGTGGCTACAAGACGAAGCCAGTGGAATTTAAGCACACTAAGTATAACAGAGATTGCTTTCAGCAACATCCAGAGATGCATGACAGATTCTCCCATGACATGAGGCCTCTGAATCAAGGCAGCATATTTGGAAATGTTGGGTTTAGGTAAATCTAAGGATACACCCATTTTTATGCAGGGTTAATGAATTAAAACTTTTTTGGACAGGAATTTAAATTAGATAACCAAATATAACCTGTCTTAAAATCTTAATATTGCAGAGAAACAAAGATTATGTTGTTGTTCCATTTGCAAGTTTGTTGTAATAATCCTTCTTTCACAAGAAGACTTTGAAGCATTTTATGAAACATTAATAATCCCAAATAAGTATCTTTACATCAGGCATTTGGGGAAAGTCCAAGTGTGTTGAAGCAAAGCCTTTTCCTAGCAACTATTGATGCAATTGAAGAGCACTTAGTCTGCAAGAGCACAAGTACATTTTTTAACATATCAGAAATAGCCACCAAGGTTTTCTGTTTTATTACACCCTCCTGAAGTAAGTAGAAAAGAGACATTAAAAATCTGTAGCAGAAATAATTGGGAATAAGTGAAAAGAAATTTTAAAATTAGCCTTTTGGTAGAAAGGACATGGCTAGTAGCTGAGTTCTATTTTGTAATCCAAGAATCCAAAGGCTTGCAGATGGCAAATTCAAAATTAATCAAGGAAAATGTTCCTTCACAGCAAAGTCTATTGTCAGTCCATGGCTGGCAGGTTCTCAGGGTTCTGTGGGAGAATCAATTAATACCTAATTCTCCAAGGCCTACGTGTGTGAAGTCACCATGTGGTGCACACCCACCCTGGTCGTGCAAGTCTATAGATTGATAGGTGTCGATAGAAGGGGGAACAAGGTGTGCACATTCCATGTGTTTGTGCCCTCCTCAGTCACACAGAAATCCTGGCAGCCCTACAGGCCTTGGCCTCTCTTCTGCAGGTCAAACCAGCTCCGTGCCACAAAGCTGTTTCACCAATCCACTCACAAAGCTTTAAACTCAACAAAATGCGTATTTTCTGGGCTTTAGGTCATAATCTTTTGCTTAGTGGAACACAGACTTCAGGCTGATCACTGCCTCAGTCATCTTACTGTGCCAAGTGCCAGCTGGAGAGGATTTTTCTTTCAAAGTCAGGTGCCATCAGCTTCAAAGAGAATTGCTGGTCTGAGTATTCCCAGAGGGCTGTGGGAACTCTGAAACAGACTTCAAACAGCAAACCAGAGGTCTGCAAGGGATAGCCAAAAATCCTTGAAGGCTAAGGAGCTGAGCCAGGATGAAAAGCCAGTCCTAACCTTGTAGGCATTACCAGTTGCTTCCTGTGTTTCTGGGCATCAACTATCCACTGATTGAAGGACATTGGGAAGAGTACCCCTGTGCAGTGTCATTTCTATAATTCCATAATATTAATTTCTTTGCACCTTTTTCCTAGACCTTCTGGTCTAGGCTGCAGCCACTACCATGACACATAGAATGGAATTATCTGATTTTCCCATTCGTTTCTTCTGCTCTTTGCCTTTTCTTTAGCTTTAGGCTTGGAGAGGGACTGTGTCTGCCTTGGTGTTTGGAAAGGGCCAGCTGGGTGCAGATGCTACTTCAAGTGCCGTTGTTATTTTTGCAACTGGAGTCATTATTCTGTGCTCAGATGTGCTCAGATTATTCTTGCTTTTCATGCAAGAAAATGAGGCATAACTGCAGAAATAGCTGGCAGAGAGCCTAAAAGATTATGGATTATACAGTGTCACAGGCACAAGCAGTACTCATCTGAAGTAATATTTTAATACCTTTAAAAGCTGTGATAAATTAAAAAGAAAGGTAATATAAAATGTATGATCAAGTGTGGGCTCATTTTACTTCAAGCATTCTATCACATGGCAACTAAAGGAGACAGAGAGGGGATGGATCATGGTTTTTATTGCTTGGCTGCAATGTCAAAATTGGGTTGCTTTAAAATATTTATGACATGAGAGAAAGAAAATCTGTGAATTACTCAGAACTTAATGTACATGCTCTTAATGTGTTTCACATTTTCTTTAGTTGGGGACAGCAGAGTGGGGAATTGAGGATAACTTGTTTACTGCCAAACAGGTCTCCGTAGTACCTAGTTTTCCTATGTATTAAAAATCGTGCCTGGGGCCAAGAATTCTGGGGCTGGAATTAAAGATGAGAACACACAATAACTGTAAGTAATGGCAGAGAGATTTAAATAGCACACATCAGCAGAAAAGAATGGGGAAACCTACAGTACACTGACTTCATTGATACCCCATTTATCAGCAATTACTGACTCCATTAAAGGCAGAGTTTACAGCAGACAGAGAAACAGAGCCTAAAATATGTCCCAACAGATGGACCGAGAGTGTCAGTGATGCCGTATTTCAAAGGCATCTGCAACGTTGTTATCATTGTACATGGAGTCAGAAAGACAGTGAAAAACACTGGAGTAAGGGCCAGCAAATGATTTACTTGACCCTTCATGGGCAGAACTGACAGCGAAAACCTCATTAATTCCTCGGGTCATTCTGGAAGACATTAATTTGGTTTGGACTCAGGACGAGAGGAGATTTTCCAGACATACACCAGGAATTATGAAATCTCTATAGCCAGAGGAAAGTATGTCCAAATCACTTTCTGCATAAATCAAGCTGACTTTCTGAAGAAGGATAATATGCCTAATCAGGGGAGTTATGGAACTTCTTGTACTTATTAGACAGAAAATAAAACAGTATTTTATTTGATAATCAGCTTGGGGAAGGGTTTTTCCCCCCCTCCTTCTTTTACTGCTGTCTTCTCTTGCCAAAGATGAGTTGGAAAAAAAGACTCTTATGAATAACTGTGAGTGCTGTGATATTATTTGTTTGCTCATGTGGGTATGCACATAAAGACTTTCATATATATGGGTAACATATACACATAGTTTTAGTCAGCTCACTGTATTTATGCACCTTTTGGCCTTTTAACTCCGTGTTGCAAAATGCCAAGTACTGTCCCCTTCCCACTCTGAGTCTGCTTAACTCCTACCCTCAGCTGAAAGCATCCACGTAAACAGGAGGGCAATCAGAGCAGAGCTGCATCTGGGGAGGCAGCCCTCGTGCCACACTTCTGCTGCTGCATGGTCCCTTCTCCAGCCCTGCTCCTACCAACATTGAGGGGACCTTTGCCTCAGCAAGGACTGATTAAAAATGGGGAGTCCAGCCTGCAGGACTCAGTGCAGAAACCAGGAGCCCATCAGGAGCCCCCCTGAGCGGGGGAACTGGGAATGACAAGCTCAGGTCCCAGTTATGACTTCTCCAGTCTGGCCCTAAATTTCTTTGCCAAAAAAGGTCCCTGTACAGAAAAACCTTTGCAGGGTATTCCCAGCTAGGTGATGGGGAGCTCCAGACCCAGCTGGGATGAGCAGGACCCTCCCCTTCTGCCTGGCTGGCCTCCATGGCAAGGCTGGTTTGGCTCCAATAGTCCCCAAAGCCCCCAAATCCCCTGGGAATAGCCAGGAGCTCCACAGAACTCCACCAACCCCCCCGCAGGACATGCTTTCCAGTGCTTATACATAAGCCCCTGCCACACAGGGTATCTTCCTCCATAAAAGATGCATTCATCATGTTTAGAGAAGGGTTATCTCTCCCTGGAAAGAACGTGCATTAGTACTTTTTACTCATTCAACACTGGACACTCCCTATCAACAACAGCCTGCCGAAAGGGGAGAAAGAGGTGAATTAATCACAGGAAGAGACAATTTAAAGGAGCTTGGCCATAAAATGGAGTTCATTAGGAGGCCATAATGTATTTGGGACTAACAAGCTGCAATTTGCCCACCTCTGCTGTCCCAGACAACAATAAGCAGCACTAATTGCATTGACACCCTGTCTTAGGGTGGCCACAAACCCTCTGTTAACTCCTTTCATAGAAGAGTCACAAAAAATGTTATTTCTCCTATTGCAAAGGAGTTCTCCTTCACGATGCTTAGCTCCTTATCTCCTTGGATTGAGAGAATACAGTATTAAGTGGTCTGCAGTTTTCACTCTGGAGCTAAGGATGTAATAATAATCATGTTACTTGGCTCTAAGATTGCACTCGGAGAGGTCTCAAAGCACGTTACAAATGTACATGGTATAGACAGCATATCACTACAGGCACAGGTCCAAGTGAACCCCAGTTGGGAACACAGCACAAAGCACTTTCTCCCATCCATCCCCCAGGATGCAACATTTTTTTCAATTTTTCCTGCTTTTTCTGGTTTAGCTTGTTAAAAAATATATTATATTAGCTATTTTTTTTTTTCTGGTCATCAGATTTCTCTCAGTTTTTGTTTCATGTTATTGCTATGCAGAGTGGTCCAAACAGAGCACTACCGTAATCACTGTCCATGTAGGGGTGTGGGTCTAGGGCAAAGGGAGAGGTAAATCAGGGACTGAAATACTCAAGCAACACAAGTTTGTGCAGTGCTTCATGTCTGGACTTCTTTTGATCGAGTGAGAACAAAGGCAACTTTTTTCTAAAACTGAGTTCCAGCTCAGTTCTTCGTCAGGATGTTAGGTGGTGACCTTAGCTCTGTACAGCATGCTAGAACCTAATACAAAGTAAATATTTCATTTGGGAAGCCTTTGCAGCCCAGCAACTGCAAAAGTACCACAGGAAGCACCTCAGCTGCGGGGAGCTATGTGCTCTCCCATCACCAAACTGCTTTCACCAGAGAGGGTCATGTTCTTGCTATCACAGGGGTGAGAGAAAGGCTTTGCCAGCCCAGCCTGCAGGTTCAGGAGGAGGTAACCTTGGGAAGGCAGACCAGCAGCTAAGAATCGTTTTGTTATGAGCAAGAGAAATGACAGGAACAATTTGCAGTGCACAAATAAGGCTTCTTTATTCCATTGATACTCTCAGTTTAAAAATATGAATAAAAATAATCTGGGGATTCATTTTCATGTATGCTCTGACTGCCTCTCTAGCAACAAAAGAGAGCTGAAAATAAAAGTGAATTATTAGTATGACCAGTTTCCCTGGCTTTGCCTGGAGTGATAGCAATTAATCTTAGCATAAATGAAAATCAGATAAAAAGATCCTGTTTGATCATGGTGACTCGATGCCTGAAACCAGCAGAATATGTTTTTTTCAAGAAAATTACCCTGTTTCAGATAACAATTGAGGTTATTAAAGTATTAACAGATGTATTTTTTACTCCTTGCACACTCTGCAGTATCTTTGTTTTTCTTATTCTCTTTTTTCCTCTCTTTTCCCCTTTTCCCTTCCCTTCCATAATTCTGACAGCATAAAGATTGAACCATAGGTAATGACTTTCAGTTTGGTTTTGAGTCAAATCCTGCTGAATTTTACTTTCAGATTGTCATGCTCAACAGAATGCTAGAAAATCCAAGTTGAAAATACAGTAATAACGTTTGCTTGTTGGTTTTGTTTTTAAATATTTCACTGGGGATTTGTAACAAATGACAGAAATTTTTTCTACTGGTCTTAAATACTGTGAAATGTTATTTAATTTAATCAAAACTTAAATATTAAGCCAAACTTCATTGCACAATGTGTTCCTTTAATGGAAAGAGCTAATGAAAAACACACTAGGCCAAATTCACTCTATTTTCTTCACAGAGGAGAAATTCCTCTTTATTGCTAAGTATATTTGTTTGCTTCATTTTTCTGGGAACAGTGTGCAAATTTGTATAATCAGACCATGTTCTGCACATATTTTTCATGGCTATTCTGAAACAGTTCTGTCCTCATCTCTACCCCTGGAATGGGTTGGGGTTTTTTTGAAATGTGAATCTTGGCTGGATGACTCACTGGGACACTAACTTTATCTTCATCTGTTTTACAGTAATTGGACTGGAGCAATTTTTGTGGCTGTATCTGAGGTTGTTTCCTGCTTTGAACTCAGCACTCACACTGTCGTGTTAATTTTAGTGATTACACAAACTAGACTCTGGCCAATAAAGTTATTGTAGTCAAAACCATGGCTCAGATCCAAATAACTCTTACTCTATCTGCGGCAGAGCAACTGCTGCTTCACACTATGAATGGAATAAAATCAAATAAAAATGTTCACCACAATAACTTGCCAGCAGAAGAATGTGTAGTATCACTTCTTTTGCCGTTTTGTTTGGAGTCCTGTGTAGGTCCACTTCGCTTGAAAGTCTTCTATCTCAGTTATAAAAGGATATTTATTCTCTAAGAAAGGAGGGGGGAAAGGTTCAATGTTTTAGATTTCATTCAGGTAAAATCCCGGTTCAGAAAGGGCATAAAAGCATGTGCTGGAAATGAAGTGTGTGCTCAAGTCCCATTGAAGCCAGGTAGATTGTAAGCATATGCTGAAATGCTTATTTAAATTGGGCCCTTAATTATTATGTGCTATGAGAATGAACTACATTTCATATTATTTTCATACCTCTATATTTATATACGTGTGGGTGGGTGGGTGTGCAAGGATATATGTAAGCTGTTCACTAAAGAACATTAAAAATGAAAAAAAGAATGCTCCACACTCTTTTCCCTTAAGTGTCAGATTATTTGATGTTTTTTGACAAGCAATTTTTTAATGTTCCACTGAAATGGCCACTTTGTCAATGAAAAGAAAAAATAAAAAGAACTTGTTTTTACTGATCTTCCTGGTATTGCCCTTCAGGTGTGCTGTGTGTGCAGACAGGGCTGCAGGGACCTCAGCCCATCCTTGCAGATCTTTGCAGGGTGCACCCCTACTTGCATCTGGGGTTTGTGTTTTAGTTAATCAACTATCATCTTAACTGTGCTCTAATTCTGCTGATTATTTCTGTCACTTATATCTATCCAGATGAATGTTACGTGCACCTACTGTTAATCTAACTGTGAATTTCCTCCAGGATAGATCCCTGTCCTGAATAGCTTCACAGAGCTTTATCTGGTATCACTGGCCTGTGCCCTACCAAGACAAGCTGGTGTTTCTGATATTGTGCAAATGCAGGAAGGCAATAAATGGGGGGGGCGGTGTGTGTGTGGGTGTGTGTGGGTGTGTGTGTGTGAATAAAAGATCTTAAAAACACAGGTTAAAAACCAACCCCTAAATGTAAGCTAAGGAGCAAATGAGGGCTTTGAGGAAGGGTTTGGTTTAGAGGGGCAAGATGTTTGGCTCCAGGCAGAGAGAAGGAGCACAAGTGAAACAGCATGGACTATCCCTAGAAAGGCAGAAAAATATGGCCCAGGAGGAGAGTAGTTCACTGGCAGAAAATGAGGGGAGGTGAAGCACAGTCCTAGGGGGTTTTACAGGGCAGGAAAGAGGTTTGGAATTACATTCACCTGTGGATAAGAAGGCGACAGGGGATGTGAGCAATATGATCTTATTTCTTGGAATGAGAAAAAGTGCAGCCATGAAAGTCTGTATCCACTAAAGTTATGAGAGAAGGAATTTTTTCGATCTTTTTAAAGTAAAGAGAGGATTTGTAATGGCTGGGATGAAAAGTCAGGGCTATATGTAGAGAAATTGCTGTATTGCTTGTAAGATAGTGACAGACCTGCCAGCAAGGAGATGCAGCCAGGCCAGGAAAGCTTGGACTCCTTAGGAACAAATCTTCAGAGACCATCAAATGCACTAGGACATTATGCAGCTCCCAGGGGACTCAGTCTACTGCCCCACATCCAGAGACAGAGCAGAGCAGGCAAAGAAGGGTAAGAGAGGAACAGAAATGTAAGAAATGTTGCAAAATCATTTAACAGCAGAGCTCAGGCAGTGTCCCCATCTCTGGCTCTCATTCAGCACACACCCCACCAGGGCAGGCAAGAAGGTGACCTAATCCTCGTGGTGCATTTTGGTTCCCATCTTCTTGCACACTGAAACATTGTGCTGTCCTCCTCACTTCTGGTTGTACTTCAAAGGTCTGCCATATCCACCCTGTGGGCAGATGGAGACAACAGCAGTGGCAGAAAAACTATGTACTGAAGCAGAAAGAAAGGACATCAATTCCCAGAGCAGTGCCTGTATGAAGGGATACACTGTGAGCCACATGCTAGCAGATAGGAAGCCACTAACAAAGAGCAAGGCAGAAAAGGGACTTTTCCTGCTTGCCTAAAGACAGACCTGGAGCAAAGGCTAGGATGCCTGTGACTCCTGGGTTCTGCCACTACCCTCAGCAGATTTCCAGCTAATTTTGCCCCAATTCAGCATTAGCAGCTGCTTCCAGCTCCCATGGATATATCTGCCATATGAGACAACACTCAAAGCCCAGCCTCAGCCCTGTTACCCAATAAACAAAAAAAAAATGTTGTCACAGCTTGGTTTTATCACAGTCAGGCTTAACCAGGATGCTCAGCAAAACCAAGCCGGTTGGTGCAACACTGTCTCTCTTAGCATGCAGGAGGCAAACAGCTGAAGGAATGTTTTATGCTTCTGTTCCATCCCCGAAGTTTCCTGTTGTGTAGAAACCTCCTGGATACAAGGGAGATGAGTTATTGATATGCTAGCCTTGGGAAGAAAAAGCAAGGCAAGATTAGAAAAAGGGAAGGGACCTTTGTCTGAAGCAAATCGTATAAAAAACCAGGACATTCAGTTCCCAAGGAGCCGCACACAAAAAGAGGAATCAGGCTACTGTGGCCCGTGTAGTTTATAAAACACTCATCATGGATGATTCACGGCATACCTCTGCTTTCACTGCCTGGCAGGGGCACATGCCACCCTGAA
This sequence comes from Corvus cornix cornix, assembly GCF_000738735.6. Lineage (NCBI taxonomy): Eukaryota > Metazoa > Chordata > Aves > Passeriformes > Corvidae > Corvus > Corvus cornix. The sequence continues at coordinate 18,698,948 of NC_047056.1, forward strand.
ACACAGATCCCAGCACAGATTCCCTGTGGTCAGGCTGATCCCCAGGACCTGGGTGCAGGTAGATCACACAGCTGTGACAGTGGTCTGTGTGTCCACCCAGACTAAGGCACCACAGACACACTTGGAGGCAGCGTGGGAGCAGGCAGGGATCAAACACACTGAATTTCTGTGCTGATCCCAGTGTTTTACCTGCAGACATGCCTGTAGGGTTGCTGTGAGCTCCACACAATCTCCAGAGCACCTGTATCCATTAGTGGGGATAAGACCTCTCCGTGCATCTTCCAGCAGTGTGCCAAACCCTCAGAGACTGCTCACCTCCCAGTCCCTTCAGAGAGGGTTAAGAAGAACAGGCCCTTTATGTCAAGCTCATGAGGAAAACAGCTGTCTAACAATGCAAAAAAACCCCACATCTGGTGCAGAGCTGATTTGGAAAATGAAAACTTTCCATTGAAGTACCCTCCAACAGGTGCATTCCTCAAAACAATACCACTGTGCCCTCACCAGAGGCTCTGGGGTTAGAACTGTGGAGTGGAGGAATTAAGCTGCCTTGCTAACACCTTGTCCTGCAAGGATTCTCATTTATGGCTTTATTAGCCCCATTAACTCAGAAAGAGAACTTCTGCATGATTAACACGTGTTGCATTGCACCACTGCTATCTCCCTACTTCTCTAAAGATCCTATATGCAGCTCACCACTGGCCACTTCCCCTCAGCTGTGCACACTGAATGCAGGCAGGGAAGTTGCAAAAGCACTTGCTCACTCTTCCATGTAATCACGTGCACACTGTTCTTAGAAAGTAGAGAGCCACTCTGCAGCACGCAAAGAGGTGCCAGCGGCCCTCATGTCCCCCCATCACTCCATCAGGGGCAGTCAGGGCACAGCACATAAAGAATTGGGAGCAGAATGAGGACCCAGTGCAGGTGCCAAGGTGCAGAGGGGTTACCTTCCCTCTGCCTTAGTCCCAGAAAGCTGAAACAAAAATTAGCTGGGCTGAGATATTTGTGGCTGATGGGTGTAGCTGGAGAATTACTGAAAGGCCAGTTTGTCCAGGGAGAGAAGAAAAAACTGATCTTTCAGCTCAGTGACAAAACCAAAAAACAAGAGAGGAGCACAAGGGGGTGCTTGCAGTGAACCTGAAATAGCTATTGGTTTGGGGTTGGGCTTTTTTTCACAAAACTGAAAGTTTGGAGGAAAAATATTTGAGTTGAAGAATGTATTTTAGTTTTTTCATGAGCTTTTAATGTCATTCTCAAGCGGTTTCAATAAAACTGAAGTAAATCTGAAACAAACGTTGGCTTTGAATAATGCTATTGAAAGGCTGTCTTTAAAATGTCAGCATTAAATGTTAAAATGTATTCAGATTTGTTTTAGCTATAACAATTCATTTCCCTTTATGGCAATTTTGTATTTATCCTAAATACATGTTCACCAGTGGAAAAAAAAAATGTGGCTGAAAATTGTTACCCTGCATTATAGCACAAATTTTCACATGAAAAAACTCTTACCAAAAATAAATGTCATCCAGCAAATAATTGATGTGATTGCATGCTGCTTGTAATGATGGACAGGAGACAGAAAGTACCATGACATCCCTAAGTTCAACAGTTGGCAAGAGTGAATGGAAATCTCCTCCTAAATTAGGAGAAAAGATGTTTGAGATTTGCTTTGGCCTGCAACTCTATGAGTAAGATAAGGAGCCCCCCTGACAACACAAAACCAGGACAGTCAGCAGAGCCAGTTAAAAAATAGCAATTGTTGGTCAAGAGGTTTCAACATTTTTGTCTGAATTTTCCAGTAACATTTATTTCCCTTCTCACTAACAAATAAGGAGGGATAATGAATTTTGCCTTTTTCTGAGTGTTTTGAGTGTTTGACTTGGTAACTAAGAGCTGCCTCTGAGTACATTTGTTTGCATGAAACGAGTACCTTCATGCACAGTGAAAGAGTCATTAATCAAACAGTTTGTGTCCTCTTTGGTTTTTTTCTGCAGCCCTGAGATGCCCCTTGTCATCCTGTGCAGGCTCAGGGCACCACCTTTGTCCCCAGTGAGGGGGTACCCCCTTCTGGGCTGGAGGAAGCAGCCAGCAATGCCAGCAGCCGGCCCAAAAAACCAAACCACCCTCCGGCCACTTCATCTGCCAGCCCTCACGGAGCTTTGGCCACAGCGACGAGTGTCCATGAGTGAACCTGGCACCAAAGGACAGGGACTGAGCAGGATGGAGCAGCACTGCCTCTCTGCTCTTCAGTCTGAGGTCTGGCACACTCATCACCCCCTCAGCCCCGTGCTGCCCCTCTGTGTCCTCCTCACCAGCCGGGGCTGCTCCCGGCCTCCCAGAGAGGCCTCCCACCGTGGTGGGTGCTCGCCTGCAGCCCCGGGAAGGCCGGGCTGGGCCCAGCCACTTGTCCTGATTAAGATGAATGGGGCTGTGCAGATCAGCAGAGTATCTGGGGTGTCCATCACGCACCACTCGATGAGCTGCAACGAGCTCCGGAGGAGCCTGCACGGAGGAGTTGTGCTGCTTGATTTGTTGGACTGGTCAGGCTTGGAGGCCGCAGAGGAGGCAGCAGGAGCACGGCAAAGCATACCTAGCAAATCTGTGGAGATAGCGGCTGCTAATTAACCCTGGGTGTTTATTTGAAAGGGGTTTAGCCCCTGTGATCCTGCACATTCGGTGTCCTGCCTCATCCTCAAAAAGTAACTTTTCAGACAGATTTCTAGAGCTGATGTCACCTTTGCTGCATTTCCATTTGAATCCTGCCCCTTGCCCTTTTGGCAAGCAGCTGATCTCTGACTGGTTTTCCCTCTCAGAGAGTGTCATACACTCAGCGGAGATTTCCAGCCTGACCCTGCGGCACAGTAGCCTGGGCAGCAGAGCAGTCCTGAGAGACTTTCTGAAACAGCCCTTGGTAGCAGCAGTAAACCACAAACTATCTCAAACATCCCCAGACCAGAGCAGCACACTGTGGGGATATGCTGAGAATTAGACCCAAGAGGAATTCCAGTGCACAGATACACAGGACAGAGCAAATCTGTCCCACTGCATCTGGCATGTGGACAGCACAGGCGAGCTTATCTCTTGCATTTTATAATGAGAAAGTGGTGGGCCAGATCTCCAAAGGCATTTAGGTGCTTCGACATTTAACCTCCCACAAGGAAATTAAGTGTGTAATTATGCTTGGAGGTCTGGCCCTAGAGCTCTGCTATCCTGCATTGTTTATTTCTGCATCATTTATTGCTGCCCGTGGAGGCCGTAGACATCATCCTCTCTGCATTTGGCCATCTATGTAGCATGAGTTAGTGCTGTGAGACTGATCCTGGTCTCTACATCCACCTTCAGCTCGAAGCTGTCTGCATGGCCACATTCACTTCTTGTTCATCGAACCCCTTGGCACTGCTTTATTGCATTTTGGGTACACACAGAGGTGTGGATATGGGAGGGAAGGACAGGAACCACAGAACTAGAGACGGCAGCTCAGCAAAAGGCTGGATGTCACTACAGCAGAAAGTGTTGGGCTTCAGCATGAGCCACACCCATGAACAAAAGATGCCAGAGGAGAAGTTTGAGAGACTTCATGTTCAGCTTCCTGCTTTGCAAGGCATCTCCAGCAATGTTGGGGGCAAAACATGTACAGGAATGGCTATGCACAACTAGGACAGTGACTCCAGAGCCCTCATGTTCAGGAAAGAGGCAGGAGACAGAAGATCTCTCCAGGCAGCTGGGAAAAGTATGCAGACATGAGGAGATGCCAGAAGGCATTTCCTATCCCTGGTTGCTTTCATTGAAGAATCACATATGGACTCTACCCCAAGTCCCTCCAGCACCCCAGAAACCATGTGCCCAGGGCAGTGCAAGCATCTCCTCTGTGCCTTTAATACCACTGTCCTTTCCCAGTTAGAACCTGGGAGCGCTCCTCCACTGTTTAACCATTACTGGCACAACTGGCAGGTGATCTGGTGGCCCCTTGACTTGCACAAGCCCGCTGCCACCACATCTGTCATGCAACCTGGCAGGGCCTAGGTGGGTGGTGAACCTCCCAAACTGAACCATGGCTGTCACAGGAGAGGGGTTGTCCTCTCAAGGCGTGATGATCCCCTCTCCGATCTCTTAGTTTCAAAGGCCAAGACAGTCAAGAAGGACAGCCCTCTTGAAGGGGTGTAGATAAGTCCCCCAGTACCATACAGGAATTGGCCTCAAATTGTTGCCAAATTCTTTACGACTACTTGGAAATGAACAAAGTCTGGCAGCAAACTTTGACTGACACTGCCCTTTGTGGTGTGTGGGCATTGGTGGCTTCAGACAGATAGTGGGACTAAGGGACAGGATTTGCTGTGAAAAGGTTTAAGTATTTCCTACAGCAGAGCTTTGTAGCTGAGGCCTGTTCCTGATCACATCATTGGTCCATACAGTTGGATGCTTTCCTGCATCCAACAGTGGCCAAGAAGTGTTCATGTCCACAAAAAAAAAAAAAAATAAAAGAACCTTAGAGAATAAATTTACTTCTTGTGAAATAGAGGTCAGAAGAGTTACACCAGGGAGGAATTTGGACCAAGATACCCAACTTTGATACAACCTTCTAAATAGTAAAAATATTTTCAGTGGACAGGGAACTGTAAGAGGTTTATAAATGCAAAAGAGAAGGAAAAAAAAATGGTGCTGCTCCCCCGCAGTCTCCTAAAAATAGCAAATTACACACCTAATAAATGTATCAGCAGCCCATGAAATTGACAGCCTGAAATTGAAGAACAGACCCGTTTTGTTTGGAGAAATAGTCTTTAAGAGTGTGGAGGTGAATTAGAAAAATAGCAACTGACATTAAGAGTGCAAGATTAATTCGCCCGAGCTTTAATTGAGACAGCCTGAATGAGCCAGAAAAAGAGAAAAAGGGAGAGGATCCCAGCTCTGTCTGGCTCCATAGAAACTCCACCTACCATTGCTTTTCAGCTGGAGCTCAAGTTACAGCATTACATCACCCCAAAAACGTCCCTTTGGCTGATAATTCCCTGGGAGCTGGGCATGGATGCTGGGCTCAGGGTTACGGATGCAACCGCTGGGTGCAAATTCACCCATTTGGGTTCATCAGTGTGGGGACAGGCCAAGGGCCACCCTTGGACAGCCTTCCAAATTCCCTCCCTCTCTGAAGGACGGGGAACACTGGGGCCACCGCCTCTTGGGGCAATATCCCCACTGTCCCATTCCTGGCTGCAGCTTTTCCTTGTGGCCGGAGGAGATGGATCTGGCTGGTGTTGGCAGGGCAGAGGAGAAGATGTTATTTATATTTCAGAACAGAACTTCATGTTCGACAAACCCTGCAATCCCCAAGCCTGTAAAAGCATTAAGCAGGCCATCCTGACCGTGAGCCTCGCTCTGGTTTCCTGGCTTAAACAAGAAAGTCCTTCTCCTAAGCAAGGAATAAGCTCTTGCACAGACAATATTTCAAAAGCCTTGCTGCTACTGAGTAAATAAATGTGCGTAGCAGATACAATAAACATTTTCTTCTGTTCTGAAATCAGATCTGCAGATCCCAAATCCCCCTGTGCTGTGCAGACTGTAATTACAGGATATGTTAAATTTTCTTTATAGCCAGTCCTGATGGTTGTTAAGTGACCGCACCGCCCAGTACAGCACCCCTCTCTGGTCTGCTACCATTCGTAATGAAAACCAGATGTTTGTTTAAAGTTAATAATCAATACAGCACTCATCCCGAGTCAAGTAGGGCTAAACATTTGCTTAGAGAAGCCATGTCAGAGCTGTGATAAGCAGGGGCTTGGAGCAGCACGCTGCTTCAGACCCTGCTGGGGCGTGAGATAAACCATTCAAATTCCAGAGAGCGAGCGCTGGGGCCGAGGGGCTGAGTGGAGCCTCCACGAGCAACCAAAGCAGCTCAAATAAATGCAGGCCCAGCTTCATCCAGAGCAGCCCAGATCCCTGAGAGGCACCAGAGCCCTGCTCCCAGCCTGTGCTTGGCGAGGCTAGGGTCTTGCTTTGCACTGGCTTCTCTCCTGTATCTGAACTGAATGAGAAGAGCATGTGAGAGGGGAAGAGCAGGATGCAGTCGAAAGCCACAGCACTGATAGGTGGTGAGTGCTTCCAAATCACTGCGAAGGCAGCGGGAGCTGGCAGAGAGGAGGCTACGCAGCATCTCACCGCAGCCAACTGAGGTCAAGGCCAGGGTTTGCAGATCTTTTTAAATCCCAGGTTAGACAGTAAATTGTATAATTGACTGCTGGGTTGGGCACTAGGATGGAGGAACTGTTAGGGCAAACTTTTCATGTAGCCCGCACGCCTTCTCACAGATGGCAATATTCGAGCCTTCATCTCAGGAAGTAGATGAGGAGGAGGAGTGTTGGGAATGTTGTTGGGGACTCCAGTTGGAAGTAACTCCAGATGATTTTTTTTGCCCAGATATTTCCTAACTTGGTCAGGGCTGTCTCCTTGTCAAATGACCTCCACATCCAGCCCAAGAGCTGAGACAATACATTCAGCTGCCTGCCTGCACCCTTCCCTTTCCCACCTCACCTCCCAGCCTGTGAACAGGAGGCAAGGGGCCACCTCGTAAGCTTACCGGGAACACCCACCACATCTCACTTTTGAATGACTCTACCATGGTGAATACCAAGTGAATTACCAAGAATCCTGATCCCAGTATTTTGCCTGATAGTGGAAAAAGAGAATTCTTTTGATTTCGCCTGTTCCTTTCTGACACTGTTTAGCAGCAGAAACTGAAAGCTTGCCTACAGCCTAACCCAGTGACAAAAGTCACTGCTTAATTATTCTGGTGTACAAGAGACTGAAATTTGAATTTCTAGGCCTTCCACAGGAAAACTAGCAAATCAAATGACAAGAAGAAATGACGAGGAAACATATATGACTCACAGAATCATAGAAATTTTGGTTAGAAGGGACCTCTAGAGGTCATCTAGTCCGACTTCCCACTTGCAGGACTGTCACCAGCAGTGTTTTACTGGGGCTGTATTTCAGAGTATATGATCTGTGTTTGTTTCATCCTTTTTTCTCTCTTCTTTTTTCCCCTCTGCAATTTTTGTATGCAACACCCTTTTCAAAACTTTTAGGTGCATGTAATATCTTCCCCTTAGCTCAACTCATGTGATTAGGCCGAACATTTTCCATACAAATATTTGCATAAGGTGGCCAATCCCTAAACTCCTTAAAGCTTTTCTGCCCTACATAAAAGGTTTTTTCTCCCTTAAACAGGACATCTACTGAAGTGACATGACATCCCTACTGCCTCTGACAATACAATCATGCAGCATCAGAGCTGAAACTAGAAGAAGGGCAAGAGGATCACAATTCATAAAGTGCAGGGCAACCTACACCAGCTTCACTTTTCCTTGTGCTTGTAGAGAAAGGGAGGCATGGGACATCAGAAACACTCACAGGCCAGTTCTACTTCTGTGCTGTGCTGAGTTGTTAACTTCCCTGCTTCCTCAGCACAGAAATCCCCATGTTAAAGTACTCATTTAGAGTTACCCAGAAAAGCTGAAGATAGATTTGGATCCTGTTGAAAGCCACTGTTCTGTAACAAGCCAGAACCAACCCTTTTGGCTTCAAAAAAAACCACCCTCCATTCCACTTAAAACAGGTTCAGTAAATGATCTGTGACCAAAAACAAAACCAAGTACTAAAAGCTGGATAAAACTGCCTACCTCACCTCCAAATTAAATGAATCTGACCTGCACACCATGCAAAACAAAGCATTCCTAGAGCTCCATTACTCATGAACGTATCAAAAAAAAAGGCATTTATTGAAAAACAGTCCATTTGAAATCACTCTAATGGTGACTTTTTTCTGAAGAGGATTCATCTTCATTCCCAGGTCATGCCATGCCTATGGAGCTACAGCATCCTCCTAATACACCATGTTGTCTCTCCTCGGTGCAGCCGGACTCCAGCATAAAAAACACTTCACCTCATAGCTCTGGGTAGTGCTAAAAGGAAAGCAATGGCCCCAGCAGCAATGGATCTGTCTCCTCAGGACTGGTTTGTGTGGCAGAACCCCCCGCAGCAAGCTCCTGGAGTTGCCTCAGGGATTCCTCATTGGGGTGGCGCTGGTGCAGAGAGGGCAGGGCTGTCCCTCTGCTCGCCCTTCCCCACTAGCCGAGTTAGGTGGCCCAGCTGCCGCCGGCCCCCGCTCTCACCACATGTTGTCTACAGATGCCTAAAAGCTGGGCTTTGCTGTGCCTAATTCCCAGGCCTTGCCTCAAGCAGCCAAGGCAGCCACACCACAACGCTTTCAAAATAGCAGTCCAGTGTCAGCCGTTGTGCCGAAAAAAACACCTTTCCCTAGGACAAAAAGCCGCCAGTTTGGGTGTTCCTAGGACCTGGTTGGGCATGGTGCTCCCATAATTCTCAGGAAAAGGCACAGGATTTGGATGCCCACTGGTGCAACTGGATCCAGCAGTGTATTCTCATCTAAAATCTTCTTTTCCTGGAAGAGATACAGCCTTTTTAAAATTTTTTTTCTTTCCCCCGGCTTTGTAAGTAATCCTGTTCTTCACTCTCCGCTGCCTTGGCACCTTCCAAGCATAATCTGACACTGAGGAATAGATCTCTTTTTTTCTAATAACAAATGGAAATACATTTTTGTTGCAGCCTTCCAATCCGCACAGGCGACACTGTCAAAATGCTCTGAACTTTTTTTGGAAGCAGCAGATGACTACAGCTGGTTAGCACAATTATAGCCGTTGTGTAATGCTTGGATCCTCTGTCGTTTCATTCATTCTATTCATCAAACTCTGCATTAGGCTGTGGGGGAAGATCTGCCTGATGGTAAATTTACATTTTTTCCTATGTTGCTGTTATTTCTCATAGTTAAAGGGACACTGGCAAGTGACACATCACTTTTTAAATGTTGTTTCAGAAGTTGTTTACCCTGTAATCTACAGTATCCTCTTAGAAGCCAGAAGAATGGAGAGCTTGAGCAATTTGGCATTTCCTCACTCTTGTATATTGATTTTTTTTTTTTTCCACTGTGGGCTGGAGGAAGCTCAGACACTTTCTACTTACAGTGGTTCACAGTGGACTTAAGGACAGAGGCCACCAATTTTCACAGCACTCCCAGAGGTGGGTAAGTATTATCTGAAAACTACCCCAGCTTCACAGGCAGGAGGAAAGCAGCCCTGGCAGAGATGGGGTGGGAGCTGTGCCAAGTTTTGTATAGAAGCACCTCTGTCCCAGTCAGAGGGCTTGGAGAGGAAAGAAGAGCCTTCCCTAAAGAAACATCTTCCAAAATGACTGTCCAGCCTGGAGAGTGAGCAAGCCCTCCTTGTCCTGCTATCACAGTCACAGCCACCATGATCCTGCAGGGGAGCAACCAGGATGGCCCCTGTCCCTACAGGGTGTCCAAGTCCCACCAATAATGGGAAAAATGAGTACAAAGCTGACCTCTCTCCCTCATTTTATTCATGATTATAGCAGGCCAAGGTGCTGAATTTTAGTACTTGCATATATAATTTTTTTAATAGTTTGCAATATCATCCACATTATATCAACATGGGATCAAAATAATAAAATGGGTACTGATGCCGATATCAATTTTTTATTCCATAAAACCTCCATAGTGTTAGAGCTTTCTTGATTATTCTTCAAGATAGAAAACCCAACTGTATTGAAAACTTTTTTCTGCCATTCTCAAGACGGAGGGTCTGGGGAAGTTTTGCAGACTTTTTTGTGTCTCAAGACTTTCACAGGAAAAGTGGAGAACTGTATGAAAAAGGTATATTTCTAAAAAGAATTTGATACAATTATAAAAATAGCAGTAAAAAAACTCAATAATGACATGGCATTGAAGGAAGAAAAAGGGAAGGACTATAGTTTACAGATGCTGTTTCCTACTTTTCTTCCTCTTTTCGGTCTTCCTATATTAAAAGTAAGCAAGCGAACCAAAAATAAAATAGAAATGTTTGAGTTTTGTAGCTCCCCTCTGTGTGATTTTCATTTATTGTTCCTTTTCTTCCCCTCCATTGTTCAGTCCATAGGACTGTGTACTTAAAATTCATTTGGGCAATGAAATTAGTGAGAACAGCAGAGGTTTCATTAGGCTGGATCAGAAAGTGGCTCCAGTGAGCACCAGGGCTTTCACACACCCTGGGAAGGGGTAGAAGGACGGTGTCACCCAGCACCAGCCCCCGGAGGACCCAGGAGCCTGAGATGTCCCCTGCAGACCCAAGATACACCTTGTGCCACGTGAAGCAGCTGTCCCAAGCAGTGACAAGTTGTCACCAACAGCGTCCCTGGGTTCCACTGCAATAAAGATTATTTATGCACCATGGCTGCTAAGTGCTACTAAACACAAAAACAAATGACACTATAGTCTCAGACCACTAAATTTGTCTCTCTGCTGTTCATATCCTTTGCTTTCCCTTTGGCTGCCTTCTTGCTAGCTGTAAATTGCATAATTCATTCTCTCAGTTGTTTTATAGTTTTGTGGTGAAATTCAGATTTATCATCATTAAATATTGTTATCACTGTTTACACAATGACGCAAACTGTCTGAAATGTGTCTCAGACTCAACGCTGACATCTAACCTCAGGAGAAGATGGGACTCTCCAGACCAATGCAGACCCAGCCTACAAGCCAAGTAATTGGGATGAAATTGGAGAAAGCTATTGTAATCCAGGACATTGGGAGTGAGGGTCATTACATGTTTAATTCTGCTTCTCAAAAGTGCAATGCAGAGCTTGTCAAGAAATGAGCCACTTAAGGGCTTTTAATATTAGTTAGCGAGGATTGTTTTTTTCCCTTGAAACACATATAAACCAAAGATATAGTAGAAGATGGGACTGTGTCCAACAGGGGGACAGAAGACTCATTTCTCCTCTGTTTTCTATCCTCTTCTCAGACTCTGGTGGAATTGCAAACTAGAAACCTTTCCATTTTGCATGGTTATTTCACGGCCTGGGTGCTGGGGACCTGCTCTCTGTGCTCCAGGACCTGCCATCCCCCTGATTCAAAACCCAAGAAAGCCACTGGTGCAGGGCCATGTGCTGGTAACCCCCAGAGCAGAGACCACGATACCCTGGGTGATGGGATGCTGGTTTGTAGGGCAAAAGGAACACGCTTCTCCCTCTGACATTTACTCCATGTCTTGCTGGACTGGGGTGACCTGTGGGACATTGTATTTAGCCCCACTTAAGTCACACCACAGATTAGCAGGGCTCCAGGAAAGCTGTGAAGTGCTGGGCCGTCAATCTCTCAGGGCTGGCCCTGCCTTGGCTGGTTCATAATAATGTCATCATAAAAGATTAAGATGTTTCAGCTTGGCAAAAAGCAGCGATAGTGCAATAAATCCCTCCATTGGGGCATTTCCTCTGGCTGGTTGTCTGTGCAGCCATTTCAGGCTGCTCTGAAATTAATTTCAACATTCTTGTAAGCACTTATCTCACTGAAGTGAGATTTCCTGGGAATCATCAGGGAAGGAATGAAGACAGAAGAAATACGGCTAAACCCAGGCACTTAGGACCTGAGCCCTCTCTGGTTAATGCTCTTCGTGTAAATCAGGAGGAATTCCACTTTCATCGAGGGAATTATGCCAGTGATATACTTTTAGTGAGAGAAGACTCAGGTGTGAGTCCTTTTAGTTGGGCTTCCTTTACTCATTTTTACAAAAGGAGCCCCTGATCCTGTAGATGGCTGTGCTCAGCTTTTGGCTATCAGGGACCTCGGGATAAAGACAGGACAAAAAGCACAATTGCTGCATCCTTGAACTTTATCCTGTACCCAAAAGTTTCAGAATCAAAGCTTAGTCACTTCAGACAGAAATTACATTCAGAGTCATAGGTACTAGCTCAAAAATACTTTAAAAAATGTGTTCTTTGATACATTTAACTGCAGATTGGTTCTCCTTTCTATCAAGGAAAGCTTTTCTTTCTCACTTTCCAACAAGTAAAGTTCAGGCCTGAAGTCTAATGCAGCTAATAAATTATGATGATTTGCTGTATCTAGTAAAAAAATAATTGATGGGGTCTGAATTTGGGGGAGGGAATAGTGCAGGGCAACAGATCCAGAACAAAATGCCATGGTGGAGACAGCCATCCTACAGGGCAACAAATACGGAACAGAATGCCATGGCAGAGAAAGCCATCCCACAGTGAATACAACCAGCTGGGTGTCTGGATGCTTTGTAAAATTTTATTGTGAAATGCACAAATGATGAGCACAGCTGCAAAACATCAGGAGTGTTTATCATGATCTCCCAGAGTGTTCTGGGTGTGTTCCCCTTTGACACTATTTATGTAGGCTTAACCTAAGCTGATTTCAATGGAGACATCAAAATTGTTTCAAGGTGCATCCTATTATACACAGGATAAGCTTGTGGCTTAAGGTTTCTCTCCCCTGTCTTATGTGGTGTTTATCAGCATGCAAAGAACAACTGAATGAAGAAGTAGCTGATAGCATCTGACTAACCGGCTGCTGTTGCTGAAGCAAATAAAAGACATTTCTGGCACTCACACAAGTATTAAAAAGGGGATTAAGCAGATTTTTGGGATGGAATTCAGGCTGAAAAAAAAAATCTGTAATCCATCCTTCTAAGCCTAAACATTACAACAATCCTCAAGCAAAGGGCCTGACTCTTCCCAGTATTATTTATTTTACCTGAATTTGGGTCCTTCCCAGTGACACGCTGGTGTGCTGTGAGAATAGCACAGTCAAGAATCAGGTTCCCCCCTGTGATATGCTTCACCTGCTTGTGTTCCCAAAGGTTTATATTGATCACCTGCATCCCATAGCATACAATAATCCTCTAATTTGTTCAGAGAGTTCACAGGCATAAATGCTGTCATGATTGTGGCACAAACCTGTCATACTATAGAGGAGGAGATAACGCAGGAGCCTGTTCTAAATTTCCTCAGATATCTTGCTGTAAAATAAAAAAATGAAAAAAAAAAAAAAGGACTTCTGTGTGGTTTATACTTCCTGATTTTGACAAGCAGTGAAAGCATCAAAACATTCCTAAGGCCTAAGGAAGCTGATTTTGTAAGTTTTGGCTGGTGACAGGGAAGAGAAAGGGAGCGAGAATATTGAGTGAGAGTAGATATTGACAGCTACCTGCCCAAGGAGAAGTTTTACAGCAACACTTCAAGAAGTAACATAGGAAATGTTGATAGAAAATGAAATTACACAATTATTAGCTTTGTTATACTTTAGTTAAATCTCTGGAAGGAAAACAAAAGTAATTAAACCACAGTATTAATCTTATCAGCAATCCCTCCTCTCCCACGCTAAGACCTTGTGGCACCTTTACTTAGTCTTCATTAAGCATTTTCAAACAGTTCATTGCTAACAGTGTCTGCTGTAACTGTGAAATCCCTGTAGCACTCTCACAGCAGTAGTGCCAGATTTTAAGAGTGGGGGAGTACTGGGACAGACACTGTTTGTAATCACTAACCCAGGTCTCAAAGATCTTCAGATTGAGCTGTTTACATTGTACTTAGACAGATTTTTTTTTCCCCTCCAAGATTCACAAATTGCTTAACAGAAGTCACAACAGCTATTTTTTTTCCATTAGGAGCTGAAGTACAGAGTAAAAAAAGATTTACTAAAACCAGTTTGTTAGAAAGCTGTGGTTAGAAATCAAAACTTCTAAATGCAATCTCCTACCTAATCAGCAGAGAAAACAGCTTCCTGGACCTAAAAATTGAAGCTTCCATCTCATTCTTCCAATGCTGCACAGAGAAGGAATTTCAGTTCTTCTGGTCCTGAGAATGGACTGTTCTGAAGGAAAAATCCATACTCCCTTCAAAACACCTCAGCCCAGGTAGCTGCCATAGGTATGCCAGCTTTGTCACAGGCCAGCCCTTTGCAAGGCGGGTGCTGGGCTCTGTGCAAGTTCCATTGAGGACGATGGACTTCAGGTGAGATCTTTGCCTCTCCTTGCAGTCAGCTTGCAGTAGTACTGTTGATCACAGACCAGTAAAGAGCTAAAGGCAGTCGCTGGGTTTGTGTCAAACCTCTTATTAACGAGTTGTAAAAGTTGCAGCGGAGGAGGCATATTTCTGTAGCCTCACTATTAATATTTTATCTTTCTGTCTTTGCAAAGTTGTTTTTACAAAGCCAGGTACTGGCTGGACCCCAGCAGCTCTAATCACAAATCAAATTTTACACTTATTTGCACTTCTGTCATTGGAAAGGAGGAGGTTTTATTAATAGCAGTACAAATGTTCATATCTGGATTTCACTTCTGGATCGAGAAACTCCTGTGCCAGCGTTCAGCCAGGAGTGAACTTTATGGCCGTGTTATCAACTCTGAAAACAGGAGATTAAGCAACAGCCACTGAAGTGGTAACAGATTTTTAACTCTATCAGAATCAGCTGCCCACCCCTCCGTATTGTTTCCCTGTAGTATCCATCTCTCATGTTTGAAGGTTTCCCCAACGAAAGAAAACCACCACGTAGCATTATTTGTAAAACAGCTCTCTCCTGAAACCTGATAGTGCATGAACCCAACCTGATAATTTATGAACTCACAGCTAAGCAAGAAACAGTTCCCCTGCAGCCCAGAGAAAATATACTGTAACATGCTAAATCTCTTTTTTAAATGTAAAATCATATTGCCATTCAGGTTTGTGGCTTTCTTAAATGTGGTTGTACTCAGAGAAGGGACTATAAATACAACACACTTTTAATCAATAGATCTGCTGTCTTCTGCAGGAAATTTGAGTCTGATATGTTTCATTTACTGACAAAAATAATACCTTGTTTTTGTATTTTCTACTCTGCTGGCAGCATAAAAATGATACAGCCCTGGGAAAAGTAACCAGCTCTCCTCTGGTTCACGCACCATCAACAGCACAGGTAATTAATTTTAACCACTGGGTTTTGATTGCCTGTGCAAAGAGATTAGGTTGATTTTCATATCTGGGGCTGGATCTACTGAGCTACTGGCTAGAAATAGTGGGCCATTTTTTCCAGAGGTTCTTAGGTTCCTCAACTGCAGCTAGAAATCTGACCATTCATTTTCTCGATGCTTGCCCTCTCTGAGCAGGGATCTCTGCTCAGTGGTGACTGTGCCACACAACACACAGATTTGGAACTGGCACATGTCCCTGCACAGCAGGAGGAATAACTCCCCAGGACCAGCAATGTACCCACCCTGGCCTCGCTACCCTCTAGGTGGGTGAGAAAATGCCATGTTTGGAATCTCAGGTACCCAACAGGGTAGATACTCCTAGCACTCAGCTGCAAAATAAAATATGTGCTCATGTACCACCAAGAAAGTTGGCTGGTAGGTCATCTAGGTGGCAAATGCTGGGGTAAAATGAGTCCCCAGCCATCAGCAAGTACACAAAATGACCTCTGATCTAATTCACAATGAGCTTGTAGCAGTGTGGACATGTAATCAGCACTAAGCAGGGCTGGGTAACTCCCTCAAGCCAAGCCATGCCATCCCTCCTGCTGCCACAGCCTTGCCATCACCGCCCCGGCTGTGAGCGCTCACCCACATCTGTCACACATCCAGCTACTTTCAGAAGGACTTAGCCAACAGGTGGACTGAACTGCCAGTGCATTTTGTCTGATCCTGGGTAATTTTGTTTACAGTGCCAAAGCGATTCAAAATGAAATTATCCTTTCAAAACACTTTCCAGATTAAACGATCTTCTAGCTGCAAATGAAAGCCACGCTGTCACCCAACAAGCCAGCTGGTTGCAGCACTGGAAATAAGCGTGCTGAAAGCAGACAAGAAAGCTTTCAAGTCAGTCCATTGTTGACTGCAAGAGATGATGAAGCTGCAATTGCCTCACATTTTCCAGCTAAACCAAAGCAGGAAGCTCCCATCCTGATGGCCTCAGTTACAGGAAGGGCAGTTCTGCATGAAAAATTCACATTTGCCACAAGCAAGTACACTCTACACATGGTATTTTGCATGGAGAACATGGTGAGCTGGCTCTGCAAAGCTGAACATCAATGTCCCTTCAGTGAGGCTGAGGAATGGTGTCAGTGCTTCCCAAATACCTTTGCCAACTAGAAGAGTTTCTGCAATTTCTATGTAAGGTAGATGTCTGTGTGGATCCATTCTCATGGGCTGTGATTGATTACTAAATTAAGATCCTCTACAAAACATTAAACCTGTAACTGAATTTTCCCTTTCTGATTTTATGCAAAGTTTGACATTAAACACAGCTGTCTTAGGTAGCTAACTCCACTTGTCCCCAATATTTCATTATGACAAATGAGATGTATTTCCATCACTTATCATAAGATCAACACTGCAGCCAAGCAAGTGTTAGCTTATTTATTGTCAGCCAGGGGATGGATGGTTTTAAGTGCCTCCTTAATCAAAGGGATGATTCCTTAACAAAGTCTCTTCTCGCAGATGAAGTGTTGGTCTTCAGTCTTTGTCACTCTATCAAATTTTGTCAATAACACTGATCGTGGTCATGTGCAAAATGAGTTTGGTCTGGCTGATCCAAATACAGCAGTAAAACAATATCAATTTTTAGTTTTTTCTCACTTGAGAGCATTGTTAGTGTGATTTTCCTCCCCTGGTCTGATAGGCCCAGGACTGATCAGGTGGTCCTTCCTCCCTCTGCATGGCATTTACACCACCAGCATGGCTCTTCCTCATGGTTCTGCTGTGTTTGAGGAGAGAAGGTGGGCTCAGTGGGGCAATCACACATGTAAACCCTGCTTGGCCTTAATAATCAGGACCAGGATAGACCAGCAGATCTGGATCTGCGTGCTGAGTCCTCATCCACCTCTTCTCCCCCTGCACCCTGCTATCCCAGAACTGGCTTTGAAATGGCCATGGAATTACAGCTTCACAGTACAGTATTTTGGCAAGACTCAAGGAATAGACTTCTCTGGGAAAGGGCTTTCCCAATATTTCCTGCAATAACGAGCCCACAGGCAGCCCTGGCTCCTGGCTCCCCAGCTGCAGGGGAGCTGCATTAGCGATGCTGCCACCAGTGCCCCGATAAGCCCCGACCCACTGTTGTTTGTACTTCTTAGTCACCTTTATTTGTTTAAGAGGCCAGACAAAGCAAACGTTTGTGATGCCTTGTTTATTCTGTGGCTTTCACTGGAGCATATTAAACTCATCATTACTTCATATAAGCCCCAGATAGGCATTTTTTTGCTGGCAAGTGTTGACAGTAAGTAACAGACACTCTGCCACAAGGTAACATGTTTATATACTGGTGTGAATGCCTGGTGGATTTTATTCCTGTAAAACTATCACAGATAAAGAAGCTACTATCAGATAAGTGACTATAATAAATGGCCACAATTAGTGCTCTGCTGATGAGACTACTCGGTGGTCTCCCTTCTCTGTTTTAGACAAACCCCAGGCTCAACTTTCTTAGTATAAATGAAGACAAGAACCATTTAGAGTAACATCAGCCTCTCTTGATTTCTGGGCGTGTTTTACCAAAATACCACTGCTAACTGAATTGAAATCTCCTTGTATTTATCTTCAGAGGACATACAAAGGGGAAAATCAAGTCAGAAATAAAATGAAGTTGTTCTTTCATGTACACACACACACACACGAACACACACACACAATCTCCTTGCAGGTTTCACTCCCTTTTAGGACTTCAGGTTACACTGTGGGATTTAGTGCTCACCAGTCTTTCTGTTTGATGTCACTGGAAATAACATCAAGAGTCAGGGACGTTGGAGAGGCACCAACCTGAAGCTGCCCACACCCCACGGGAGGAGTGTGCACCCTGCTGCTGCCACCCCAAGTGTGGAGTGAGAGATGCCCAGGACTCTTCCATTCCCCAGCAACATGTCCTCCCAGGACATGGGAGGGAGCAGGGTCTTCCCCGTTCTCTCCGTGCTCCTGGGAGCTTGCTGAACCAGCACAGGCACTGCAGTGGAGACAGTGCCACCACAGTGCAAAGCTGGGTGCACCTACCTCCGTACCAACACTCCTGGGGTCAGATACTGTCTGCTCTCAGCCTTCTGTCAAACCTTGGTAGTAGTCCAGAGAGACTGGTACACCTTCAGGGGTCTGCTTGTGCTCTGTATATATTTATATTCGTGCAGCACTTAGTGTCCCTCTAAGTCAGTGGATTGATTCCCACCATGAGCCGTTGGTTCAGACGAAATCCTTTCCATTGAACAACCAAAGTCCTCCACAAAACACCCGCTATCACATACAAGATACCAATTCTCTTCTCTCCTTTGCCAACAAGAGAATGGAAGAATTACAATAAAAGATGTGGTGCCACCCTGGAGCCGTACAGAGCCAAGCCCCAGCCAGAACCAAGCTCCACATCCTCCCTGTACCCCACTGGTAAAAATACTCATTCCTGAGCCATTCTCAAGGGCTGTCGTAGTGTTAAGGAGATGTTGTATCAGCTGCAGTCTAACCCCATTTCTCTTCCCTCGTGTGTAGATTAAGCTCATGGTGCTTCATGAAGTCCTCTTACGATCACTGTTCTGTGGACACCCAATCAGATGTCATTGCGGCCAGTTCTCAAAATTGGGAGCTTATAATTTAGGCACTTTGGGTCTTTAAAACATGTTTATACTCTTGCACAGTCTAGTAATTTATAGAATGACTTGTATTTACAATGGACTGCTTCTACATATAGACAGATATGTGTGTATGCTCAGACACGTCCACACTCCAACATGTAAATATGGGTATCTGTATGAATGCTTTGAAAGAGAATTCCGACGTACTTTTACTGTCATTAAAATAATGATAATAGAATAGCTCAAAGGGATTGCTTGTGAAACACAGGATGTAGTCCTCTTGAGTTATTTTTCATCTGTAACTGCACATTTTGTTTACATAGTATCAAAATGGCACCATCCAGCACAGTCTCCTGAAGATGTCTCCTGATGTCTCTTCCACCCCCTGTGAAATGTGATGACTTCTTCAGAACCAACTAGCGGGAAAAGCTCTTCCATATATCATGCTCCTGCTGAGTTTTATACTTCTACTCAATTCAAGATTTCCCAATAAGAGAACTTGCATTGCATGGTAGAAGAGCCCACACACTCCTCATCCCAGGAATTAAGTGCTTGTGCACAGTAGGATTTATGGTGGTTCTTTGTATTCCTGTTGCCAAAATATCTCATAAACTCACAAAAGTTATGCAGAGATCAGTGTGTTTACCTTTTCACAAGCTCAAAGTTGATTTATTTGACCTCTGAAAAACAAGATAATAGTCCTTGTTGAAAACTCCATGGAGTCCTGATTAAAGGAAGACTGTCAAGTAGTTTAAGCCCCAAATCTGAGTTGCACTTAACTATCAAAATTTGAGTACCATGTTCACTTAATTCCTCTGAAAGCCAGTATATGGGTTTTGCCCATCTATGGAATTTTATGTGTGCGTTCCTGTAGGTTTTTGCATGTTTTAATCCCTAAGGCTTCCCAGTGAAGTGACTCAGGTGAGATAGCACATTGCAATAAGTTGCTACAGAGTAAACACTGTTCTGAGACACCACAAAAAATCCATGTGGGGCTTTGCACCCCAAAGGCCATGATAACTATTACACTGGTAAGAATTTCCTGAGAGAATGCAGGGTCTTAGAGCAGAGAAAATAATTTCTGTCAGAGATTTGTCTGTATAGGGTGTATTGCATTTGTGAGTGGGCTGTGTGCATGAGGCAGAGATCTTCTCTGCATTAGCTCTTTATGACAATTTACAATCTTGGCTTCAAAAAGTAAATGAATGGGAAAAACCAATAGGAAAAATTAATTAATTCTCCCTCATCCTGGCCCAGGCCTGGATTGCATGCCAATAGACACGGAAAGTTAACAGACCCATTTATTTCCCAGTATCAATTTCATCTGTGACAAGTGAGCCACAGATACTTACATGTGACCCTAAATATACTTATCTACAGCACCAAATCGCATTAAAAGTACCCAGAGGTATCACCAGCCTTCAGGTGTTTAAATAGATCATCCCCAGTGAAACCATCAATTCCACTGAAGTGTACTTTTAAAGACTCACTACTTGGATCCATAAATGAGTGCTGTGCTGAGGGAAGGGAAGCAGGGTCCCCTGGTGAGCAAAGACACAGGTAGCAACCCATGCGAGATGAGCACTCCACACAAAACACCTTGAGGCTGTCTTGGCTGCTGTGTGCCTGTGCTGGGTACTGTCAAGGTTAGGAGCTCACAACAGGAGTTTCATAGGTGTGTGGCTCATGCCAAGCACTCCTGTTCCCCATGGAGAAAGAAGATGCCTTCTGTAATCAGGAGACCTCATTCTAAGATGGGATCAGGGCAGAAATGAAGGACTACCTGCACTGTTTACAGCCAGCAGATCTTCCTTCAGCCACAGAAAGAAAATGGTTTGACTTAATCCTAGAAGTGCCTGATATTTCCCACTCACTCTTCTACTGGTATTATTAGTCCCCATGATTATATAGGAGTCACTAGGCATACAAATCCTTTCAAAAACATCTGAAACTACTGGAAAACTGGATATTTCTGTGGAATTAAGTAGGACAGATGTGCAAGGTGATGGGGGAGAAGGGGAAGATCTTTCCAAGTAACAGAGAAAAAAAGCTTTATTTTTCACTTCTCCTTTCTGTGTTCTGGTCATTCTACTTTTTAAATCTTGTATATAAGTATTTCTGAGTCAGCATTCTGCAAAGCCACGTTTTAGTAAATTAAACAGCTATTAAATATAGCTCCTGAAGTTAAAATAGCTATTGAGCTCCTCCAAAAATGCCTCTTTAAATGACAGTTCAGGAAAACATCATTCACCTTAATGGAGAACTACTGTAATGAAGCAAGAAGCAACTTGGAAGCAGAAGCAGCGAAGACGGGAAGACATGGTTCAAGTTCCCCCTCATATTTTCTTAGGAAGAAAGACTATCTTTTCATAAGTAGCTCACACACAATCCCAGCCAGGTCCACACAGATTTAGACAGGACTTGGTTCAACCTCTCCACTCTTCCCTTGTTTTTATGTTCAGAAAAAGCCCTAGGAAAATGTGTTTGGCAAAGGTGCATGCATATATACCTTAAGACTCAGAGGGAACTATATTAGTGCTGGTGGCTGGGTTGATTTGTGCATACAGGGGCTGGGAAAGGGTCCCTACACTCAGATCTGTTTCCTGAGTCTTCACTGTAACCTACTGAAGGTTGCAGCCCTGTTTGAACCCAGAGCTAATTCACAATACACCACAAAATGCAATGATATATTCTGTTGCATGGGTACAGTAAAGGCACTTCTTAATACCCTGCCAGGATTTCAGGCTTTAAAAAATGGTGGCCAGAGAGGTGAAAGAGAGGTGTCCTTTTTGTACATAGCCAGGCCAACCAGGGGAGGCAAAGTGCCTGCTTCTCAGCACCAGCCCAGGTTAATCTGTTCTGTTGGCTTTGTTTCTTGGCCTGGATTTACACCAAGAAGTGTTTAAAGTCAGTCAAATGTCCAAACAGATTGCAAATGTGACTGGGTTTAAACAACAAAAATGTGTCTACAATATTTGTTTGTGACCCAGAAGCTCCACACATTAAAAAAAACCCCACTGCCTTTTACAGTCTGAACCTTGGTGGCCGATTTATTAGCTTCCCTGTTTTCATCAACATGTTCAAGTTGCTAAAACCCATTCTGTTAAGCCTAATGTGTCTGGTATTCATCTTCACCTCAGTACCATCTGCAATAACAAGCAACAGATCCCTGATCTACAGCTGTGATGCCTCTCCAGGAGTATCTGCCAGTAAAAAAATAAAATGAAACAAAAAGAAAAGGAAAGGAAAGGATGAGCAGGATGAGCCTGCCTCCAGCTTGGGACAACCCCTTGGTCCTATTTTCCTTGATAATCATGGTAAGCTGTTGCACTTACATTTTCTTATGGGGAGGGTGAAGGGGTTTCTCTTTTAATGAGATCATTACCTGGCAAATGACAGAGGCTTTCCCTGTTCCTGTGGGATGTATCTGTTATTTTTATTTCTGCAGTAGTGAAATCAGGCTGTGAGCAATGCGTAAACAGTCAGAAAAGTGTCCTGCAGACATTTGCCCCAGTGAAGTTCTTTATTCTCAATGACATTTGCTTTCTACATCTTCTTTTCCATTCCAGTCTTGGTGGAAGCACCACTTTGCTGACAGTAACAGGAGGGAAAGGGGCAATTTTTGTTTGTATGCCTGTGAATGAGCAGCTGAAGTACCATTCACCCCGTAACATTCACACTTGAAAATTTTCTTAGAGCTTTCTTAAGAGGACCAAAACTCTGACCTAGGGTCATGTCTTCCAGAGGGACTGCTGCAGGCTGCCAGGAAGGGGGGTATAAAAGCAGGGTGACTTCTTGAACAACCCCTCCCTTACACTGTCCTGCCTCTAATGACTTTTAAGTCCTCCCATGTTCACATCTTTGGTGTCCCTGTGTGAGTTTCTGACACAAATTAGTTGTCTCCCCTTGAGTTTTTTATCTTCTGGATTCCACTAAACACTTGGAAAGGCATTGTCCAGCTCATCTTCCCCTTTCCTTGTCCTTCATCATTGTTGCTGTCAGCTCCATTTGAAGGCCCCTTGGTTGTGCACAGACATGTGTGTCTGTCTCTCTGAGTCCTTTCTCATTTCTGTACTTGAGTGGCAGCACTGAAGTGTAGCTTTAGTCAGGTTCAGGTGATCTTCCAGCCTTCCCAGAAACACTAATGGCAAGGGAGGGGATGGCAGCTACACCATGTGAGACAAGTGAGCCCTGTGTGTGTGCCCCACAAGCTGTGAGCTCACAGATAGTTGAAGAATCCCTTCTAAGTAAGAAAATTGCAGGCATTTGGCCTCACGCACAGATATCCTGCAAACGGAAAAGGGAACTCTGATCTATGAAAGTACTGTGCTGTAAGTAGTTCTGTATGCAGGTCCATTAGCAACAAACTTGTTGAAGGAAGTTATTATTGTGGTAATTTTATTGACAGAGCTGGAAAATCCCTTTGTATCACTTCTCTCATTCTCTTCACTTTTTGCTTTGTTCTGCATACACACAGTAGTACCTTTCCTAATTTGGCCTCTTCAGGCTAACACAGGCAATATAAGAACTGCAATGACTAAAACGGTGTGAAAGAGTTGACAACCAAAAAATCCCTCAAGAGCAATTACTTTAATACCTTTACTTAAAAAAAAAAAAAAAGAGCAAGCATTCTGGGAAATAAAGGTGTGAAAAATATTTAATAGGTGACTGGAGAGCTTCATTTGTAAAACATCAATAACTCATCTCAGTGGAGCTTGCTGAGATCTTAAGGGACATTATTGAATGGCAAAGAAAGGGTGGAAATCCATCTTAATCAAATTTGAAAGAGAGCATCTCTGACTTTATTGGCCTGAAAGCTACCTGCTGAGATGTGGGTAGATTCCCTTTGAGACATTTGTAATAAATGTGAGTCTGATTGGGATATTCAGTGCCTTGGCATATACCCACGAGTGTGTGTTGCAGCAGGGCTTTTGGCCACACAGAAAAGCTGACAAGGTGCAGGACAAGTTAGTTAATTACATTTGAGGTGGGGAGTTCCTTACTGCTCCTTTAACAATATAGAGGTAGACTGGCACTAGATAGGTAGAAAACTGCTTTACAAAATCAAAGATACTGATTTGGAATAGAAGCATTTCATACAGAAAGTACCAGGGGCATCTGGTAAACAGCCTGAAACCAGATAGCTGAACTTGGACTGCAACACTTGGGGATAAAGTTGGTGACAATGAGTTTTGTAACAGGATTGAGAGCAATTTGGATTTTTGAGCACTATGAGATCTGATGAAAAGCACCAGGAGGGAGCCGAGTGCATAATTATTGTTATTATTAAAAGCAATATTACAACACTGATATTCTGAATAAATCAGCAGATGGCAAATGCCTTTCAGTGAAGGCAAAGGCAAAATAATGTGTCTGGTAGCAAGGAGGGAAGCTAATGATTATGTGCTAAATGAAACAGCCATTCAGCATGCTGGTCAGGAAAAAACATTTGGGAGTCATTGTGGAAAAAACATGGAAACCATTAGCCCGGTTCAGACTAGCAGAAAAGGTAAAAGCAAGAGAGGCTGTGTCGTTCGTGCACGATGCTCTGGTTGGGTGCCTGTTTCTGAGCTCCTCTTGTGTTGTGGATGTGTTCACATTGCCCACAAAAGCAAGGGCCCCCTTCGCTGGGTGAGGTGTCCCCACACCCAAAAGGAGAGCCCCTGCTCCAAGGCATTTAGGGGAAAAACTTTAAAAATGCCAAAGGAGCTCCTAAAGGGGGGGATCCTTGATTGCCTCCACTGAGTGCACAGGGCCCTCTTGGCCAGCCAAAGCCAGAGGATGGGAGCCCTTCTGTCTCAAGCATTCTGGGACAGGCAAACCAGCCAAGGCAAACAGCAGGACCAGGGAGAGGTCACAGCTCAGTGCCTCCAGGCTCCCTCTGCCCAGGGGGTGAGGTGGCAGGATGTTGTCTCACACCACCCCAGCCAGAAGGCTGAGGTCACCATTGCCAGGACCTGAGCTCACACCCTCCCAGGGCCACATGGGCCTGCCTTGCCTGGGATAGATGCTTCATTTCTGAGCCAAGCCTGTTGAGAGGGGTGAGTGAGGCTCCTCTCCGTATCCTCAGTGGAAAGCAGGACACAGAGCTGAAGCTGGACAGGAAGGAGGTAACAGTGAGGGAATCCAAAAGTTGATTTTAACTGTGTGATTGGGATTAACTGCACAACATTCAAAGGGTACAAACCAGGGCTTCATTTGTTATAGCATAACACAACTGCTCCAGCTCTAGCTGCCCACAGCTTTCCCCACTTCAGCAGCATTTTCTATCAAGCCTTTCTGACTGCCAGGGCCAGACCCAAGCCATTAGTGCAGCAGTGGATGGCTTTTGTTTGCTTTTCTCCTGATCCTTTTGTTTTTTCCAAGTGGGCTCTACTGCTAAACTCTAAGAGTGCTTTGCTCATTTAAAAACAGAAAGGTCTGAGTCCACTCATCTTTTAGTGACTCCCTTGCAGCCAGTTTCCCACAAAAATAAGCAAACTGGAGAACAGAGTCAGAACCTAAGCCCTTTATGGGAGATTGATTGTAAAGCTGGTGGCAATGTGACAAGCTGATTTGTGGTGGCTCCTCAGAGCTTGTTTGAACTGTAAACCTCAGTCACATTTATTTATTGTATCAATACAGGTTTGTCACAACCAGCCTGAACATAAATGCTGCTATCTCATGCCCTTACCATGGAATGCCAGGCATGGGGAGGGCACAGTTTGTGTGTGTGTGCGTGTGTCTGAGACACACTGTGCATAACCTCTTGCAGCCCCCGGTTATCCTCTTCTCTCCTCCAGTGCAGGCTGGATCAGGAGCTTGGCTTGCTGCCACATTTGGTGATGCCACTGCTTTCCATGACAAGCACCAGCCTGAGGCTTCGTGGCTCCTTCACAGAGATCTGGACCCCTTTGCAAGGCTTAATTTCCTTCTCTGTCATCTTTTCCAGTGATAGCTGCAGCAGCTGTTTCTTCTTCCTCCATAGCATGTGGGTTGCCAGAAAGCCTGAGGGGCCCACCAGCCAGTTTCCATACTTGGATCTAGGTCTGTATCTGCATCATATTTTCTTGAAACAGTAGTCACATAGTGGGTCTCTCTACCTTCTACACAAACGTGATTTAATGTCTTCCTCAGCAGCACTGAGCTTCTCTGCTATAACATGAAATCGTAAGAAGGATTGGCTCTTCTCTCATTAATGTAATCACTTTAGAGTAGTTGATATGTCCTGTACACAGCTTAGGGTGTAGAGTTTTACGGCATATTCCTGCACCTCGGTGTAAGTCTAAACTGGTCATAAAAGATAATCACTTATTGAAGAAAAATATATTAACATTGCTGAAACTAGGACACAAAGCGATTTTCATAGCAACGAATAAATAAATGCCTTGGCAGAAGTCCTACTTTTTTTGCACAGAAAAATGCAGATAAAAGGGGAAGTGCTATACCCTTCCACCATCTCTTTCTTATCTTTTACTCTGACCTTTTACTCTTCCCTTCCTTCCCTCATCAGCCATGGTCAGAACTATAATACTAATAGTTCTAAAAGGACTGAAAAGCATCTTGCTGGTACCAAGGACCCCTGGATATACAGGCATTCTGTGACTCCAGAGGCAGTCTTGGAAATGTTTTTGCTGTTTCTCTTAGAGACATCAGCCCACTAGGAAAATTAATAATGTTGAGAAGCAGGACTGTGCTGTACCTACCTCGAGTACCAGAAAGCAGCACTGAGGCAGACTCCGGTGCTGAGTAAAGCTTGTCTAGACACAAAATTAGATCAGGTTAGAAGGACTACTGTATTTCTGCTCTCTTCTGTTTATATGGCTCATATCAACACATTATTTTAGTATGTGATGTCTATTTTTATATTTTACAGTTGTTAAACTGCTGTGCAAAGCACTGTCTGGATATTTTTATTTTAGTTTAAAAGTGAGTCAAAATACGGTTATATGTGTAGCATGATTTAAGACTACCAGGGCTTTGCAGTGCAAAAGGCAAAATCCAAAACTACTTGTTGAGAAGTTGTGGATGCCCTTCTTCTAGAAGAGTTCAAGGACAGGTTCAATGAGGCTTTGAGCAACCAGGTCTGGTGGAAGATTTTCCTATTCATGGCAGGAAGGTTGAAACTAGGGAACCTCTCTCTTTATGGTCCCTTCCAATCCAAACCACTTTATGATACTTCCATAGACCCACCTTGCCCATAGCCACAAGGTCCTCCCTTCATCTGAATTACGCATCCCACAAGGAGTCCTTCAGAGTAGGACAGGATTATAAACACTTGCAGGGTAATTTCCAGCAAGGCTACAGTAGGAAGAAATTTGCCAGAGCTGGAAAAATGAATCTGTCATCACAAGATCAGTATTTGCAAGTAAAAGTGTTCAAGTTTAGCTTACGAAATTGTTTGCCTTGGCTTCATGTCTGTCACTTTTAATGGATATTGTGTATTTCAGAAGCATAGAAGTGAAGGAGTGTGTACTTCCATCAATATTTCAACAACCTCTGGCTTTGGAAATATCTCAAACAGCCCATCTTTCCACTTTTTTTGCTGTGTGTGTGTAAAAAATGGCGTGATCGCTGCTATTTCAACAGGTGGCTTCTCACTGTAACATGCTCCATGTGCTGCACAGGTCTGTATTGTGCTCATGCAGTCAGGCACTTCCGTGAGCAAAGCAAGCTCAGCTCTCACAAAATAATGTTGACAGTACAATCCAAAAGTCAAAGTTTTGAAAAAACAGTGCCAAGCAAATGGATCCGTACTGGAAACAAAAAATAAATACAGCGGCTGAAAGCCAGATTCATTTCACATGCCTGAGTAGGAACAAACCGAATCTGTCAGTCAGCAAAGGGCAATAAATTGTCTCTCAGGAACTCTGCACTCTGCCATGGATGAGAATGTTTTACCTCAGTCCAGCATGGGATGCCTGTGCATTTTCATATCTCATTCCCAGGTAGTAAGAGAAAATTAAATAGATCACAAGATTCATAATAAAAGGTAAGTATGTATTACTTCATCATCACTACCTCTCTCAGGTAACACTGTCTCATTGAGGATCACAAGCATAGAGTTATTACCCCAGATGAACCTTCTTCAATATCCCTTTAGGAATTTCAGATCAATCTCATTCTTCAAGGGGCAAAACAAATCTGAAAGAAAAAAAAAACTGTTCCCAGAAATACTCATTTACAGAAGGTACCTCCTGCCTTTTAGCAAAGCTGTTTTGAGGGGAGCAGTTCAACCTTCTGTCAGAGGTGGTCTCCAATTCACATTTGAAGGAATTAATTCCACCCTATCTGAATCCAGGACAATAAGTTTGGGCACCAAACACCTCTGAATCACTTCTTGCACACAACGAGTTAGTACCAAGGCAAAAGCTTTCACTGCACTAGAGATGAGCTTAGAAAAGCCAAAGCTGAAAATAATTCAACATTCCAGTGCAACAGCAGATTAAATAGTTGCTCAAGAAAATTCATGTAAGGCCCATTATTGGTACATAGGAACATTTTAGGAATATTTTAGTCAACTGCCTTAAAAAAAAAGACAACTATGGATGAAAAATACCCACTTAGCATTTCTTTCCTACAAGGAGGAGCCTAGGCTTTCATTTGACTCATTTTTCTGATTACTATTCCACACCATCCTTTTTAAACAATGTCATTCAAGGAATCTTACCTGCTGTACTTTGTGTAAACTGCCTTTAAAATACTTTATCATGCTAAAATTTCTTTTTGAAAGGGCAAAAATTGATTAAACAAACACAGTCTTTTTTTCCACCAGCAGGCTTAGGGCTATTGCTTTTTCTTTTTGCCCTGATTCTTTTTCTGCCTCATGGTTGTAGAGATAGTAGACCTGGCAGAAAAATGGGGACAAGTTTAAGCCTAAGTAAACCTTGTTCATGATGCATCAGGTCAGTGAAACTTATGCCCAGGATTGAGACTTCCCCAGTAGAAAACCCCTAATATTAATTACTGGCTTTCACAAGGACGGATTTGACATGGGCTTCCACCACTGCAGGTTCCCGGGCTGCTGGCTTGGGTGAGTCTCACCACAAGGGCAGAGGTCCACACAAAGCACAGATCTCCACAGTAGGTTTGCCTCAATCTTTACAAAGGGAAGGAAAGGGTTCTCTGTGTTTCTTAGGACAGGTCTTGATGTGCCCAGTTTTGACAGGGGGATCTTTGTGAAGTGGCACTGCTGGCCAAGTCAGTTCCCACTCAATCACGTCACGTTCTCCACCACACCCAGTACTGGACTAAAAAGAGCAGGGCCTCTCCTGAAACTTGGCCCAGGAGAGACAGCGAGGGTTGAGTTTGAAGGAGTGCTGACCAAAGGAGAGCTAGACAGGGCACAAGGCATCAGCAGCCCATCAGCTCCTGGCGTGGAGACCACTCTGCTCACACCTACCCCACCGCTCATAGAGATGGATCCCATCCACGTGCTGCCAGGGTCTTCTGGCCTGCATCTGCATCAACATCAGCCAAGGGGAACCCTAAAATAGCGCCTTGCAAATTTGAGTGGGAAGAGGAAAAAGGAAAGTCGGATTGCCTTCAAGGAAAATGGCCCTTTGATATCAAATTCCCAACCTCACAGCAGCAGCCTGCTGGTGTCTGGGGCTCAGTGTGATCCCAGAGTAGGTGGGAAGAAGTCACTAAATAGTGCATAGGGACCCAGCACTGCTGCCAGCGGGTAGATGGGCTGGAGAACTGCTCCTTTCTAATGACGAGGCTGTGGGCCAGGCCTGGGGCTCGTCCATGGAAGTGTGGAGTGCTCCAGTGACACAGGCCAGCTTAGGAGCTCATGCATTTCAGAAACACACTGAATAAATAAGCGGACCCAGGATCAGTAACCACTGCTCCTGTAGGAAATCTGTGCAATGAAAAAGTCATCAGCCCTGCCTTTTTTTATCCATTCCTCTCATTCCTCAACTTGAATTTCTTTCCATGCCGTGCTTTCCCAGTTCTCAGCCCCCTGCCTTCAAATGTCTGTTTCCTTCAGAGCTGCAATATTGGCCATCAGCAAGGAAGAAAAAGCTGATAAAAAATGATACACAGCTCCCATTATTCCATAGTTTTCTCTTGGCGGATTTAGAAAGGTCCCGAATGCAAAGAGAAATTAAATCAGCAGGTAGGAAGACAGATGCAAAGTGAAATTCAAGATGCTGAAAAGCTGCTTTTCTCCAGAGGTCCTACTCTTCCCTCCGTCCGGAAGACAGGAAAGAGCAGACTGTTCATGACAGAGGAGAGAAAACTTCTGGGCGTCTTTAGGGGGAACTCAATCAAAGAAATTATTTTCCCAAAGACCAGAGCTGAACAAACCTTAATGGTTTTTTCCTGATTGAAGAATAAACCGACTATTAATTTATGACTTGAAGTGTATATAACAACCTTCCAAATGTTTTCCAGTTCTGCAAATAGTGATGCCCATGTCTTTTCTGTTTGGGTTTGAGTCTCACCAGCTAATTTAGCTAATGGGCTAAATATTCCTCATGAAGCTGCATCTTAAAAAAAATTTTTAAATATCTAATTTGAAAAAAGGGCCAGCATAATATTATATGTGTGTGCATAGAGAAGCACTTGTACTGGAGATAAGTGTGGAGGGAGGGTGTTTGCACGGGTCGCTGGTGAGGGGACAGTCCCGTTCGGTGTGAGCAGTGACAGCGCAGAGGGACTGCTGCGGGATGTGAGCACACACGACATCGCTGCCGGGACATCCTGCTCGCTGGACCTCTGCGGAACTGATAAACGGGTCTGGATGGCTCTGTTTGATTGAATGAAAGCCGACGTTTTAACAGCAATACAGGGCAGGGTAAATAATTCACTGGGCCGGCTATCGAGGCGAGTGTGATCCCTGAGATTATGGGCTGAGTCTCAGAAACTGAACCCCACGGCACCTCGGTTTGTGTACACCCCCCGTTTGGGTAGGTGGGATAAATTGTAAAATGAGATGGCAATATTAGCATCTTCCTTCAGCTTCCCTTCGCCGAAGGAAAACTGCAGAGGGAACACTGCTCAAGCATTTCCTTTATGCTCATAAGTAAATCGTGAAACATCAGGGAATGAGACAGGTTTATGGCTTTCCAGTAAAATGCGATACGACTCGCAGACACTGAGTGATTTCACAGCTACCTTTCCAAGTGCGGCAAACAGAACAACAACGAGGGGAAAAAAACCTCAACACCGTTTGCCTCTTGCTGTTGAAGGCTTGCACTGAGGTTGCAGGACAAAATAACATTTGTGACTTCCGAGCCGGCTGCCTACGGACAGAAATACCGGCATTAATGAAGGCACGGGACATGTTGAGCAATTCATTAGAGGATTGGGCTCAAAATACTGAGCGCCGGCACCAAAAGAAAAAAAAATCTAAAAAAAAGTGATCACTGCTGTTTCAAAGTGAGGGCCGCGGGTGGGATTTATATTTTCGTGATGCATTTGGTAGCCCCCGCTCGTCCCGTGTGCTGCTGCCGTGTGTTATGGAAGTGGTCCGTGCCCTCGGCGGGGGCGGGGAGGGGAGATGCAGACCCCGGGGGAGAGCGAAGCCACCACGGGTAGGTCTCTACCTTGTCCCCGGGCAAAGCCAGGCTGCCTGATGCAGGACCTGCCTCTTCCCGGCCGCCTCAATACCATCCCTCTTCCAGGCGGAGACTTTAACGCCCCTTACACCTCTGAGCTATAAAGAAGACGGTCGGAATACAGTAAAATACAATAAAATACATGAATTCGCTTCTTTTCTCACACCTCCCCCACTCGAGCCTGTGGAAAGAGGGGGAAGGTGGAGCAACCTTCCACGATCATCCACTTTAAAACGCGAGAGGACTCCCCCGCATCCTCCCCTCGGGGTACTCCCGGGCGATAACTCTCCGAGCCCCGCTCCAAACGCCGCTGTGAGGTGCATTTCGCCCCGCCCCGGCTCAGCATCTCTGGTGCTGCGCCCCAGCGCTCCCTGTTTTCATGTTTAGGAGAGGTCCCCGCACCGACGCCTGCAGCAAGGATGAAGAGAGAGAGATCGAGAGGGAGTCCGGAAGGTCAGCGGACACCCTCCGGGTTGGCAGCCCCGCGGCACCTCCGGGTCCAGCTCCTCTCGGCGAGCATCGCGCTTTTCGTCTGCCTCCCGCCCGCCCCAGCGTTTATGGCTAAACAAGTTCACAGTTTACACGCAGTAAAACGTCGATATTGCGCTTAATGGTTGCGGAGAAAAGGGTCTTCGCAGGGATCCTCATAAAACCCCTTTATTTAGTTTCGAGCATTTTCTCGTAATCAATAAAAGTTGTCTGTTATCTCCCGGCGCATTTAGCGGGGAAGTTTATTGCCTGCCGGGCGGATTAAGGGCGAGACAGGAGTGCACCATACAAGGAAGGGACTCCCGAGTCCCTAGATCCGAGCCTCGGATTCATAAAATATAACCATCCATTACGTTGCCGATATCTGGAGCCAGCAAATATATACAGACCATAAATTGTCGCCGGCGGGGTGCGGGCCGGCCGCGGGCGCGGGGGCTCGGCCCGCCCGCATTCCTGCCCGCGCCGGGGGGCGCCGGGGGGTCCCCGGCCCATCCATCACCGCCGTTATGACTCTGCGATGCAGCAAATGGGTTGTGTAAAGAGGCAGCGTTTGACAAGGTGGCATGGTTATCCTGTCCAAATGATGCATAATATTAGTATTAGGGCTTAGATCATCGCATGCTTTTAAAATCATCACCGCTAACTAGGGGTAGGGGGGAGTGGGGGGGAGGGGGGGGGTGTCCTGGGGGCTGCAGGGGGCAAAAGTTTCCATGTAGATAATGATTATAGATGGTGGGATTTATGGGGAGGGGTTCGCGCACAAATAAACACGTCTACTGTAGCCGGGGAGCGGAGCCCGATCCGGCCGGGGCCGCGGGGCCGCCCCCGCCGCTCTGCCTCGGGTGGGTTGCGGGGCCGAGGGACGGCGGGGGTCGGAGCAATCCACAGCTCGGGGGAGGCCATCAGGACCTTTCCCACCTCCACCCCATCCCGGACAATGTTCCCAAAGGCTTGAGGATAAAGTAGAGGATCCCTCCTCCTCACCCAGCGGCAGCTAAGCCGCTGCGGCTGCGGTCACAGACACTGGTGGATGAGGGCGGGAGGGGACTCTCCGGGGATAGGGAAGGGGCCACTTGGGCCAAACGACCCACATTAAGAATTGTCCTTGGAAATACAATGCTGAGAAGCGAACTGTACTGGATGTGTTAAGTTCTAGAGAACTGAAGAACTACAGTAAAAAGAGAAGCCTTACAGAGCCAAGCCCCAGCCAGAACCGAGCTCCACATCCTCCCTGTTACGCCACTGGTAACAATACCCACTCCCGAGCCGTGCTGAAGGACTATAGCGATAAGAAAGGGCTGTTGTATCAGCTGCAGTCTAACCCCTTTTCTCCTCGTCAACAGCCCTGGTTTGTAGACTAAGCTCATGCTGGTTCATCAAGTCATCCTATAGTCGCTATCCTGGGCATTTCTGTTAACATCCAGACAGGTCTCGTTACGGCCAAGAGTTAAAAATGCCTGTAATCTAGGCACTTCTGCCGAAAAGGTCTTTTAAAGACGTTTATACTCTTGCAGAGTCCAGTCATTTATACAAAGACAAGTATTTACAATGGACTGCTTTTACATATAAATATGCGTGTATGTATGGACATATCCACACTCCAATACGTATGTATAGATATCTGTATGAATGCGCTGAAAAAGAGAATTCCGACATACCTCTTCTGTCATTAAAATAATGATGATAATAGAAAAGTTCAAACGGATTGCTTGTAAAACACAGGCTGTAATTCCCTCGAGTTATCTTTCATCTGCAACTACATATTTTGTTTATGTGGTGTCAAAGGACAATGACAAGGCTGTGGGCCAGGTCTTGGGCTCGTCCACGGAAGTGTGGAGCGCTCTAGCGACGCGGGCCAGCTTGGGAGCTCATGCATTTTAGAATTGTACCGGGATGTTTTCGGGGAGACGGACCGGCTCCATGCCACATCCCACCCTTCTTCTTCTTGCTTTCCAGGGCTGGGTTCAGCCACAGGCTCGGGGATCCCCGTGGAGCTGGGAGGTCTGTCCTGGTCCCGCACGGGTCAGAGCCCTTTGTAGCCCAGCTTAAATGGGTTAGGGGGCGAGGGGAGGACGGCAGTGCCTCTTCATTTCGACCCCTCGCCTCGGGGCCGGCACCAGGGCACAGCCCGCGGAGCGGTTCAGCAAAGCCCGGTGACGACGGTGCCGTGAGGAGGATAAAATCTCCGCTAGGCGTGATTTATCAGCCGTGTCTGACCCCTGAATACTTGACTTACACGGCTGGTGACACATTGTCCTGGAAATGAGGCTGGCGTGATTTGTGTCTGTGTCTGTGAGAGTGCGTCTCTTCCCTGTCGAGCCCTCTTTTGGGCTTCTGGGCAAGGAAAGCCTCCAACCCCTCTCTTGTCTCCAGCATTCCCATCCTTTCATCACCCCCATGCTGCCATGCAGGTGATCGGCAAACCAGACAGGGGTGGTCGCGAGCAGTGTCCTCTTTTGGTGGCCGAGGAAAGGCACTGGTCATCGCGAGGAGGGGGGAAGAACAGGCGATGGCACGACGGCCGGGAGAGATGGCCAGGGACCAGGCATAACTGGAGGGGTGTGATGGCTAGAAACCTTTGATTTGGGGTTTGCCCGGAGAACGGGGGTGGAGGAGGGTGGCCCGGGTTTTTTAAGGCAAGCAAAAATTTGATTATAGCGTACGGCAGAGCTCTGTGATTTGCGGTGAGCGGATTTCATTAGCTACGGCAGTCTGAGTCTCGGAAAAGCTGCTCAGAGCCTCGGGGCCGGGAATGAAGCTGACCCTGAGGGCGGGTGGCGGAAAGGGGCTAGGCCGTGGCGCCGGTTCTCCGGGCCGGGGAGAGCCGCGGTGGCTCCGGGCTGCGGCGGGAGCGGGGCTGACACAGCCGGGCACTGCCCCTGCCGCTCCCCTTTTTCCCGGGGTCGGCCCTGTGCCCGCTTTCCCCGCTACCCCGGCGGACAGGGACAGCCCCGGCCCTGCGCTTGCTTTCCGCAGGGGGGGGGCGTGGTGGGTGACAGGTGACAGCCCCACCTCCACTCGTGTCACCTGCCAACCGTCACCGAGGCGAGAGGAGAGGGGGTTGGCTCTCCTCGCTGCGGGGTTCACCTGCGGCGTTTCCACTTCTGCTGAAGATGACGACGGTGGGTGGTGATGGAGGAGGCAGCAGTGGGCAGGAGGTGCCCGGAGCAGCCGCGCAGCCCAGGCCGGCCCGTCGGGGGCTGTCGGGCCGCCGGCGCTGCAGCGGGATCGGCTCTAGTCGCCTTCAACGAATGTCACCGGCAGAAGGAAAAACAAAAGCTGCCTCCAAAGATCGCGGAGCAGAATTTGGCAAGGCTCCTAAAGACACCAATTAGCAAAGGCTAAACCCATTAATGAAGTGGCGGCTCTCTGGTTTCAGCCAGGTGGTGCAGATCAGAGCGCCTGTATCTGCAGCAGAGCCCCGCTTCCCTCCAGCCGGGACCTCACAGCGAACCTCCACATCAATAATACGCTTAATGGATCTCATTAGGGCTGGGGCCGCGAGTCCCGGCCTGGGAGCGAGGGAGATGAGGGGCAGCAGGAGGGCAGCGCTCCCCGCGCCGCGCCGGGACGGACCCGGTTCCCTCGAGGGGCGATGAACGGCGGGGCCGCCGCTCCCTCCGCGAGTCCCCCGCCGCTCCCCGCTGCCCCGCTGAGCTCGTGGGTTTGCACGAACTGCATTTCTACGCGGTTCTTCCGACGATAAACGAGACCTTGGCATCGCCTCACCGGGCTCGCCAACCCACAAGCCACACACCTCCCCTTAATCAGAGCCACCTCTGCCCGCCGAGCCACGAGCATCGGCGGCCGCGCGGGCTGCGCACGGGCGGCGGTGCGCCCGCAGCGCGCCCCGAGCCGAAGGCTGTGAAAGGGGAGGGGAAGGGGCTTCTGCAAATTGGTTTAAAAAGAAAAGTGTCCGGACCACACCTCTGTAAAAAGGGGCTGGGGAAAAGGGAGGAAATGTTTCTCCTTCAGCTGGGGAAAAACATTAAAAAAGAGGGGGAAAAAAGGAAAACCGGAGTAGTATAAACCTGGCCGAGGTGAGCTAGCATATTTAGCTAATGGAGGTGGACTATGAAAAGAGACTTCATATTTCTCTCTGAGGAGTCTCTCCAGGTCGGCAGCCGTGAATACACACAGCAAACGTTGTGCTTGAATTATAGCTGAGGCTTTGCTTTATTTGAATTCACTGGTGTTTATTTAAGAAAGTGAATAAAGGTTTTGTGTAAACAGCCATTATTTCTGATGAGCGCTCAACAGCAATAAGAAGGGGGTGGTTTTTTTAGTCGAGATTGTGGCAAAAGTTGACATTTTGGAGATTGCAGTTTGTCTTGCCGACGCCAGGCAGTCCCGAGGCATGAACTGCAGGGAAAGCTGTGTGTGCCTGCGAGTGCGAAACGGCGATGCCGAGCGAACTGGGGTCTGAAAACAATTATTTTTTAAGACATCAGCTTAAGCCCGACATTAAAATAAAATAAAAATATTTTCCTAAGGAGCGGGGCGGGTCTCGCTCTGCTAACGAGGGAGGCGAACTCAGGTTTCGCTGCCGCCGGCCTCCGCGCCCACGGGGCTCTGGGGGGAGCAGCACCGAGCCGGGGGGGGCGCCGGCGGACCCCGATCCCAGCTCCTCGCCCGGCCCTTTTTGCACCGTCCATCGCTTGATTAAAATATTGCTTCTGCTTTGTTGTATTATTGTTTTGGGGTTTTTTTTCCTCTAATGTGGCTGTTATTTCTGAGGTTGAGTCGGGTCTCCAGAGATCGAGGTCTCTGGTAAGAAATCGGGCGAAAGGAAAACTGTCACGTTGGACTTCCTAACACAGCGCCCGGGAAAGGTGGGGTTATTGGTAAGCTGCTCCCCGGGAAGAAGGCCGGCCGAACCTGGCTCTGATCAGCCCGGCTGGGCATCTCTGCGAGTGTGGACGCCCCCAGACAGGGCTGGGGTATCGGAGCGGCACGGCCAGGCCTCCCGCTTCAGTATTAACCCGATTTCCCATACATGCCACGCAGGAGGAGGCAGGAAAACCTCTGCTCTCCGTGCTGCAGCGCGTATCGCTCCAGCTTCTTGGTCTCACGTACAACTTTTCGTCCGAAATCAGCGCGAAAAATCTCTGCCGGCCGTCCGGGTGGGGAAGCGGGGCAACGAAGCGAGTGTGTGCGGAGAGTCCGCCCTGGCCGGGACCGCGGAGACCGGGGCAGTGCCGGGGAAGCTCCTGCCGGCCCCTCCGCGGGGACCCCGGCCCCGCCGCGACACCCCGCTGTCACCCAGCCGCGCTGCGCGGGCGGGGGCAGCCCGGGGGGTGGCGGTGCCCGGCACAGATCTGGAAGGAGTCACAGCCGATTTAGGAGAGGTGAAGAGACCGCCTGGAAAGCTCCTGCCCCCGACTGAAACACCGTCGAGGGGTTTCGGGTCGGTAGTAAAACAGTGGGCTCGGGCGTCTCGCCTTCAGAGACAACCAGCATCAAAAGCCTTTCGTGTTACCAGGCCCTAACAAGCAAACAAAATAGAGGCACCCCCAAGCTTTCTTTGGCCTGTTCTGGGCGCGGGGGGAGGGGGGGGGAGAGGTTGCATTGCACTACGGACACGTCTCCTTCACCAGCGAACGGCGTTGGAGCTGCATGCGGCCACGACATTGTCCCGACCTTTTCCCGCAGAAATCGAGCAGTAACTACAGCCTCGCGGGACGGGGAAAACTCCCTTCCCTGGAGAGACTGGAACAAATCCCTCCATGGGCGCATCTTTCCCCAGACTCGTTTTCGTGGCTTTGCTCTACCTGCACGTGCACAGCGGGAGCACACTGGTGAGAGATATGATTCATTTTCCCTGCAGCCGGGAGAGAGGAAGAAACCCACCTCCCGGCTCCGCCACTTGGCCCCTTGGCCCGAACAGCACCCGAGGTGCACGAAGCACAAAAAGCGGGAGGAGGACGAAGGAATTTTATCCCATCTCTTCCATTCCGATCTGAGCATCTTTCTCCAAAGCTCGAGTCCCAACAGCATTATTTCCTCTTTTGTCGCGTTATCTTAAAGTGATGCCATAAAGGCATTGCCCCGCTCTCTCCCCGACCCCAAGTCCAGGCGGGCATTGCTCCTGTTATTTGGGGAGGCCGAGGTGGAGAGAGCCTGGCCCCGCGCAGCCAGCCCTGTGCTCGGAGGAGACGCAGATTCCTTTAACCCAAGGGAAGAGAAACTCTTTCCCGGTGCGCTTTTCCTTTCTCATCTGACAAGAGCCACTCCAAAACCCTCTCTCCTGCATGGGCTAGTCTTCAGGAAGCAAACTCAAAAGGCAAACAAATTCCTGCGGTTCCGTGAGCCGCACCACGGTGTTTACCGGAGGAGAAACAATCGTGTTTCGCTGGACATCTGTCCCGCGGCTTCCCTTGCGTTTAGGGGAGTTCCAACATCACGGCAAATCCCGCGCCGATGGGCGCAGCCGCTTTCTGGGGCTGAAAGCGAACTGCGGGGCCCCCGCCGTGCCCCGATAAGATGTGACACCCCCTCGTTTCCTCCCTGGCAAGGTTTTAAAGGCAGAACATTAATTTATAAGCCCCCTACAGATAATTTTTTCCCCCGTCCCATTTCTCTGTCCCAAGAGGGGTCGGCCAGGGACAGCGCCCGAGGAGCGCTGCCCTGCGCGGGCGCTGCGGGCATCCAGGAACGCGTCAGAACTTTGTGGGCGCCCCTCTTGGAGATCACCCTGCCTGTCGTGGCTCTGACGGAGCCTCTGCCCTCTCGGTTACACGTTTTTTGCCAATTCACCCGTCCCTTCTTCATCCGGCAAGACGTCTCGTGGCCTGCTGTATGCCCCAGCTCCTTCTCCCCCGGGCTTCTGGCAGGGGAACTCTGTCGGCCTTTCCTTCCCTTTCCTCGAGGCTTTGCTCCCCCTAGCAAGGGTGTCCTCCCCGGAAAACCCCCCCTGTCCTGAAGGATTTCTCGCCTGAGCTTTCAGAGAAGCAGCAGACGAAGGCCAGAGGTGCGCCCGCCTCCGTATCGCTGGAGGGCACCGGGATTTGTCCAGCCTTTCTCTTTATTCCTCCGTCTCCCCTTTCTTTCTAGCGATGCCACAGGCTCAATGCCCATCGGCCGAGCCTGGGGGCAGAGGGAAGGTGGCCCAGCTTCTCCTGTCCTGCCCTGCCTCCGTGAGCAGGATCCCGGCCCCCGCGTATTCCTGTGCCCAGGCAAAACCTCTCTTCCCAGAGGGAAGGACGGGGGCTGCTCACCGCCGCGGCTTTCGCTCTAATCTCTGCTGCTTGGCAAGGGAGGAGGGGGAAGCAGGCTGGCTCAGAAGCGGCCCCCGTTCTCCCTCGTGGCCCGAGAGGAGCGGAGCACGGAGCAGCGCGGCGCTTTATATTCTTCCGAGGGCGAAGCCAGCTATGAACCCGAGCGGAGCCGTCGGATCCCGGCCTGGAGCCCCGGGGAGCTCCGGTGGAGCCGCCCGGCCGCGCTCACCGGGGTAGGGGGAGCAGCCGCCGTGTGTCCCCCCCGGAGCTCACCCTACCCCCACCCCGCCATCGGCCTCCTCGCCGCGCACAGCGCCTGATGACGTCACAGCGCACCCCGGAGCCGCACCGCCGCGCTGTGACGTCACGGGGGCTTGCGGGGAGGCGCGCGGCGAACCGGAGCGACAGCGAAGCGAAGCGAAGCAAAACTAAACAAACCAAAGGCGCCGTGTCCCCCCCGCGCCCCAAAACTGCCCCGCCGGCTCTCGGCAGCGGCCCCGGGAGTCGAGGGCGGTCAGGCGGCCCAACCCTGCCGGTCACCCGTGGTCAGTGGCACAGATACATGTGCAGGCACACGCGGGATTACGAATGACATTGGTAACCTTCTCATCGGGTGCACAACTCTGCGTCATCAAATCCAGTCCTTGTCACTGCCTTCATTAGAAAAGAAAAGAAAACAAAAATAAATGTAAGTAGAAGGAGAAGGCTGCCTGGGGGGGCTCCGAGGCGAGGAGAGGCAGCTGCTGCCTTCGAGAGGGGTGAAGGAAGCTGGGGCAGCCACGCCAGCCCTCGCCCCTGGTCAACAGACTGACGTGGCTACAAACCATAGCAAACATTTTATTTACAGAAGTTATATATATATATATATTTATATTTATATATTTTGTCAGTGCAGTATTTCTTGGCCGGATTATTCGAAGCAACACGTTGCAACCAATGAGGACGTTGGCAAAATACTTCACATTGTAAATTGGGTGGGGGGGGGGGGCGGGGAAAGGTGGGGATTTCGGAGAGCGTTCTCGCAGTCCCTCGCTCGGATTTTCCTTGGAGAGAACGAGGGGCAGGAAACGGAGAATCAAAATAAATTTAAAAAAACAAACCAAACAAACAAAAGAGCGAACGCCCGGTCTCCTGCGAGCAGCTCTGAGGGAAAGGCGGCCGCCTCGCGCTCCGCCGCCCCAGGACCGGGGCTCCCCTCTCCGCCCGAGTCCTCGGCCCCTCTCCCTGGCCAGGCCGGGCGCTGGCCACAGGCGGGAGCGGGCCGGAGCCAGGGCCGGTGCTGGGCCGGCCTTGCCGCGCTCCCGGGACGGGGAAGGGAGATAAATTAGCGCACAGGTCCCGGGCCGCCCCGACTATAGGCCGCTCCGCGGCTCGGGCTGGCGGCGGCGGGCGGCGGCGGGGAGGGGAGGCCGGCGCTGTCGCAGGACTTGCCCAGCCCGGCGGCGGGCAGGCTCCGCTCGGCGCCCTCAGTCCGTTCCGTGTCGCTGGGGGCCATGTCGAGGGACTCGGCGTCGCTGCTGTCGCTGTCGCCGTCGGAGCGGCTGGGGCTGCACTCGGGCTCCCCGGGGGCGGCGGGCGGTGCGCCGGCTCGCTGGGCTGCCGGCTCCGGCTCCGGCGGCGGCTCCTTGTCCTTCTGGGCCTGAGCTTCCTTGGAGTGCCGCCACTTCATCCGCCGGTTCTGGAACCACACCTTCACCTGCGGCCGCACCGCCCTTAGACGGGCGGCACGGCCCCACCGCGCCCCGCACCGCGCCCCGCACCGCGCCCGGCTCCGACCCCTTCCACCGGCACCGGCAAAGCGGGGAGAGAAGGAGGAGCCGTCCTCCCCTCCCGCTGCCCAGATCCTTACGAGACTAAATGGCTTTTCTTTGTTTTTTCCTCCTCCTAGTTTGTGTATTTAAATACCTCACACACCCCACCCCGTATGTGCTTGTTTGTTTGTTTGTTTGTTTGGATGGGGTTTTTCCTCTCTCCTTCTGCTTCTTCTTCCAGGAAACCAAATCTTGCTCAAGAAACCACAGCGTTAAACAATTCTGTGCGCTGCGGGCCCTCAATAGTGGAATCATTACAGAGTGGCGTTTAATGATTCCGTTTGAAGAAGTGTTTTCACTTCCTCAGAACGAGGGATTTCACAACGCGAAGAAAGATTTAGAACAAAAAAAATTAAAAACAAAAAGGAAAAAAAAAGGGGACATTAAGAATAGTGTGTTCACATCTACTTCCTTTGACCTAAACTGCCTCCTACAGCAAATTGCACTCCAGTAAAGCGCACACTGATGGTCTGCCCTGGCCCCGCTCGTCTCTCTGCCCGGCCTGCTCCTTGGTGGACAAAACAAAGGCAAAAACTCCGTGCCGGGCCGCGGTACGCCGCGGAAACTGGGCGCAAGAGATGCTCGGGGCGAGGTGCAGCCCCTCAGACAGCCCCACTTATAATAAAGGAAGGGAAAACACGTCGAAACCTTACTGCCCTCTGGTATCCATCTAAACTGGAAGTAAGGTTTGAAACAAAACCGAAGCCATTCTTACTTGAGCATCTGTCAGCCCCAGCATCGCCGCCAGTTGCTTCCTGTCCGGTTTGGTGACATACTTCTGGATTTCGAACCGTTTTTCTAAACCTTTCCTCTGCAGGTTGGAAAAAACAGCCCTGGACCAGGAGCGTTTCCTCTTGTATGTCTGGGGCAGAGTGTCCTTGGTTAGAACTGCGTACGGACCTGGGGAGGGGAAGAGAAAAGCGGGGGAAGAGAGGGGGAGACGGCGTTATTAATATTGCAGCCTGAAAGGGAGCATTCAATCGATCAGAATAAGAGTTGGACTGCGGTGTGCAGGGAGGGCCCGGGCCAGCGTGGCCCTGCCTGCCCGATGGGTACGTGTCCTGTCAGCTTGTGCTGCCTCGGGCGCGGGTGGAGCTGCCTGGAACCCGAATTTCTTCCTCTCCCCCCTCCCCGCTCCTTCTCTCTCTGCCCAGGTTATTACTCCTGTACTCGATGGGATGGTCCTCTAGGTCAGGCCCTAGCCGACTCTTCCTCCCCCCCACGCAGCCCGGCTTTCGCCCAAAATCTGAACCTCGCTACAAAACACACACCCTGGCCTTTCAAAAGTGCCTGGCGAGTCCCTCCGGGAGGAAGGGGGCTGCTCCAGGACGAAGGGCCCTGCGCCACGGGAGGGTCGAGGAGGGACGAGATGTACCTGGAAAAGTGTCTTGAAATTGGTGCTGCACTGAGCTCCTTGGGTTTGTGTTTAAGGGACCCAGGATAGCAGAGGCCTCGTTAATGGGGTCTAGAGACGCGAAGAACTGGCCGGCGGAAGGCTGCAAGTTGGGGAGATGAACCCCAGTTTGGCGGCTCGTAGTTAATAAGGAGGTCAGATCTGCGAGCACAGGAACAAGGAGAGCTCTGTTATACCGCGGTCGAGACCGACAACCCGGCATGATCCGGAGCGGGTCCCAGGCCGGAGGGGCTCGGGGGGCCACCATGCAGCCGTCTCCCGCCCCCAGGGGCTCTCCTCGGGAGAGGCGGCCGTGCCCCGGCAGTCAGACATCCTCCGACATATTTACTCCCTTGGTCAGGATGTTTACAGGCCGCGAGGGGAGATGGATTGCAGCGAAAGCCTTTAGACGGGCTGTGCCCCGGGAGGCAGAAATCGCTGGGCGCTCCGGGAAGTGCGGAGTGCTTCCGCTCGCTATTTTCCCGCTATCGCTATTTTCCCAGGGGCGCAAGCCCTGCGCCCCGGCTCTGCCGTGCGGAGGCCAGGGCGGGGGCAGGGGGGGCTGGCTTAGTGAGCCTATTAGAGACTCCGATTTATAACTTTTTTTTTTTTTTTTAGTAATTCTTTTCTCGGCTAGATAGAAAAGTTTTCAAATCGCGGGTGTAGTCGCTAATCACAGTACAAGTAACAGAGCACCGAGAGAGTAAGCAGGGAAAGCGGACAAGCCAATTTCTCTACCTCTCAGCGTGTTGCCTTCCTTGACTTTGGGGTCAAACTCCGCCGATAAAATGCGGTCGATGCCGAATTTCAGGTCCTTGCTGGCGGGCGCCGGCGCCGAGCCGTGCGTGTGGCCGCCGGGCAGCCGGGCGGGGGGCCGGGGCGCCTCCGCCGCCCGCAGCCGCCGCCGCCGCCGCCGCGGGGACCGGTGCTGCGGGGGGCGGTGGTGGTGGGAGTGGTAGGCGGCGGAGAGCGGCGAGAGGCGCGGCGGGAAGGCGGCGGCGGGGGCGTCGGGGGCCACGACGGGCGTGGGCCGGAGAGGCGAGGCCGTGGCGTGGAAGGGACCGCCGTGGTGCACGGCTCCCAGCGCGGCCGGCATCCCGGTGCCGGGTCCTCCGGGCAGGCTGTCGGCAGCTCCTCCCGCCGCCTCGCTGCCGGCGTGGAGGATGTCGGCGATGCAGAAGGACGGCTTCTTCGCCGCCGCGGCGTCCAGCGGGAAGCAGCCGCCGGCCGCCGGCCCCGATGCAGAGCAATACGCTGCTGACCACAAGCTGAAGTTGGAGGCGTAGAAAGGAGCCAGCCCGGCCGTGTACATCCTGCCCGAGGAGGGGACGCGCCGCTCCGCAGCTCAGCTCCCGGGTGCGCGCCGCGGAGCTGCCCGCAGCCCCGGGCGCATGGGGAGGGATGGCTGGGCGAGAGGCTGCTGGTGGAGCACTTCCCGGAGGGGCGAGGAGGGAGAGCCAACCACCAAAAAAATGAAGACAAAAAAAAGAAAAAAAATAACCCCGAAAATTAAAAAGTCCCCAGAACCCACGGCCAGACGAAGAAAGCGAGCGGGCGAGGAGCGGAGAGGCGCAAACAAAACAAACCCAAACCAAACCCCCTTTCCTCGCACTGGGGGAAGAAAAAAATATCCACCCCTCCCCAAAACTTTCTCTGGCAGCGAGCAGCCCTCGCTCCCTCCCCACGCCCAATCCGCGATCCGCGGGGCTGGGCAGCACCGCCCGCCGACACG
The DNA here is from genome assembly GCF_000738735.6 of Corvus cornix cornix. NCBI lineage: Eukaryota > Metazoa > Chordata > Aves > Passeriformes > Corvidae > Corvus > Corvus cornix. Next base: position 18,742,580 of record NC_047056.1, read on the forward strand.
CCCACGCAGGGCCGGCTCCCGGGTACGGCCACCGCGCCCACAGCGCCAACTGCGTGGCGCGGACCCGCGATTTGGAGCGGTTTGCCCCACAAAGTACAGCCCAACACACACCTATCCCCCCCTTAAATTGCGCCCTCGACTTTGAACAAACCCTTCCCCCCCAAAAAAAAAAAAAAAAATCCAACCAGCGCAAGGTCTCCGCGCTTGCTGCCGCCGCGATTTCCAAACGTTTGAAAGAAAAGCGCAGGGAAATTCTTGGCTATTGGAAGCGGGTCTGTCCTCTTGGAAACGATTCTCAAGGAAATGTGTTTCCTTCCTGGATAAATGGGCTTGGGACAGTCTGGAAGAGAAGGAGTCCATGCTGATGCACGCAACATATGTATTTATGAGAGCCCCCAGATATTCTGGGCCCAGGACACGTTGGATCCTGCATTAGCAGCGACTAATTACCTAATATTATTTTCACGACATGGTAATTTTACAATAGATTTTTGTCAGGTTCTCCATCCCGCTGGCTGCATCTGCTTGCACACTAATTACACCTTAAAAACTACTTTATAATTTCTCAAACCTTTGACTACGAAACTATCCCCACTTTTTCCAGTACACCAGAATCATTATGCTATATTCACTGCAATGATTTAGGGACAAACTTATCAAAACGTCTTTGGCGCTTTTTTCCCCCTCCACTCTAACATCACATTTGTCCTGACCTGACTCTGAAAATCAACTATTTCTTTATTTTTAGTTTTCGTACAAGTGAAGCAGTCGCTGCCGTTTAAAGCAGCCTGCCGGGTCGGACGATTGCAAGTTTGCTTTGATTTTGTTTCAAAAATGTCATATTATTTTTTCCAAAGCGTTTCCCAAATTCTGACGGTTTTCGGGGAACCGCCAGTAAGGCAAACTATTTTTGTTTCGCCAGGTATGAAGATGTAGCTTCTGTGTGAATATTGAAACCACCTGTGAGCGAGAGTGAACGCGTTCCTCAGCCATAACCGTATGCTATAACGGGTAAAGGTGAGGCTGGTTCCCCGGGAAAAGCCAGGCACCTCTTTGCTTTGGTTTGATTCTTATTAACGAGGCAAAACCGAAAAATGAAGATGGGCTGGCTTGCCAAGATGTGTCCGAAACCGAAGCCGGTGAAAGAAAAGGTCGATTATGTCTGAACTTTTCCGGCTTCGACAGCGGAAAGCCCCTTTTCCTTGCATCTCTCCCCCATTCTCCCTCACGCCAGCTGACCCCAGAGCCATCTTCTTGATCTCAAACCGGATCGAACGACTCCGGTTCCACTCGCGTTCCCACCGCCGGGCAGAGCCATCCCGCCAACCCGCCCGAGGGACGGACAACGAAGCGTGCCCTGGGCTCTGCATCCCGGCCGCAAACCGCCTCGTTAAATTATTGCTGCAATTACCACTGCTACCCCGGAGCGTCGGACCAGCCCGGGGCTGCTCACCAGGCAGTCAAGGGGAAAAAAACCCAAGCAAAACCAAACGTGGTGTTTGTTTTTCTTTCTTTCTTTCTTTCTTTTTTCTTTTTTTCTTTTTTAGGAGCTGATTTCAAAACTCATCTCGCCTCGCTGCCGTGCAGGGCCCGTGGACGAGCAGCACCGGAGGGAAAGGCCCGTTTGCGGACACGCCGGGCAGACCCGACCCGGGCACGGGCCGCGGCTCCGCTGCCTCGGTGCCGCCGGTGCCTCGGTGCCGCCGGTGGCCGGGACCCCGGGCCCGAGCGCGGGGAAGCGCTGTCATCCCGCGGACACTAAAATAACCCGAAAGGAAACGCCGAACGCCTCGCACTAAAGCCCTTCACCCCCGGGCTGGGCCTCGGGAGGGCGAGGGAACTGGGGACTCCGGGCCGCGGGGGCAGGTGCTTTCCCGGGGCTCGGCCGCGCTGCGCCCGCGCGCATCCTCCGCGGCCGAAACCAGGAGCACCTGCCTCACCCCCCGGCCTCTCCCTCTTCCCGGGGACAAGGGTGTCCTTTCTCCCCAAAGGCCTCCGCAGGCCTCCCTGCCTGCCCGGGGACGTTCAGGGCTGCGCGGCCGCGCTGCCGGGGGAGGCGGCGGCCCCTCCTTCCCGCGCAAGGAGGGAGAAGGCTGCAGGAAACCCGGGGCTCGCTGCAGTCCAGGTCATCTCCTGTTTTTTGAGAGGTTCCAACTCGGACTAAATGAGCGGATGTGCCTGCGAGATTTGTCCCAAAATAGAAGCGGCTTTAGTATTTTAGGATACAGCAGAAATCCTTATTTCTTCCGGAGAAAAACTTCATAATGAGCGCGAGCACTTCCCTTTTCAATATTTGTGCAACTTTATCTCAACCAGCAAGTTGCTTTGGTGACGCAAATCCGCCCTTGTGTATTGCAACTACAAAAATAAATGCAAGGAAATCAATTCCCTTCTAGCAATGAAAACATAAATATACAGCTGCGACTTTCCCCTTTAATCTTGCTTTCCGAGGGACTCGAGAAGGAGCCGAATGAACTGTGTGGCAGAAGAGATGCTGCTGCTTTTTTTTTTTTTTTTTTTTTTTTTTTTTTTTTTTTTTTAGGAAGGGAGTCTCGAAGGATTTTTTTTCTTCTTCCCCGAGGCCGAGATGGAAAAGGAGATGGAAAAAAATTATTCGAGTTCTTACGAGGGGAAAATAGAAGGACTAAGTCCGAGGCTTTGCAGCTCCCCCGTCCCTACTCGAGGGCACGGGACGGGGAGCATCCCGGAAAGGGCCGGGCGCTGCCTGCCAGCGCCCCACGGGGAAGGACGGACAGCCCTTTCGCCAAATGCCTGCTCCATCCCGCTCCCCGGCGAGCTGCGGGCAGGTCGATCCCACGGATCCCGCCGGGATGCTGGCCAGCCCGAGCCCCCGGCCGCCCCTCCCGAGCCCCGAACGGTGCCTGAGCCCGACGCAGCCTGTTCACCCCACTGGGGGCTCGGGGATCCCCGTCAGTGTAGGCAGCGCTCGGCGACCGAGCCGCGGGGGATGGGGAGCCGGGTTTGCCCCTCCGAGCCGGCCCAGGATGCTGCCGGAGCGGCCTCCAACCCTCCTTCTCCTCCACCCGCGGCCTGCGCCTTGCCTGTTGGATTTTAGGCTTCTGTATGTGCTCTGGTTATTCCTATATTTGTATCTAGAAACGTATATGTGCGAGATATACGAAATTTTTTTTAAAGTTAAAATCCTATTATATCTCTCTGTAAGAGTACTAGCAAAAGTAAGTATTAATCCTCATGAGACGCCTTCCAGGAAGAAGGTTTGCTCGGGTGGCGTTAGTGGGGCCTCTGCACCCTTGCCCCGGGGGTCCCGCAGAGCAGCCCCCCGCCCCTCCCGCCCTGAGCAGCGCCGGGCACCCCCCAAAGCCCGTGCTCTGTCGCCACCTGCCGAGTCCCCGGGACGGGGCTTCTCCACCCTCCCAAAATCTCCCACTTCCCAAAAACCCACTCCGGGGTCCGCGCGAGCAGCGGGCGAGCACGTTTGGGGAGCCCCTCCCGCCGCAGCCGCCCCGGGCTGGGGCTGCAGGGCGGGCAGGGGCGCAAGGCAGGAGCCAGGGGGTTCCCGGCGGCCGCCGCCGCTTCTTCTCCCGCGCCGCCGCGGGATGCGGGGGAACGCTGCAGCGGGGCCGCCCCCCGACCCCGGCCGAGACCCCCGACCGGGATCCGCCGCTGGAAGCGGCCTCAGCCGCCGCCGCGGGGCTGGACGGGCTTCCCCAGCTCAGCACAGCTCGTTATCTGAGAGGCTCAACAGCAGCGCAGGCAGGAACTGCCCAGAACCGCAAGCGAACCCAGTGACTGAGCTGGCCAACCCCTTGACGTTTCCTCTCCATTGTTTCACGCGTTATTTAGTTGAATACCTGTGTCAGTAAGTCACGACTAATGTTATGTCATCTGCTGAGCAGCCGTGGAAGGCGTCGCAAAGCAGGCGGGATCTGGGTTTCCATGCGGTAGGGCAGGGTTTCAAGCCGCCTGCGGATGTATTTTCACTGCTGTTTGAATTTGGGTCACAGTGTGCTTTTGGAGGGAAGCGCCTGATCCTCCTCACCTGCAGCTTTGCAACAAGGAGAGGTGTTGGGGACACACAGGAATCCTAGATGGGAGTTGAGTCCACAGGGCATGCTAAAATTGCTCTGAAGCAAAATTCCCCTGAAACGTCTATATTATAGTTGTCTGAAAACTCTGTGGGATTTTCTGTATGTGAGCAGTCCTGAGAGTTGTCCATATGTTCCAGCAGAATAGGTCCCATCAAATGGGTCCATATGTGAGAGCAGATCAAAGCCTGAAGCTCCCAGCTCCAGGGACAGCACACCAGCCACTGAGCTGGAGACTTGTTCTCACACTTGCACGTTTGCATGCTGTGGCTTTCTTGCAACCGCTGAAACTGCTGTTTTCTGAGGAAACACATTAGAGCATGGGAAGCTGAGGGGCTTCACGGGGAGAAACTTTTCGTAGTCCCCCAAATGCTGTGTAGTACCTCAAGTCCCTTCAGACAGAGAGGGGACCTGAAAACACTGATTTACCTCTGCTCTTGAGTGCCTGGCTCAGAGATCTGGGATGTGGGAGGGCACTGCATCTTGCCATTAAGCGTGCAAAAGAAAGGAATGATCTTTTCTTCCTTTTTCTTCCTTTTTCTTCCACGCCCCCCCACCCCTTTTATTTTTTGTGTGTGTGAAAAGATGCAGATTCATAACTCTTACAGAAGGGCCAGGGTAAGAAATGTGAGCTGTAGGTAAGTGCCTCTTCACAGTCACCAGGAAAGGAGGCTGCGCTCTGAGGAGTAGCAGGATCAGAATGTCCCTTCCCTGGGGTTTCCTATGGATTAGAGCAGGCAGGTTCTGCCTAGTGTGCTGGCTTTTGTGAATCCCATTTTTACACACCTGATACTGTGCCGGGAGGTGGGCACTGTGAGCCTGCAATGCCGTGATGGTTTAAGCTGCTTGAAGTTATCAGTGCCAGTCTCCCATTCTTGCTGCATCCCAGCCTGCCTGTTCCTATCCCTGGGGATGTCAAATTAACTCTGCCAGTAAGAAAAGTTTTATAGTGCCACAGTACCCCAAACTAGCTTCTTTATCACGTGGCCAGGCAGGTTGAGGGTGCTGGGGGAAACACACACTTGGGGGACAGGCTGGCAGAACTGCTGTGACCCTTTTCTAGTCTGCTCTAATCTCTCATCAGGTCACCCATTCATTTAAGCGCTGCTTCTTGTAAATGCTTTCTGCGATATAAAATGGATCCTTCTCGCATGGAGAGCCCCTGAGTTTGTTTTCCTTTCCATCAGCATCATATCATATACACCATCCAATCATCCTGATTTCATAGCTTACTCCACCTTCCTGCTGCAGTCACACCTTAATCTGCTTGCAGGGGCATTTATCATGGGCTAGTTGTGATTTTCCAGGCCTCACCAACAGAGAGGTCTGCAGAGAGCTGGTGTGCAATTAACCCTCTGGTGGCTGATCAAAGGTGACAAGATGTGCAGAAGTGCTGACCCCCTGCTCTCAAGTGCAACCGCAGATCAGGGAAGCATTTGCTTGTACACGCTGGATTGGGTTGGCACAGTGCACAGCGACTGACAACAAGCACCACTGCGTAAAATGAAGGTGATTTGACTCTCAGTGAGAAAAGACCATCCACAGGTATTTCTTAAATTTAACAGGAGAGTATAACTACACCTGTTTTCAGCTGAGACCCAAATGGGCAGCACCTTAAATGAGGCAAACTGCTGCTGTTGAGGACAGGCTCAGGGTACCTCAGTTCAAGTTGCATGTTTAGATGCAAGTACAGATGAAAACTGAATTTTTTAAAAATTTTATTCCCAGAGTGGATCATAATCTCTATGATTTTGCTAGAAAAATCTCCATCTATTTCCACAAAACCTGTCTGATGCCTTAGTCCCTTTGCTTCTCCAGCAGCAGAACATTAAATTTACTGCACAGAAAAGCCGTTCAATATTAAAGAAGGAAATACTAATAACTGCCTAATAAAAGTTTTAGTAAGAAACAGTTTCCTCCTTCTTGCCAACAACGGTCAAAAATGTGGGGAAGCTGGAAATAAAGATATCAGAATGCAGACGCATAAAAGGCAAAATCAACCCCATAAGGAAGTCAAGTTTCTAGAAGAAAATTACTCTGTAAAACTCATCTGGATTTGAGAAGAGTTATTGTTTTTCTTCTACCCCTCCTTTCATGTTCAAAGTGGATTTAAATGCAATAGGTATGTATCAGCCCAACTTTAAAACCAGCTCTTTTATTGCTATTAGCATATATAAAACACCAGGAAAATAATGTCATCAAGGCCCTTACAAAAAGTCCCATTTTAACCTTTTTTTGCCCAAGGGAGGTGCTTCCTGGTGGATGCCAAATGGGAGTGCCAACCAGAGGAGTTTTATGGGGCCATAAACAAGCGTGCCAGACTATACAGCACGTACATAGCACCCTCCAGAGCTGCTTCCCTCACTGGAACCAAATCTGCCCTGAATGAAGTCCAGCCATTGCTTGGACAGCTCACAGATTCCCTGTGCCAGGCTCCACCAGGTCTTGGAAGACGCAGGTCGCCTCCCTGTGAGACACCCAGGAGGGTGGGCAGATGCTCTGGGAGCCAAGCAGGGTGGTGTAAGGTATCCCCTTCCCAGCTGCGGGTCTGGGATGCTGCCTACAGCAACAGCCGTTCCTCCACGCCTTCGGCAAATGGAAACAAAAACAGAGGAGGCGCAGTCAACACAGCAATGCAGCACACAGGGGAAGTAATTTCCTACTGATACCTCTAACACATCATTTTATATCTCAGTGCCTGGGATCTGGTTACCTTTATCTTAGCCAAAAGACTGCAGCGGTCATAAAAGGTATTTAGCTTTTATTTCTTCTAGAAAATTTTATCATGAGATTTTGATTATCTGTCCTGTAGCAGTAAATTCCAAAGTCTGATTATCTCCCATGTCTGCCTTCACTGTCCTGTCCTTAGTTTTTTTCCCTGATTTCTCAGCTCCTTGAGGCATCCATTCATCTCAGAATTGTGAAATGGAGAGAAAAAGGGCAAGGCTGACCAGTCTTTCCTTTCATTTGTCACAGCATCTAACCCAAATGCTTACCCTTGCCCCCCACATGTATAAACTCATTCCCAAGCCAAGACATTCTCATTTTCCCAGCTAAGCAATCCATTTCATTTTGAGGCCACACTGAATGGTAATATGAATCTAAACACGTTTCAGGTCTCAGCCTAATTTTGTAAGGAATAAAGACATTGGAGACGGTCCCATTACTGTGCTCTTTCCCAAACCCTAACGAAGCAGCACCCTCTAGTGCAAGCTGACAATAAAATCCCTAATCACAACAATCTCCTGGGTCACATTTGATCCGGGTGCATTGCCACTGGAACTGCTGTGAGTGAGCTCAGCCGCAAGGCTTTACTCTTCTCTCTGAAACTTTCTCAGATTTCCTCCCTAGGACCCCCATGGATGCTTTGGGCACCCGTTGGATGCTGAACGTTCCCCAGGGCTCTGGCAGACCCAGACGGCAGCGTTGCCTGCAGGCAGGAGGCAGGGATGGCTATTGTGCCATGCTGCTTTCGTTTCTGTGGGATGCTGCTACCCACCAAAGTCTGGAAGTAGAGAAATATTCCTTGTAAGAAGTCTGCCTCCCATCTTGGATGTTTTGAGACGTGAGAGGTATCCTACCTGGTTTGAAAGGATCAGAGGCCAAGGGGAAGGTTAAAAGGGGTCGGATGTGCAGGGAGGGGGCTTAGCTGAGGGCTGGGCTGCAGGAAGCAGGGCTGGGTTTGGAGGGGGGACTGGGACTTTCACATGGAGAAAGGCACTGGTTTCTGGAAGCGCTGGGGACTAACTGGGTGTGAAAGCTGAGACTGAGGGCAACATGGTGTTGTATTACTTCTGGTGCACTTTGCTTTCATTACTAGCAATTTCCATACGTTTCATCAGTTTTACTGTTGTTAGGAGGAAGGAGAACAAGAAAATGACACAAATTTGGCAGACCCTGAGCAGCGGGTGACCTGTGGGGTGAGCGAGGGGGAGCAGGGTCATTCCTGGATGCCATCGGCCACAACGCGGAGCCAAGTTAACCATGTCGTGTCCCGCACAAAATCCCACTGCCCCAGCGCACATCTGGGGGCTTTATGAAAACACAGACCTCCCCTCTCACACTCTAAAAATAACACTGAGTAAATGGCTACTTGAGATATTGTAAAAATTAAAAGAAACCATACCTGCTTAACCAGAGGTGGGAATTATGTCCGACATTTCAAGGCTACACCTTCCTTTTAATTAGGAGCAAGAAGGAAGCTACAGTGCTTAAGGTAGGGAAGGAGCGTAAATCCCTCTGTGTCAAACCAAGGTGATGCTGAGGTTTGGGAGCCACTGCATGTCCGCACAAACACAGGGGTTGGCATTTTCCCTTGGTACATGCAGCTCCCTACAGAGCACATACCGAAGCCAGAGCCCTGGGGAAAGCAGGTGAGGCACCAGAGCTAATGACTTGTGTGGTGGTTTCACCCACTTCCAGTGCTTCTGCTTTTTAATGTACCAGGCACACTGTGAGACCAGCTGTGGCTTCAGGGTTAAAGAGAAATGTAGGAACTGATGCTTTTTCTCAAGACATGAGAAATAATGTCCGAAGTGGCGATTTGTTTTTGGGGAGTGCTATTTTTAGGCTGACAACAAGGAGTTCCACAGGGTGAGGTTGAGCCATGTGGGTAAGGGGGTGGAGGTGGCCTGAAGCCATCTCAGTGCTCTCCAAATGTGAGACTGCCCTGGGGAGGAAGCAGAGGTGGAGGGAGGGAGGGAAGTAGGGGTGGAGGGAGGGAGGCTGGACCCCTTCTCTCACCCAGCCTGGGTGGGGGCCTGTGGGAAACAGGACAGCAGCGCTGTGACCCTGGGCCATAGCACTGCTCCGGTTTCCTGGAGCAGCTCTTCCCCTCATCACCATTCCCTACCACCTCGGGGGGCTTCTGCACAGCGGCTGGATACAGCTCTGCTAGGCTGGGAAGGGGATGGCTTACAGCAGACACAAAAACCCGTCGGGCTGGAGGGAAGAAACGCTTCTCTACCTTCTCCGTCTCCACACTGTATTTTACTATTCTCCTCAAATGAAGCAAACATCATTATTTCCCATTAGGTGTTCCTGCTGCAAGAGTATTTCATTGAAAAATGGTTCTTTAATGCTAATGGGAATTATACTCCTAGCATGATTTATATTAATAAAGCATGTGCAGTTCCTTAGTACATTCAGACCCAGATGGGAAATGGATTTTTTTTTTCATCATTCCACACAACATCTGATGAAGTGCTCCAAGCATACAATTTAACAAGCTATTCTCCTCTGGCCTTACAGATGAAAAATAGTCCGTTGTGTCAACTCCTCAGATGCCTATTTTTACACCTTCTGTTTGTTCTTAGTTTGACGTTGTTAATCACGGTCCCACCAAAGCCCCATTGTTCAGCTCTTCAAGAAGAATGTTGTTATATTGACTGTTTGTGCGTCAGCCCAGCTCTCTCTGGAGCTGCACTTGGATGAAATTAGATAATTTCCATTAGGAGAACAGGCATTATTAGTCCCCAATGCCAAATTGAAAAGAGAGCCAAGATTACTATTTCTGGCCATGTTCACCTCAGGAAGGAACCTTCTCAGCTTTAATGGGATTTTGCTATTGTTGGTTGCCTTCTGTTTGACACTGGGCCAGCAGGGTTGAAAATTGTTTAGAAAGCTGCATGAAATATAATAGAGCCCAAGCCATTTGCTGCAGCACATTCCAGCATGATGTTTATTTTGAAAAAAAAAAAAAAGAGGAAAAAAATTATTGTCCTTGGCAGTGAAAAAAAATCCCACTAACTCAACTTGCAGAACATATGCTTCTTGTTGCTGTTGTGTTTTCAAAAGGTGCTGCCAGGATTGGCACATTACACAGAGAAGTGATAAATCTAATATTATTTGTAATGATCTCCAGGACTTGTAGAAGCAGATCACAGGCACAGGCGGCAACTTTATGACAAGAAAACAAGGCAAGGGATGATACCAGGTCAGGCCCAAAGGAAGAAGTGAGGTCCCAGGTTTGGCAAGAAAATGTGCGTCCTCATGTTCTGCTGCTCCGTTTTCCCATCTGTAAAATGGGGTCAAAATCTCTCCCACATGAAGAAATTAGGGGGATATGTGCCCCCTGAATGTTGCCTTTGTGGGTGCTGGAGGTTATCTGAGCCAGGCTCAGCCCCTTCCCAGCCCCAGGGGCACAGCTCTGCCCATCCCAATGCCTGCCTATCCCTGGCAGTGGCCGGGCTCTGCTGTTGCTGCTATTGCTTGGAGGGCGGCTCTTTTTTCTCCCCTGTGTCACACCCCTCACCATCACCTCACATGAACACCTCCCCTGCATCTCAGGATGCTGATCCTTGACATCCAGAGTGAGAGTGGGGATGGGGGGCTGAACTCTTGCTCAGCCCCAGCTTCCTCATAGGCTTCTTTCTGCTCCACATAGTACTGTTTTGTTCTCTCAGTGCTGTCTTAAAATAATTATTAATGAAAGCAGAGTTGACTTTGGAGTGAAAGTTTCCAGTTCCTTGGCATTTCCAATGTGTAATCTATCTAAAGCTATTGAAATGCAAGACATTTTTGGGATGAGATCAGAATCCAAAAACACATTTTCCTGCCGGGCCCCTTCAGAGCCAGACCCACCTTTGCTGCACTTTACCCCTTGTCTATTCAAGCCCTTAAGAAGCTGAGCAAATAGAACAAAGTTATCCATCTTTAGAAAAATAAATAGAGCAAGCAATCTTCAAAGCCTTCAGATGAGGATCCACGCAACAATGCCGGTGTTATCCCTGGGCAATAAACCAGAGCACTCCTTTGTTTATATAACGTAGTGTTTACTTCTATTTTAACCAACAAACATTGACTGATTGCATAGTCTTGGCTCGAAACCATCTGAAAAATAATTAAAAATACAATTAGGCTAAAAGAAAAAAAAACAACCCACAGCAGACGCCAGCTGACACATTTCCTCCACACAAAGCTGCCACCCGCCTGCACGGAGCTGCTCGGACTCAGCCAGAGCACAGCAGTGATTGTCCCCAGCAGAACCAACTCCTGAGCCCCCACCTCGACCCGGGGCATTGGCCACCCCCAGGGCCTGCCCCCATGGAGGCTCTCATGGAGCTGAGCTGGCAGGTGCAGTTCAGATTTGGCAGATGCTGGGCTAGGATGATCCATTTCTGTGCTTGCTCCTCACCCACACCAGCTGTCCAGTGGCACTGGCATTTCTAGGAGAGGTCTGAAGCTGACCCCAACGTGTCCCTGCACAGAGCATCCCTTGGCATCAACCTGCCATGGGACAGGTTTTGGGCAGGCTGTGGGAGGAGATGTTGCCCCTTCACCACAAGGCTTGGCAGCTGGGCTCCTGCAGGAGGCTTGTCTCCCTGCAGCTCCAAGTGCCACCACACAGGTCAGCCACCAGTTTTGCAGCCCAGTAGGGAACAAACTGGTCCCAGTGCAACCTGTTGTGGAAAGCCACCCCTGGAAGCTTGCAGAGGCACCTGTCCCCCCCCCAGATCCCATTGTAATTGCCACCCCTAGCAACTACTGGCAGTGAGGTTCTTGGTACCTGGGCACATGAGTGTGAAGGTTATGGGTCCCAAATGGAAGTGTCCAGATATTGCCCAGGTCCCCATTTTCACCCCTCAATTAACTCTGTAACTGACTAAATGAACAAAATGTCCAGAAACTGTAGGTTAGGCAGAAAATAATCTGTGTTTACAAGGCTAGGGGATCTCATCTTCACTCTGACTATCTCTTCACTTAGAGGATTTGTCTTCTCATCAACCTTTTTATTTTTTTTCTCTTCATGCTGTGAAATGTTCATTGTCTCCCGCTAAGGAAAGTTTGATATGGATCTTGCTGAGAGTGGCTTTTAGGAAAACCCCTTGCTCCAAAAAGGAACCAACCATTGTAGAAGCCAGCACTTCAAAGTTACAGCAGTATCTTGGTTTTTTGTACCAAATAAATAAATAAAATGAAGATGAACAATGTGTTTCCATTTAAGGAGGAGTGTGGGAAAATCCAGGTCTCATCAGACTGGGAAGCAGAGTGGTATATGCTGACTAAGAGACTGGAAATAGCATGGCTGTCAATTGAAGGAATTCAGGCTTGAATAATCACATCAGGCAAGCAACGTCAGATGGGAACCGTGGCCCCAAACCTGTCCATTTGAACTCCTTGGAATTCACATGAGGAAACACACATTGGCTCCAAGTTGCTGGTGCTTCCCAGGGAAGCTCAGTGCTGGGCCTTCCCTGTGCCAAGCCAGAAGGAGCGTGGATCCACCTGAACACTCACCACAATTTCAGCATGGGTCATCATGCAGATTGTATGTGCCACGTTATGTTGCAACCAAAGCTGGTGCCAGCCCTTCCAAAACCCCTTTCCTTGACTTTAGACAGCTTTGAGTGGGAGCTCACTGCCTTATTGTTCAACCTAATCATGCCCACAGCACTTTTGTCTGAACTTGGGACCAAGGCCCTGGATGACAGAGGGACTGCAGGTCACTACCTTTGCCTTCACAAAGGCATTTGCTGCTCTCCACCTGGCATTGGTTGATGTGTGCTCAGCCTCAGCTGGATGCCTCAGGTTTAAGAAAAGTGCAGGGTTTTTCCAGGCAGCTGTTTCCCCTTCTCTCATTTGCACCCCAGGGTGCTGCAACCTGTGCCACGTCTCCATCCTGCACTGTCAGTGCCCCCAGCTCAGCCCAGCCATCAAGGATGGCCCAAGTGTCCTTCAGTGTTTTCTTTTATGGCTAATTACCCTTTTTAATTTTTTTATTAGCTGTTGAGGAAGGGAGAAAAGAGCAAGAGAGATCCCATCCTTTGGGGCTGTGGGACTTGGTGCTGTTTTAATAACAACAAAATATTAGAAACGAAAAAAAATTTGCAGCATATCAGCATGTTTTTAAGGTTGGTGGGAAAAAAAAGACCTCTAGTCCCAGCGGTATCAGTGAAGAAAATGTCCATTGGATTCTAGTTCTTAAAAAAAAAATCTGAGTCATGCAGAAAGCACTGGGCTTGGGTAATGTGTGGTTACTGGAGTGCTCAGAGTGGGGGAAGGGAAACACACGCCCAGCCCAGAGCCTCATCACAGCCTCATGAAAGTTAACACGTCTGTGTTCTCTAAGGAGGAGGGTGCTGCGTGCCCAGGGGAAAGGGGAAAAAGAGGGGGAGGAGGAGAACAACGGATGTTTCGCTTCCATCCCACTCCAAGGTGGCTAAATTCAGCCCCTCATTTGCTGAAAAGAAGAACTAGAAATCCCGCTCCACCTGGCAGGACAATCTTTCCCCTAGTCATCGAAGTCTGGAAAACGGGTGCCTGCCCTGCAGGAATTTTTATGAATAGTGAACAATAATTAAAACTTTATTCCCTTTCCCACTCTTTTATGGACATTTACACGAGTCCTACAATCTGTACCCACAAGGAAACCTGCTTTCCAAAGGTGGGATCAGGCAGAGACCCTCCATAGCTGCAGGGAGAGGGTGCTAAGTACGTATACATCCACATACTCAAGCATGAGCAAAGAGCAGCACCACAACAGAGTGCTCAGAGTACCACACACTTTGTTCAGAGGATGGAGCCAGAACCATGGGAGAGGAGAAATGAATTCAGGTATTTCACTCTTTTCTGGAAAGAGGCTTCTTTGAAGGTAGGAAAACCACAGAGAGACAGAATCACAACCCACAGCCCCGTTCCAGAGAGCCAAGGGAAAGCAGCCTGAGCCCAGTGCAGCCTGCTGGTCCTCCCAGCCTTTCCAGATGGCCTTTGGTTCTTCCTATGGTTTAGGGTCCACCACAGTGTAGCTTTTGGTTTGATGGTTACATGAAAATATGGACTGCCCTGAAGTTGTATGTTTTAGGAGCTCATTCCTCAGGTTCAGGCTTACTGCTGGTGTCTTAACCCACCCCCAGCTACAAGTGAACTTCTTTACCAAAACCATCCAATTTTTCAGGTTTTCAGTAAAAAAAAAAAGCCTCTGTTAAATGTTGTTGAAATAAAAACCTTTTCTTTTTTATCAACAGTTCCCAAGGACATGCATTTTCTCAACAGCTCCACGGACAGGATATGCCAGTGGGAAAGATATGGGGTTTAATAACTGTCCCTCAGCCAGGCCAGGTGGAAGGAAGATGTTTTTTTCTGTGCTTAAACAAAGGTCTTATTTCCAAAAGGAGCTGGTGATAGTGGCTGATTAGCTAGAGGCAACCCAAAGGGATCCATCATCAAGGGACTGGGTCCTCCAACTTTCTGAAACATCAGACCTTCAGGGCACGACAAAATCAACAACCCCAAAATGAACCAGACAGAATCACAATCCCCTTAAAAAAAACAACCAACCAAAACCAAATAAATGGGTGAGTTTTTGCCTGTCATCCACATGCAGGCTGAGGAAGGAGTCCCCTGAGATCCAGATCCATCTTTACAACTCCCAGAATGAACACAGTTAGAATATCATGCTGGAAGCATCTCTCTAAACACAAATCCCTTCACAAAGAGAAACACTTCATAATCCTTCTATTCATGACTGTCCCTCCAAATTTAAACACGCATTTAAAAAATAAATAGGGCAGGGGTGATGTGCGGGAACAGCTTGCTGCTTTGCTTTTTTTTCTTAAATCAATAAAACAGCCTTAAAGAGGCCCCCTCGAGAGAGTTCTGTTCATTTATTTTTCTTGGAAAGTTCCAGTCTCCTTAACTCCTTTTAGACACATAAGAGGTGAATGATTAAGTTGAAACTATTATCTTTGCAAAGAACATCTCTGCTGGCTGCCGGCCAAGAGGAGAGGAAAAGTGAAATGAAATAAACAGGCTGGAGCTATTGTGTCCCTGACTGGTCCCTGTGGCGAGGTGCTGGGAAGCTTGGAGAAGTTGAAAGGAGGTCCCTGGGTGGGGACTGCTAATGAGGCAGGGCACATTTTGGAAGAAAGTTTTCTGTAGCCAGAAATATGAGCATATGAATAACTTAACGTGAGACAGAGTGAGCCCTCACATTAACAGGTGCCACTCGGAGTTGCAGCCTGCTGGTGGCCACTCCTGCTAGCTGTGGCTGCCAACTTCCCTTCCTCAGCCACCCCTCTGGAACATGAAAGCAAAACCTTTGCCAGTGAAGTGTATGGAATAAATTAAGCTTTACAGTGCCCTACCTCATGAGCAGGCATAATGTTCACCACTACTTGTGCTGCAGCGCTCGGGGCTCTGGGCAGGGAGAGGGGGCCCTGCAGTGCTGGGCAGCAGCAAGGTGAGCAAGCAGGCATGCCCTCTGCCCCCAGATGTGTACCCCCTGAACCAGATGTGTACCAGAAATGTGCCTGGCTCTGCCACCAGTTTCCAGCTGACACGTGAGCTTTGGGCAGACAGTGCCAGGCGAGTTTGGGAAGAATTAAGGTCCTGTGCATAAAGAGATGAGCAACCTCAGGGTCTGACTCCCAGATTCTAGTCGTTATCACTCTCTTTGAGACTCCATGGCTGGCATGTAGCCTGAGGACAGCACCAAGACACTGCTGTGCTGGCATCAAGGAAGCTCAGGGACATATTCAGTTTTTGGTGCAGGAAGACACAAGCTCTTGGGCTGCAGCTGTCTGGGGAGACAACTCACAGCCCTAGGATGACTTGGACAGCAGACTGCTCAGGGAAGGGGCTGTGCTAAGGGACCAGTGGTTGGCCAGACTGCTGGCCTCAACATGGACACAGAGGGAGATCAAACCTGATGGCCCACTGGGCTTATCCTCATGAAACACCCAGACAAGTGAGCATCTAGAAAGGTTACAAACACTCTGTAACAGTTCCATTTGATACAACAGAAATTACATTATGTCCTTAAAAATGAGGCAATTTAAAAGATCTAAATAGTTAAAACCAGCTTTACTTCCCAACTTCAGGCTATGGATTTAACTTGTCTTGAAAAGAAACATGAGCTGGAAAACACTTACTGATTTGTTACTACAAAGGGATTACAAGCAACACTTCAATACCTTGCTCACAACAGAGACATCAGCAACACTGGACAGAGCACTGGGATTCATGCAGACAATTTCACAGGATGCACATATTGAAGTTGCTCCAAAAATTCCTCTTACTTGCTAATTTTATTTGAAAAAATGGCTGGCAAGGTATTGCAAATTGCCCCTGGACTGAGCTCGACTGAACCAAGGAAAAGCTTAAAATGTCCACCATAGGCCCATATGTCTCAAGTACCCAGTGACTTTTGCTTTGGAATCACCCTATTGGATTAGTTACCAAAAAAAAGGCAGAAAAAGGCCAGAAGTAACATTTACGTCACAAGTCACATCTGCTCCTGTAATTGCTTTCCTGTCGGCTGTTTTCGGTGGAGAAGGAAACCCGACTGAACTGGTACCCAACAATGGATTACAACTCCCCTCCTTGAAATCTCCAAGTTTTCTTGGGGAAAACCATGGTGCACAGCTGACCCTCAGCATGCTGCTGTGAGGACAACAGAAAAGTCAAATGCTTGGCTTTGACAGAGTGTTTACAGATCCCTTGGCAGGAAAGGAAAACGTAGAAAATCTCCCCTGTGAACTTCCTACGTGCGTACGTAGCCCCAGACAGCACAACAATGGCAAAGTCACCTGCCAGGCTGAGATGCTGGAGGAGAGGAAAACCCATGAGAAACTTACAGGACTCATTGAGGCTTAATCTTCAAGCCACATGCAATCAAAAGACAAACAGTCTGGCAGCAATAGAGGTGATAGCATATGTGTGCAGAACAATAGCACAGCAGCCAGGACAAGCTGTTAGAGTGTGGGTCACTTAGAAAAGAGCAGAAAACCTGGCAGAGTACAGAGAAAGGGAATAAAACTTTAGCTTAGTGCAAGCCATTTCCAAAAAACCATGAAATGTGCACAAATGGTGTCTTAGGTGAGAAAGGGTGGGTTCTCTGCAACAGCAAAATGGGGGGATGATGCAAAGACCCTTTGTACTATACACCTTAGCTTAGGTAAGCTAAGAGATACCTTCCTTTTCCTCTTCCAAACCAGAAGGAACAAGAGGGAGCATCTGTTCAGTGCTTCACCAGAGCCAGGATTTTTTTTGCTTGGATTTGAGAGCTTGATAGGTAAATCCTGAAGCATTTCAGCACTAAGGCACAGAAAATCCTTATTCCACTACTGCTGCTGCATATTCTAGCAGTGGTATAATCCAGCAGCATGTCTGGATACCAAGTGCTCTGCAGAGATGTCCTGAGCAGGACTGAGCTCACCCTGGACTTGCTCAGCCCCTTGCCTCACTGCCACCACAGCAGTGATGTACCTCTGCACAGTGGAAAAAGGGTTTTTTTTCCTTCCCTGCAGAGTGAGCACCACACGAGTTCTCTATTTTTAATTTTTTTGATATCATTTGGTCCCGATGGTGGTGGGCACCCACACCCCTTGCTGGCTCAGCCTGCCAGGAAGGAGCTTTGGCTGCATCTCCATGTCAGCTGTTGGGAGATAGCGGCCGTGACTTTCCCAGGCAGATGCAAAAATGATCTGGCACGAGCACTGGATCCAGACATTCAGTAGGACTGTTAACGCCAAATCTGTGGGGACTGATTTCTGTGCTATGCCTGTCAAGCCCAGAGCACCAGTCCCATTTCATTCATCTTCATTTTCTTCCTTTTCTTAAAGAAAATCTAAAAATTATTCCAAAACTATTGTTTTAACAGACATCCAATAAATCAGGCATTGTAAGGGGAGATCACTGCTGTTCCCTGAGCCAAACACATTCCCATGTTTCCTGGCTGAGGATGGTGACCATCAGGACAAGCATTACGTTTCAGCTTTGCTTGAGCCTGAAGTCAGTGAACAGCAAGAGGGTCTCCATCTGGAGTAATTTTATAGCACTAGAACAGCTCTCCTCCAGCAGCAGCCACTGGCTGCTAATATAAAAATACTTGGGAGAAAAAGCAATACATTTTATTAGGTTGGTAGGAGGGAGAAAAAAAGCTCTATTCAAGACTTCCATTAACTTTTATGAATATCTCTAAAGAGATTTATTTTTACAACAGCATTGAAGCAGAGGAATAACACCCAAGTTTCTCGACACTCACAATTTCTCACTAGAGGCAAGTCCAGAGAGTCTGTGTCCAAGACCTGCTCACATGAGGAGAAGCTCTGAAAGCCTGAACCTCGCTCCAAGAGGAAGTGTGGCCCTGTGGCACTTCTGGGACCTGTGCTCATATTCTGGTGCTGCTTCAGGCTCCCTGAATGAGCTTCTCTGCATCACTATTTTGTGGGGATGTCCAGGTCTGCTTCTGGAGTCTCACCAAGTACTGAAATAACCTGTCCCACCTCAGATCCCAGCTTGTGATAAAAAGAGGGCATCTTTTGCCTGAAAGCTTAGTATTTCTACCCAATTAATACCATGCATCCTCCCTTGACTTTGGTAATTCTCAGCATTCCTGTTGCCCATCCAAATTTCAGCCCTTTCAACACCCACCACATTGCTGGCCTTTGCTATCTCCTGAGGCAATGAGCTCCTCAACCTGGAACTACCTCATATAAAAATACTTCCTCTGATCTGCATTTACCACCTTCTAATTTCATTGAATGCCCCTTTGTTCCAGTGTCCCAAGACATGGTCCCACCAATCTATTTTCTCTAGACTATTTATTATTTTCCTTCCCCTCTCAAAACCTAAAGTTACGTTACGGAAGGAGAAAAACAAAAACAAAAGAAAAGAAGAAAAAGACTTCCCAGGAAATTCTTCTGATAAAAATTGGTCATATTTTATGGTGTGGCCTTGCTGCTCTCTACAGCTGTTGCAAACAAAGCCAGTGTGACGTTGCGCTGTCAGGACAGAGGCACAGGTGTGGTGCACTGGCACGGGAAGGGCAGGAGCCAGGGAGCAGAGAAATGGAGGCACTGACTGAGGCTTTGCTCATGGGCACCAGCACCAGCAGCATCCTAAGGACCAGCAGCATCACAGCTGGGAATTTGCTTGGATTTGAGGCAGTGATAGGCAAACTCTGAGGCATTTCACCATTGCAGCTCCTGTCCAGCCACTGTTCCCAGAGAGGGAAGGTCCCTCACTGCCCAACCATGTTCTGATGCTCACAACTTCTGATGTGCTTTCATCAACACAATGGGAAATGACAAAAATAACCCTCGGATAGGTAAAGCCCCTCATCAGGGAGCACTTTCCTAATGAGACTTCCAACACCAGCTGGCAAGCAGCTGGCTGGTCAGGGTGTCTGAAAGGCTGCTGTGGCAGGTGGCTCCTGTTCTGGAGACGTGCTTTACACTGCAGCCACTGCAAGATGTGAAGCAGAAGACCCTAAGCCCCCTCCACAGATACAGTTCATCGTTTATGCTTTCAGCTGCATTCTTAAAGCAGGGCTGGTTTGTCTGCTGATGCACTGTCCAGTGACTGTGCAGGTTCCACTGGGAAGGTCTGAGAAGCCCACAGAAGCTGAGTGACATGGGCCAGCACATGCAGGGGCACTGGGACCAGATTTAATACTGGTGCAAGCGAAGTGGTCCCACCGGTGCCCTGCTGGGCTTTTACAGTCCAAGGGGATGAGTGAACACTACGTGCTCAGCCTTGGCAGCACACATTTGCCCCTGGACTGCCTTTTGTCTTCCACCTTCCTTTAAACCAGTTGAACAACAAAAGCTCCAATTCTGCCATGCAGCTTCTAGAGTCGTTTCCCAAGAGACCCTTTCCAGCAACTCAAGCAGCTGCATCCTCTCATCATCCAGAGGCTCTCAAATACCTGAGCAAGAAGAAGACCTGGTACCACAGGGGCTTATTATTCCCTGTGGAACAGCCCAGCTCTTGTCCCCAGTCTAGGGCCACAGACTACTGGGACAATGCAATTATCACAGTCCCTCCGACTGCTTCACCAGCAAATCGCTAAGCAGCTCCTGCAGAGGAAGGCTAGGGCACCAGGGGCAGAAGCAGCAGCTTCTCACCCATCCCTGGCTAGAACAAGGAGCAGTGCTCTTCTTCAGGGCTCAACCCAGAAACTTCAGCTCACCCTTCCCTCCCTGGAACAAGAGGTGTCCAGCTTTGGCTCCTTATCTGAAATCATTTAGACTGAAATCATTTAGACCTTCCAAAGGTTCTAAGCAGCTCTGAAGGGTTCAGAGCAAAGCATGCAGTGAACAAGCATGGTGCAACCAGCCTGTTCAGGTACTTGTAAATTAGAAGGAAAAGACTCCACAAGTGCCTCAGAACACTATCCCCTAAAGTGAGACAAAGCTCCCTTTGCTGGAATGGCAGGCACGTGTCTTTTCTGGGGAAAGAGGCTCTGCCTCCTTGCTTTCCTTCCAGTGATTGATGTCCCAGGGGCAGGACATGCTGTGCATGAGAACAGCACACTCTGCTCGGCGCAGCGCGCTGGGACTGTCCCCCACTGCAGGGAGGACAACAGTTCAAGACAGCTCCATTTTAAACTCAGGAAGATTCTTATTTCAGGCAGGATAGTTTTTTCAACTGTTTGCTGCATGTCTCTGCAGCTCCTGCTCCCAGTGCAGAGAAGCTCCCTGTACTGCCAGCAAATTGTCCTACTCCAGAGAAGTATCAGAGTCCGGGTACAATGAATCCACCTCTCTTTTCTCCACTTCAGGGAAGTTTTTCTGGGGATGGGGGATGCTCTCCATGCCCAGGCTGGGGCAGCAGGCTCAGCCCGGAGCTGGGCTCCCAGCCCCGTGTGCGGTACCCGACTGCCCTCTACCCGAAAGCGTGGGATGCACAGCGTGCAGCTCCTCGGCAGCCGGCCCCTTCCCACCCCGCACAAAGCAATGCTGTCAGCTATAAAAAACTAGAATAAATGCATCGAGTCCACAGGACATACCCTCTTTAGTTTCTCAAGACTCATGCCACAATGCCCCGAGTAAGGAAAATGTGCCATTGCAAATGTTTATAACATCTGATTTAATGTTACGCAGTTTCTCCCCGCCATAAACCAGAACAAATACTCCCAAGATTTATTACATCCTTCCCTCCAGGGCCTTAAGCAATTGTACTTGATTAATTCAGCAGTTAAACAGCACTGAGCAGAAGCATGATAATTTTGCATCCAGGATTCCTAAGACACACAGTTTTCCATAAGGATTTAGGTCTAAAACCAGAAAGATGAATCTTTAAATATGTACTTATCCACATGCATGGGATAATCTGCAATGGATTCTTGCAGAGAGATGCTGTGCTGTCTCTTCTTGCTCCCTGACATCAAGAATTCTTCATTGCTTTTTGCAGCAGTAAATACCTGTTCCTCAGCTTACAATGTGGATAGGAAAAATATTTGCAAACTTGCCTGAGTGGTGCTAGTTTGAGGGAAAGATACATTTCTCCAGTTCCACTGTTAACAGGATTTAACAACGAGGGAGACCTTCTGGTGCATTTCTGCTGTAAACACAAGTGTGGAGAAACTTCCCTTTGCCTGAACCCACACACAAATAACCAAATTTGACTCAATTCTGATTCCTTGCAAATCTGTGAAAGTTTTGAAAGTTCACTATTTCCTTTCTCTGCATGAAAGCCTTACAGCAAAGTCTCCATGAGGGAATATTCCATGATGTTGGTAGCATGCTGGTGTCAGAGTACAGTAACAGG